>NC_088407.1:45929643-46529643 GCF_034236695.1 Oncorhynchus nerka
CCACTGCGGTAAAAATAATGGTAAAGTACGTTGCCATCAAAACGACTACCGCTACAATCGACCCGATTGCTACGTTCCTGCACCCAACCCACACAAAGTGTCAGAGCACAGGGCAACAAAGGGTTCAACGATCAAAACGTTGACCGATTCTCTCTCAACGTTTTACTCCATGAAGTATTAAGCGACAACATTTTGAGAAAAGGGAAAAAGTTAAGTCACTATGACAAGACGTGGAATTGCTGGGCAATAGGTCCGACAGAATTAAGACCCTTAGCAAGGACGTTAACCTTTTTGGGATAGGGGGCAGCATTTTCACTTTTGGATGAATAGCGTGCCCAGAGTGAACTGCCTCCCACCCTGTCCCAGATGTTAATATATGCATATAAAACACTCTGAAGTTTCTAAAACTGTTTAAATGATGTCTGTGAGTATAGCCGAACTCATATGGCAGGCGAAAACCTGAGAAAAATCCAACCAGGAAGAGGGACATTGAGGTTTGTGGTTTTTCAAAACTTGGCCTACCGAATACACATTGAGATATGGATGAGGTTGCACTTCCTACGGCTTCCACTAGATGTCAACCGTCTTTTGAAACTTGAATGAGGATTCTACTATAAAGGAGTGGCTCATGAGACCTCTGAGTCAGTGGTCTGGCCTTGGGCTCATGACGCACGCTCCCGACAGAGTTACCTCGCGTTCCAGTGTTTTTTTTGAAGACAAAGGAATTCTCCGGTTGGAACATTATTGATGTTTTATGTTAAAAACATCCTAACGATTGATTCCATACATCGTTTGACATGTTTCTAAAGGACTGTAACGGAACTTTTTGAGTTTTTGTCTGGATGAAGTGCCTGCGCCTCATAAAGCTGGATTACTGGGCTGAACACGCTAACAACAAGTGGTTATTTGGACATAAATGATGGAACTTTATGGAACAAATCAGTCATTTATTGTCAAACTGGGATTCCTGGGAGTGCCTTCTGATGATCATCAAAGGTAAGTGAATATTTATGGTGTTTCTAACTTTGTTGATTCCAAAATGGCGGATATTCCTCTGGCTGTTTTTGACTCTGAACGCCATTCCCAGATTATGCTTTTTGAAATCTGACACAGTGGTTGCATTAAGGAGAAGTCTATCTTTAATTCTGTGAATAACACTAGTATCTTTTATCAATGTTTATTATGAGTATTGCTGCAAAATCACCGGATGTTTTGGAATCAAAACATTACTGCACGTAAGGCGCCAATGTAAACTGAGATTTTTGCATATAAATATGTACATTATCGAACAAAAACATATATTTCTGCTTTTTGTGACTCCTATCTTTGGCTGGAAAAATGGCTGTTTTTTCGACTTGGAGGTGATCTAACATAATCATATGTTGTGCTTTAGCTGTAAAGCATTTTTTAAATCGGACACGATGGGTAGATTAACAAGATGTTTATTTTTCATTTGCTGTATTGGACTTGTTAAAGAGAGAGAGAAAGAGAAGCAACACTTGCATACATTTGGGAGCTACACTCACAATAACCCTAATACCTTGCCCCGAACTGCCGCTCTTTTGGGTAACAAGTAATATATGTATTTACATGTTTAAAGTCTTTGTCAGGTAACTCTATGAAAAATATAGATCAACTCTCATGAGATACTTTACCTCAGGCGAGCAAAACCTCAATACTTTTTTAATATCAGATTTCACACACCAGCTGTTATTGACAAATAGACAAAGACCACTATCCCTTGTCTTACTGGAGGTGGCTGTTCTGTCTTGCCGATGCACGGAAAAACCAGCCAACAGTATATTTTCTATGTCGTCGTTCAGCCACGACCCGGTGAAACATAAGATATTACAGTTTCTAATGTCCCGTTAATAGGATAGTCTCGAGCTCATCCAGATTATTCTAAAATTATTGCATGCTGGCCAATAGGACGGATGGTAGAGGCGGGTTATCCACTCGCCGACAGATTCTCACAAGACATCTGGATCTGTGTACCCTGTTTCGGGTCTCTTCTTCCTGTGAATGACGTGGGGTTTGGGCCTGGTCCGGTATCAGCAGTAAATCCTTTGCGTCTTTTTTTGTCTATCACATCTGAAAATGTTGTTGTTCGCAATGTCCTTATCCATAATCAAATTATTCAGCCAGGTCTGTGAGATAACCAGAACGTAAATAGCTAATCAAAACCACTAGATGGCAGTAGATTAATATAGTGTGACCAGCATATTCCTATCATTGCTGTTGCCATCTAAACTCAGTCAAAAAAGAAATGTCCTTTCACTGTCAACTGCGTTTATTTTCAACAAACTTAACGTGTGTAAATATTTGTATGACCATAACAAGATTCAACAACTGAGGCATAAACTGAACAAGTTCCACCGACATGTGACTAACATAAATGGAATAATGTATCCCTGAACAAAGGGGGGGTCAAAAGTAACAGTCAGTATCTGGTGTGGCTGCATTATGTACTGCAGTGTATCTCCTCCTCATGGACTGCACCAAATTTGTCAGTTCTTGCTGTGAGATGTTAACCCACTCTTCCACCAAGGCACCTGCAAGTCCCCAGACATTTCTGGGGGGGAATGGCCCTAGCCCTCACCCTCCGATCCCAGATATGCTTAATGGTATTGAGATCTGGGCTCTTGGCTGGCCATGCAGAACACTGACATTCCTGTATTGCAGGAAATCACGCACAGAATGAGCAGTATGGCTGGTGGCATTGTCATGCTGTAGGGTCATGTCAGGATGAGCCTGCAGGAAGGGTACCACATGAGGGAGGAGGATGTCTCCCCTGTAACGCACAGAGTTGAGATTGCCTGCAATGACAACAAGCTCAGTCCGATGATGCTGTGACACACCGCCCCAGACCATGACGAACCCTGCACCTCCAAATCGATCCCGCTCCAGAGTACAGGCCTCAGTGTAACGCTCATTCCTTCAACGATAAATGCAAATCCGACCATCACCCCTGGTGAGACAAAACCCCGACTTTTTGCCAGTCCTGTCTGGTCCTGCTACGGTGGGTTTGTGCCCATAGGCAACGTTGTTGCCGGTGCTGTCTGGTGAGGACCTGCCTTACAACAGACAGTCCAGCCTCTCTCAGCCTACTGCGGACAGTCTGAGCACTGATGAAGGGATTGTTCGTTCCTGGTGTAACTCACGGGCAGTTGTTGTGCCATCCTGTACCTGTCCCGCAGGTGTGATGTTCGGGTGTACCAATTCTGTGCAGGTGTTATGCATGGTCTGCCACCGCGAGGACGATCAGCTGTCTGTCCTGTCTCCCTGTAGTGCTGTCTTAGGTGTCTCACAGTACAGACATTGCAATTTGATGCCCTGGCCACATCTGCAGTCCTCATGCCTAAGGCACTTTCACGCAAATGGGCAGGGACCCTGGGCATCTTTCTTTTTGGTGTAACTGTGACCTTAATTGCCTACCGTCTGTAAGCACCACTCGCATCGCATTTTGATGGAAATGTCTCTGGTGGGGAAATACAGATTTTATGCGGATTTTAGAATATTAGCATGAAAATCTGAAACCAATAGCATGGAAACCTATCTAGTAACAGATCATTTTTATTTTATTCTAGTGCTGCATTCATAACAAGTGGGCCACTTTGAAAATACTACGTGTAACCTGGAAGCAACAGGTTTTGTGCGTTTACATGCTCTGAGCTAACGCAGATTGGCTAATGGCAAACAAGCTGCGTCAACCATAAACTATTATAGTGTTAAAAAACCATGCAATAGATTTCTTTTGATAAATAATGTTTTGTTGTTGCATTTAACTGTCAAATTCTGTTACCGAGGTTATTTCCTTAGTAGTTGAGTTCATCATGTGCTAGAAGTCAGATCTCAGGGATGACGAGTTTCCCACTAGTAATTACGACGGGCTTTCAAGTGGATTATATCCTCGTATTTACGAATTTACAAGATGTTATGAACGCAGCTTATCCTCTTAACACTTAATCTTTTATTTCATTTTTTTTTGTACAGTACAAGATGACGATGGATGATCTGAAAGGCAGGACACTGAACCTTTCTGTGTGGCACAATGACTCCAGAGGGAGAAATGTCTTTCTGGGGCAGGTAGACATTGACCTTAAGACCTGGGACTGGGGTCATGAGACCCTTACCTGGTACAACCTACAGCCCAAGGTAAATAGCATTTACTGTATAAAAGTTGTGCAATTTATACAGAAATAAACACCACAAGGCAGCTTGGTACATTGCCTCCAAGGCGTTGAGGTCAATCCCATTTTAATGTAGTCTTTTCAGGTGGATTTGAAATGTAATTAATGACAAAATGCACCACTACTTTCAAAGAGGATTATTTTCAGTTAAATCTCAATTCACTTTCTGAATTTCCTGAAAAGCCTGCTTATTTGTCCCACCACTGACCTGAGCAGGTCTTTGGTAAGGAGGAGTTTCCTGGAAATAAACCACAACACAAATATTATTGTAGAACATGTGATAAAACCCAGCTGGACACCACCTCTCCCTCCCTGACCAACATTGGCCCTGATATGGAGATTAAATGCTATGTGCAGTAAGAGACAAGTTGATACTTTATTGGTCCCCAAGGGTAGATTAGTTTGTCAACCTGACAAACTCACAATAAGAACAAAAAAATATCACAAGACATTAAGAACAACTATTGGATATAACTTACGTTTGTAAATGTTTTGGAAACAAATATCAGTAAGAACAACACTCAATTATAAATGCCTGTGTGTTAAGATATCATCCACTTGTTTTTATTTGCAGAATCCTGGCGTTCAGGACTCTCCTGAATATCATGGACTGTTGACAGTAGCACTGAAATATATTCCCCCTGGCTCAACAGGTACTGATATGATATGCCGGTCTCTTTCGTGAATGGGATAGCATTATGGTATGATAGAAAAAATGACAACTAATTCATGTTTAAATCACTTTACTGATCCAAAACATTTAAAAAATATATATGTATACAGTACCAGTCAAAAGTTTGGACACACCTACTCATTCAAGGGTTTTTCTTTATTTTTAGTATTTTCTACATTGTAGAATAATAGTGAAGACATCCAAACTATTAAATAACACATATGTGATCAATTATTAACTGAAAATGTTAAACATATCAAAATATATTTGATATTTTAGAATCTTCAAAGTAGCCAGCCTTTGCCTTGATGACAGCTTTGCACACTATTGGCCTTCTCTCAACCGACTTCACCTGGAATGCTTTTCCAACAGTCTTGAAGGAGTTCCCACATATGCTGAGCATTGTTGTCTACTTTTCCTTCACTTTGCGGTCCAACTCATCCCAAACCATCTCAATTGGGTTGAGGGCGGGTGATTGTGGAGGCGAGGTCATCTGATACAGCATTCCATCAATCGCCTTCTTGGTCAAACCGGTCTAATGTCCATCACTCATGTTTCTTGGCCCAAGCAATCTCTTCTTCTTATTGGTGTCCTTTAGTAGTGGTTTCTTTGCAGCAGTTCGGCCATGAAGGCCTGATTCACGCAGTCTCCTCTGAACAGTTGATGTTGAGATGTGTCTGTTACTTAAACTCTGAAGCATTTATTTGGGCTGCAATTTCTGAGGCTGGTAACTCTAACAAACTTATCCTCAGCAGCAGGGGTAACTCTGGGTCTTCCTTTCCTATGGCGGTCCTCGTAAGAGCCAGTTTCATCATAGCGCTTGATGGTTTTTGCGACTGCACCTGAGGAAACTTTAAAAGATCTGGAAATGTTATGGATTGACTGACCTGCATGTCAAAAAGTAATGATGGACTGTTGTTTCTATTTGCTTATTTGAGCTGTTCTTGCCATAATATGTCCTTGGTCTTTTACAAAATAGGGCTATCTTCTGTATACCATCCCTACCTTGTCACAACACAAATGATTGGCTCAAACGTATTAAGGAAAAAAATTCCCCAAATTAACTTTTAACTAGGCAGACCTGTTAATTGATATGCATTCCAGGTGACTACCTCATGAAGCTGGTTGAGAGAATGTGAAGAGTGTGGAAAGCTGTCATCAAGCAAAGTGTAGCTATTTGATGAATCTCAAATATATTTTGATTTGTTTAACATGTTTGTTTACTTCAATGATTCCATGTGTGTCATTTCATAGTTTTGATGTCTTCACTATTATTCTACAATGTAGAAAATAGTACAAATAAAGAAAAACCTCTTTAATGAGTTGGTGTGTCCAGACCTTTGACTGGGACTGTATGTTTAACCTTTATTTTAGGCACGTCAACAACACATGTAGTGCACATTTTGCAGACCTCAATCAATTAGTGTCATAAAACAATTAACAATTTCTTACTAAACCGCTTCCTCCCCTAGCGATTTCACAATCTACAAAAATACAATATCTCACAATCTACAATTATGGTGCCACTCTGCACACACAAGCTTGTTAGCTAGCTAGCGCAAAGGACATTCAAAGTTCCTTCATAGAAGCTGCTCCTCCTAGGTATAATTCTGTGGACCTAATTCACATGGCATAATGTGATGCCCAGCACTTCAAGCCTCCTTCTCAACCCGCTCTTACTGTCTCCCCACCTGCAACATTTTAGTTACATCTTGCACCATAGGCTACACATCATCAAAGGTTGATTTCACAGGTTAAAAAAGGAACAGAAACTAACAATATAAACCGGTACTGTTTTGGGGTTCAAACCGCAATATAAACCGGTACTGTTTTGGGGTTCAAACCGGTTGGAACAGTGGAACGAAACCAAACCGATTGAATTTTTTTGGGGTTACAACCCCTGAAGAAGACTAGATTAGTCAATAGTCATGTAGTACATATTTAAAGACGTGGGACACTGAATTAGCTCTCTGATCATCAATATTGGATATTGTGCCTCTTCTTGCAGGTGTTGACAAGATTAACTCAGGGGAGGTCCATGTGTGGCTGAAGGAGGCCAGAGAGCTGCGTAAGCTAAAGCCTCAGGGTGTCGACTCCTTTGTGAAGTGGTGAGTAGAAGACAGGTTTAATAGAATGGCGTCTGAGGCATGTATGGTAACATACACGAGTTTAGCGGGTGTAGCAAAATGCTTGCGTTTCTAGCTCTGACAGTGCAGTAATATCTAACAAGTAATATCTAACAATAACACAACATATAACCAATACACACAAATCTAGTAAAGGAATAGAATTAAGAAAATAAAAATATACGGACAAGCGATGTCAGAGCGGCATTGAATGAGATACAGTAGAATAGTATAGGATAACGCAATTTCATATGAGATGGGTAATGAAAGATATTTGGACATTATTAAAGTGACTGGTGTTCCATTTATTAAAGTGGCCAGTGATTTAAAGTCTATGTATATACAGTTGAAAACAGAAGTTTACATACACTTTAGATTGGAGTCATTAAAACTCGTTTTTCAACCACTCCACAAATTTCTTGTTAATAAACTATAGTTTTGGCAAGTCGGTTAGGACATCTACTTTGTGCATGACACAAGTCATTTTTCCAACAATTGTTTACAGACAGATTATTTCACTTATAATTCACTGTATCACAATTCCAGTGGGTCAGAAGTTTACATACACTGAGATGACTGTGCCTTTATACAGCTTGGAAAATTGCAGAAAATTATGTCATGGCTTTAGAAGCTTAGAAGCTTTAGTCTCCTAGAGATGAACGTACTTTGGTGCGAAAACTGCAAATCAATCCCAGAACAACAGCAAAGGACCTTGTGAAGATGCTGGAGGAAACCGGTACTAAAGAATTTATATCCACAGTAAAACGAGTCCTATATCGACATAACCTGAAAGGCCGCTCAGCAAGGAAGAAGCCACTGCTCAAAAACCGCCATAAAAAAAGCCAGACTACGGTTTGCAACTGCACATGGCGACAAAGATAATACATTTTGGAGAAATGTCCTCTGGTCTGCTGAAACAAAAATAGAACTGTTTGGCAATAATGACCATCGTTATGTTTAGAGGAAAAAGGGGGCGACTTGCAACCCGACGAACACCATCCTATCCGTGAAGAACAGGGGTGGCAGCATCATGTTGTGGGGGTGCTTTGCTGCAAGAGGGACTGGTGCACTTCACAAAATAGATGGCATTATGAGAAGGAAAAATACGTGGATATATTGAAGCAACATCTCAAGACATCAGTCAGGAAGTTAAACCTTGGTCGCAAATGGGTCTTCCAAGTGGACAATAACCCCATGCATACTTCCAAAGTTGTGGCAAAATGGCTTCAGGACAACAAAGTCAAGGTATTGGAGTGACCATCACAAAGCCCTGACCTCAATCCTATAGAACATTTGTGGGCAGAACTGAAAAAGCGTGTACGAGCAAGGAGGCCTACAAACCTGACTCAGTTACACCAGCATTGTCAGGAGGAATGGGCCAAAATTCACCCAACTTATTGTGGGAATCTTGTGGAAGGCTACCCGAAACGTTTGACCCAAGTTAAACAATTTAAAGGCAATGCTACCAAATACTAACTGAGTGTATGTAAACTTCTGACCCACTGGGAATGTGATGAAAGAAATAAAAGCTGAAATCGTTCTCTCTCTATTATTCTGACATTTCACATTCTTAAAATAAATTGGTGATAACTGACCTAAGACAGGGAATTTGTACTTGGATTAAATGTCAGGAATTGTGAAACTGAGTTGAAATGTATTTGGATAAGGTGTATGTAAACTTCCGACTTCAACTGCATTTTTTAATTTGTCCCCTTTTTCTCCCCATTTTTCGTGGTATCCAATTGTTAGTAGTTACTATCTTGTCTCATCGCTACAACTCCCGTACGGGCTCGGGAGAGACGAAGGTCGAAAGCCATGCGTCCTCCGAAACACAACCCAACCATGCTGCACTGCTTCTTAACACAGTGCGCATCCAACCCGGAAGCTAGCCGCACCAATGTGTCGGAGGAAACACCGTGCACCTGGCGACCTGGTTAGCGTGCACTGCGCATGGCCCGCCACAGGAGTCGCTAGTGCGCGATGAAACAAGGATATCCCTACCGGCCAAACCCTCTCGAACCCGGACAACCTCCCGGTCGGCTGCGACAGAGCCTGGGCGTTAACCCAGAGCCTCTGGTGGCACAGCTACCACTGCGATGCAGTGCCCTAGACCACTGCGCTGCCCGGGAGGCCTAACTGTATTTTATCATGTAAAAAAGAATTCTGGGCAAACAATTTTTTGAAATAATACATGAATAAAAAACGAAATACTGCAGTTTCCTCAGAGCAAGAAGCGAGGCAGCCTGTCGATGCCATTTTCACGACTCTCCATATTTTGTCTCAATTAATACTTTAAATGTATTTATTTTACCTTTATTTTGACAGGGAGTCATGCTGAGACCAAGGGCACTTTTGGAGGCGAGCCCTGTAATTACAAAAATATACACATCAATACCAAAGTGAAATGTAAACCAGAGATAGAAAACAAACACATTATTCAGGAAAAAGGTTCTCAATCAGCCATTTACTCAATGCCATCCTGGATTAAATAGGCTAAATGATCAATGGGTGAGTGAATTATCTTCACTTTATGCCCTACAATTTGCAAACACTCTGATGTGACCATCATGTCAATACCACCAGGAGCTTGGTCTCTCTCTGCAACTGCATTTTACCAATCTCAAACGCAAGTGGGCCTACACTTGATGTCATACTTCCAAAATATCAAACTTTTGAATGACTCCGCTCGTTTATTGACAATGGTGCTGGCTCCGCCAAGCCCTCACACATTGGGCAACAGGTACATTGTTATGCTTTTATTGTTGGTCTCTGGTCATGTGCGACCAAACCCTGGGTCTGTAGATACCCTGCAATCTTTACCGACTCCCTATGATTTTCGTAAACAGAGCAGGTTTTGGCCTCTGTTAATCTCAGAAGTCTATTTCCAAAAATAGACATGATTAGAATATTGGGCAATATGACAAATGCAAAACTGGGTAATCAACAGAGCAGTTTTATTCATAAAACCTCCAGCAACCAGAACCACAAACAAATGGTTACAAAACCCATTGCGCACCAGAGAAAACGTGCACTTACAATAAACAATTCCGCACAAAGACATGGGGGGAAAAGAGGGTTAAATACACAACATACAGTGCCTTGCGAAAGTATTCGGCCCCCTTGAACTTTGCGACCTTTTGCCACATTTCAGGCTTCAAACATAAAGATATAAAACTGTATTTTTTTGTGAAGAATCAACAACAAGTGGGACACAATCATGAAGTGGAACGACATTTATTGGATATTTCAAACTTTTTTAACAAATCAAAAACTGAAAAATTGGGCGTGCAAAATTATTCAGCCCCTTTACTTTCAGTGCAGCAAACTCTCTCCAGAAGTTCAGTGAGGATCTCTGAATGATCCAATGTTGACCTAAATGACCAATGATAAATACAATCCACCTGTGTGTAATCAAGTCTCGCCCTGCAGACAAATCATTACAAACAGTAACCAGCCAAGTAGAAGAGTTACACAAGTCAGAAATAGAGATAAAATGAATCACTTACCTTTGATGATCTTCATATGGTTGCACTCAGAAGACAGTAAATTTACTCAATAAATGTTTGTTTTGTTCGATAAATTCTCTTTATATCCAAAAACCTCTGTTTTGTTTGTGCGTTTTCTTCAGTAATCCACAGGCTCAAACGCAGTCACAACAGGCAGACAAAAAAAATCCAAATTGTATCCGTAAAGTTCATAGAAACATGTCAAACGATGTTTATATTCAAGCCTCAGGTTGTTTTTAGCCTAAATAATCTATAATATTTCAACCGGACAATAATGTTGTCAATATAAAAGGTAAACAAGAAAGGCACTCTCTCGGTCGCGTGCATGAAAAACCTCTGTGACACTGCAGGGTCCACTCATTCAGACTGCTCTTACTTATTTTTCAGAATACAAGCCTGAAACAAGTTGTAAAAACTGTTGACATCTAGTGGAAGACATAGGAACTGCAAATTGAGTCCTAAGTCAATGGATACTGTAATGGCATTGAATAGAAAACTACAAAACAAAAATAAATCCTGAGTGGATTTTTCTCAGATTTTCACCTGCCAAATCAGTTCTGTTATACTCAGACACTATTTTAACAGTTTTGGAAACTTTAGAGTGTTCTCTATCCAAATCTACCATATGCATATCCTATCTTCTGGGCCTGATTAGCAGGCAGTTTAATTTGGCACGCTTTTCATCCAAAATTGAGAATGCTGCCCCCTACCCTAGAGAAGTTAAATAAAGGTTTGAGATTATTCCAAGTAGAAAGCAGATAATTCAATCAACGTTTCTACCGGTCCTAGACGATGGAGATATCATCCATATGAATGCAGCTGCCACTTCACTAAAGCCATTCGATGCGATTTACCATAGTGTACTTGGTTTTATTACGGGTGACAGGTTTAGTACACATCACTGCATTCTCCAAAAGAGCTGACCCCCTTTGATGTCACGTAGCTCCATTCATTGCTTACATTTGATTTATAAAGCTCTTTTTCAAAAACAACCACTGTACCCAACATCATTGTTAACCTTTAGACGTATGAGTTACCATACCCGGTCTCAGGGATGGCTAACTCTGGGAAAGTCCTTCGGTCTCTACAGAGTTAGAAAGCGAGAGGCATTTTTTTCTCAGCTTCTTAATGAACTCATGTGTTATTTTTTAATTATAGCTTATCTATCCAGATGCACAGATATTTGCAAACACAGACACCATATGCTAAAGTCATTAGTGTAATTTTAATGTGCGATAGAAAACAAAATGATTGCATTTTCTACGTCAGTTACATGTTGCCTGACACAAGCAAGAAGAGTCGTCAGAAGACGCGGGTGGTGAAGAAGAGCCAAAAGCCTGTGTATAACCACGCCATGGTGTACGACGGTTTCCGTGCCGGAGAGGTCAGAGAGGCTTGCTGCGAGCTGACTGTGTGGGACCACAACAAACTCTCCAATCAGTTCCTGGGAGGGGTGCGCCTCAGTCTGGGCACAGGTGATTGTTAAACACCATTTTGTCATGATGCTACTTGTGCTTTACTCATGCTTGACAAATGTCTGTGATAGTAAGTTTGTAAATTTGTTACGAAAGGTAATCAATTTCCATGGCTGAAGCACTAAAAACATAGTTAACAACTGAAAAAGTAAAGTATGAAATGCTACCATAGTTCGCCTTTGATTTCAGTATAGAAGTTGTTCACTCAATATTTTGCAATGGCTTACTTTTCTGAAATGCCTTACTTTTCTGTTTGATTCCAGGACAAAGCTATGGCAAAAACGTGGACTGGATGGAATCTGTCAATGAGGAAATTCAACTTTGGGAAAATATGCTATCATGTCCAGATGCTTGGGTGGAGGGTGAGATCCCCCTTCGTTCCTCTATGACCCCGAGGAAGTAGAATAAATCAGTGCCGGGAGCGCAGAGCAGCGGTAGTGCTAGAGTCGAACATGCGCATATTTCCATGAGCAACACTTTTCAACTTTCTACCCTCTTCAACTCTACCCCATAATCTACATTCTAACTTTTCTGAATATATCAGGAGGATGAGGTTCGGTAAGAGGTAATTACTGCTCAGAACCTTTTTCTTGTGATAGAGAGTCTTGATTGTGATTAATCAAAGTATAAAGAATTAGAATTGCAATGCATATTTTTTTCAGTGTATTTTTTTATTCACTTATACTTTACTTACAGTACCAGTCAAAAGTTTGGACACATCTACTCATTCCAGGGTTTTTCTTACTATTTTCTACATTGTTGAATAATAGTGAAGACATCACAACTATGACATTTTTATTTTCCCTTTATTTAACTAGGCAAGTCAATTAAGAACAAATTCTTATTTACAGTGACGGCCTGTTCAGGGGCAAAACAACATATTTTTACCTTGTCAGCTCAGGGATTCAATTTAGCAACCTTTCGGTTACTGGCCCAATGCTCTAACCACTAGGCTACCTGTCACCCCAAAACATAACACATATGGAATCATGTAGTAACCAAAAAAGTATTAATATATTGAAGATTCTTCAAAGGAGCCACCCTTTGCCTTGATGACAGCTTTGTACACTCTTAGCATTCTCTCAACCAGCTTCACCTGGAATGCTTTTCCAACAGTCTTGAAGGAGTTCTCACATATGCTGAGCACCTGTTGGCTGCTTTTCCTTCACTCTGCAGTCCAACTCATCCCAAACCATCTCAACTGGGTTGAGGTTGGGTGATTGTGGAGGCCAGGTCATCTGATGCAGCACTCCAGCAGTTTCCTTCTTGGTCAAATAGCCCTTACACAGCCTGGAGGTGTGTTGGGTCCTTGTCCTGATGAAAAACAAATGATAGTGGGACTAAGTGTAAACTATATGGGATGGCGTATTGCTGCAGAATGCTGTGGTAGCCTTGCATGTTGTGTGTCTTGAATTCTAAATGAATCACAGACGGTGTCACCAGCAAAGCACCCCCTCACCATCACACCTCCTCCATGCTTTTGGGTGGGAACCACACATACAGAGATCAACCGATCACCTTCTCTGCAGCTCACATAAACACTGCAGTTGGAACCAAAAATCTCATCAGACCAAACGACAGATTTCCACCGGTCTAATGTCCATTGCTTGTGTTACTTGGCCCAAGCAAGTCTATTCTTGTTATTGGTGTCCTTTAGTAGTGGTTTCTTTACCGGAATTAGACTATGAAGGCCTTATTCAAGAAGTCTCCTCTGAACAGTTGATGTTGAGATGTGTCTGTTACTTGAACTCTGTGAAACATTTATTTGGACTGCAATTTCTGAGGCTGGTAATTGTAATTAACTTTTCCTCTGCAGCAGAGGTAACTCTGGGTCTTCCTTTCCTGTGGCGGTCCTCATGAGAGACCGGTTCGTCATAGCGCTTGATGGGTTTTGCGACTGCATTTGAAGAAATGTTCCATATTGAATGACCTTCATGTCTTAAAGTAATGAGGGACTGTCTTTTCTCTTTGCTTATTTGAGCTGTTCTTGCCATAATATGGACTTGGTCTTTTACCAAATAGACGTATCTTCTGTATACCACCCCTACCTTGTCACAACACAACTGATTGGCTCAAACGCATTTAGAAGGAAAGAAGTACCACATATTAACCTTTAACAAGGCAGGCCTGTTATTTGAAATAAATTCCAGATGACTACCTCATGAAGCTGGTTGAGAGAATGCCAAGAATGTGCTAAGCTGTCAAGGCAAAGGGTGGCTATTTTGAAGAATCTTCAATCTAAAATATATTTTACTTTGATAAACACTTTTTTGGTTACTACATGAATCCATATGTGTTATTTCATAGTTTCGATGTCTTCAATATTATTCTACAATGTAGAAAATAAAGAAAAACCCTTGAATAAGTAGTTGTGTCCAAACTTTTATCTGGTACTGTATATCTTGTCATTTCCCAGGGAGTGTGTCTGTTTTCAAATTATGTAAATTGTCAGGGGAATTGCAAGATTATGTTATAATGCTTGTATTGCATTATAATGGTTGATTTATTCGACAGAATATAGTATTCTGTTAATTATTCTGTGTGTGTTCTGCTGAGGATGGGCCTCTGAGATAACACGGACAGAGGCGATTTACGATGTCTTTGGGTGATCAAACCTAAAGATCATTCCAGAGATCATGAGTTAATGTCTCTGCTCTATAACCGTACAAGGGAGAGATGGTTCTAGTTTAACCACCACAAAGTATAAAAATAAAGTTATGTTTGTAAAATGGTCACCGGCTTTATTTACCTTTTTTGTACGGTACTGCATAATACATTATTGTTAAAATCTAGTGCTGACTGACCTAATGTGGGACAAGGGCAGAATTGTGCTGACTTTACACGGAACATTGCGAGACAGAATCTGGGACCAGGATGACATTGTTTCACAGGATGAAAGAAAGGTCAATTGTATAACAAAGCAAGCACCCTATCATGTAAGTGTCTTCCTTTATGTGCAATCAGTTAATGCATTACCCTGTTTATCTCTCAATACCACAAGGATGATTGATGCAAGTGAAGTTTGGTCTAGTGCTGTATCTTGGAATTCAGCATGTCACGGTCTTCCTCCTCTTCATCTGAAGCCATCTTTGAATCTTTTTTTAATCTGTTTGTGTAAATGATTTAAATCTCAGTTGGTATACTCAACATTGGCATTCCAAAATACTACAAAACACATTCACAGCTGTAATACGCTGAAAGATCAACTTGTACCAAAATGATACGAAGAGAAGAGTATGGAGAAGGGAAGGAACTGATCGTGATCCGAAGCATACCACCTCATCTGTGAAGCATGGCTTGGGCATGTATGACTGCCAATGGACCTGGTTCCCTTGTATTTATTGATGATATGAAGGTAAAATACCACAAGAACAAGCAGGAACTGAAGACAGCTGCAGTAAAGGCCTGGCAGAGCATCACCAGGGAAGAAACCCAGCATATGGTTGAATGTCACCATGTAGCAAAAAAAATGCTCCATTGTCAAATTTGTGTTTGTGTCAGTTATTACAGTTTTGCTCAAAGTATTGTGTTGTTAGTGTTAGCAAATTATGTTATTCTTCAATAACACAAACTCCAAAGAGAATCGGGGGAGAAAATAGGTTTATTCAGAGAGGACAAATCAAGATGTTATGCTGGGAGTCAGATGTTCAGTCTCCCTGTCCTAAGCTTTTCCCCCAGAATAAAGGAACAGGATGCAATTTATAACCCCTCCACCCTAGCCTGGGGTTGACCAATCAGAAGTCCTTGCCACATGGCCAAATAACAAGTATCTCACTCCAGACTCATTGTACAGACCAATGAAAATGTGGCCCACGTAGAACACGTTGTTCTGAGTTCAGGAGTGACATTCCACAGATTCTAACAGATGTTGAACTGTTGAAACCCAACTCCTATTACCATTCCATATTGACCATTAGTACTCTCACTTTTAGTTTAGTCCTCTCAAACTCTCATACTCTGCGTTGTGTAGTTATCTTCAAAATATTCTTACATTGGTGTCTGCCTCCATTTCAGAAAAGCCTGCCTTGGGGGAGGGACAGGGCCAGAGCACGAAGCACTGCCCCACACAAGTTGTAGTCTTCCAGAGACTGGAAAAATGTTTCAGCTTATATATTTAGCAATGAATCCACTGGTAGGAGCATTGCTGAAAGAAGTCCAATGTCTCTAACAAGGACAGCCATATCTTCACGCACAAAAATGTATAATGCGAACAATATCACATAGAGCCTTCACGAAATGCCACAAATAGGACAAAATGTATGTTCAGTTCTCACAATACACCGGAAGCCGTCAGCTCGCCCAGACCTGACTTCCCCCTGGGAAATTATGTGTGAAACATATCTGACTGACATAGAATTGGCTCTGGACATGATGAAAACAAGCCCAGATTCACCCAGGGTGAAAGTCCCTTTTAATTAAGACGTTATCAATGAGAATTGATACTCCTCTGGATCTTAAGGAGTAGGTGGAGGACAATGCCAACCCATCCCAAGCTTACCAAAGGCTGAATCACAACCGGGTGTGAGTACCATATGGTGGCGCACAATTGGCCCTGCGTTGTCTGAGTTTTGCCGAGGTAGGCCATCAATGTAAATAATAATCTTTCTTAACTGACTTGCCAGGTTAAATAAAGGTTAAATAAATAAAGAGCAGGGGTAGTATAGTGACTTGTAACATCAATGCAACATCTGTCTGCTCTAGGCACTGGTGGAGCCAAAGCGAGGGCATCCATCTATTCAATTGACTTTTCATGTTCAGTTGGCCTAGCTACATTTCTTTTACATTCCACCTTGACATCCAATTCATTTATTTATTTTGATATAATTGCCCAACGAAAAGCTGGAAATAATGATTTAAAGGTGCATAATTGTGGGCTTCGCGCACATAGCCTGCTTGTTTGTCTCTCTCTTTTGTAGACATGTTTTTAACGGAAGGCAGAGATAGCAACAGAAATAAAAGTACTGTGTGCTTACAATTTCAGCATCTTAGGCTGTATGACATCTGATCTCTCCTAGTCTTTTTTTCACATATGGTTCCATTTAAATTATTCCGGCCCACTTAGACCTTTATAGCCTATCAGCTGGGGAGCGTTCAAAAATAATTGTCCAGATCATAGCAATCATCACGTTGTTTTGTTCACTTGTCAATGTTACTTAAACAAATAGACCATGGCTATAACCTACCAAATAAGTGGTTGTCATTTAGGCTACATAGCCAATAGTCATTAAAGTGTTATTCATTTAGACAGATTGCCTGAGTGGTGCTGTGATTATCTTTTGAATAGGCATGTGAGAGAATATATTAACAGCACCTACCTTTGTCTTTTGTGTCTTTGATGTGGTGGGGTGTAATAGTCCATAGTTTATTCATTTCAGTAGCCTAAACAGTTCAATAGTCCAGTGCCCCTTCTGTTGGACATTGTCTGTTGCGAGGCTGTCTTGTAGTCTATACATTTCGTTCATTGCCATTTCCAACGTTCTCCAGGAATCGGGTAGCTTCTATTGCTGATTTCAGTGTGATATCTCCTTCCATTTGACCGTAGTGGTACGGGGTACACCAAAGAGAATGGGATAAGTTTTTCCGCCAATTTTATTCTTTATGGGGTCGAATTCTCTGCGTTTCATGTAGAGGTCCCTTCTCAAGTCAGCGTTGATGTAGATCCGATGGTACTCATACATCAAAATGTCAGACTCCCCGACTCTTTGGCTTGGATGGCCAGTCGTAGAAATGATTTGTCCCTATAGTTAAGGAACTTAAAATAATTATAATTATATCCAAAACATTATACTTGCAGCGAAGCCGCTCAACACCTACACCATACCAGTCATCCAACACACAGAAGCATCCAGGGTCAATGCCTGGCTCAAGGGCACATTGACAGATCTCCCATCAGTTCAAAAAACGTGAACCCGAAACCTAAAAGATCCTCCCACAATTCCCCAATAGTTGTCCCTCAACCCCCGCACTTTGACTTCTGTGCCCCCGGCACCCTCCTGTATATAATGTATAATCCTCTATATAATGTACTGCTCCTCTTTAATTGCTTGTTACTTTTATCTCTTATCCATATTTTTTGAGACTGCACTGTCGGTTAGGGGCTCATAAGTAAGCATTATACGTATATCACACACACACACACACACACACACACACACACACACACACACACACACACACACACACACACACACACACACATTATACATATATTGTTTATACTATACAAATCGAGGTGAGGGTGATGGAAATGCTTTTGGCAGTTGATCTGCTTCTGTTCTGTGGGTGGCACTGTGTGCTCTTTTCGAGGGATGGGTCCAGGTCTCTCCGGGGCCATGGGATCTGGGGGGTCAGGGGTGGTCTGCCGTAGTGGGGACCAATTGGAGGTTTACTCAGTAGCAATGCAAATGTCATGGTACAGCTATATAGACACTCAATCATCATGTTACTTTTTAATGGTACGTTTGCAAACATATATTCAAATGAATAGAATTTAAACTTGTCTCATTATAGTAATTGGTGAAATAAGTATAGCCAGTTATTGTAATGGCTTAGCAGATAATAAGAAAAGACGATCGGTAGTTACCTGGCTAAAAGAGAAGGAATATAATATATATTGTTTACAGGAAACTTATTCAACAGATTTAGATTAAGTTTTGTGGAAAAGGGACTGGGGGGGCGAAATATATTTCTCCTATGGGCAAAGAAATTCAAAAGGGGTGATATGAATTAACAGCAATTTTGATCCAAATTGTCCAAAAAGACCAAGGTAGATGGATGATTTAAAATAATGATCCACGTTTCTTTGAAAACATATAAGAATTTATCAACTATACAAGCAACACTAGACTCTATATTATGGTGGGAGATTATAATACGGTTTTAAATACCTCTATGGACCGTAAAGGAAATCACACTACAAACTATCACCCTCGGGCTCTTAACTCTTAGAGCGCCCCCCCTACTTTGTGCAATTTCCACCTGAAGACATACCCAAATCTAACAGCCAGGCACAGAACCAAGGATATGCATATTCTTGGTACCATTTGTGTAACTGTTTTCTTTCGTTGAAGGAGACGGGGACCAAAATGCAGCGTGGTTAGTGTTAAACATCTTTAACTTCTTGGATATAGGGGGCGCTATTTGAATTTTTGGATGAAAAACGTTCCTGTTTTAAACAAGATATTTTGTCACGAAAGGATGCTCCACTATGCATATAATTGACAGCTTTGGAAATAAAACACTGATGTTTCCAAAACTGCAAAGATATTGTCTGTGAGTGCCACAGAACTGATGTTACAGGCGAAACCCAGATAAAAATCCAATCAGGAAGTGCCGCATTTTTTGAAACCCGCCTCATGCCAATGACTCCTTATATGGCTGTGAATGGGCCACAAATGAGCTTAGGCTTTCTGTCGCTTCCCCAAGGTGTCGACAGCATTGTGACGTATTTGTAGGCATATCATTGGTAGATTGACCATAAGAGACTACATCTACCAGGTGGTCGCTTGGTGTCCTCCGTTGCAATTATTGCGTAATCTCCAGCTGCAGTATATTTCCGTTTGCTTCTGATGAGAAACCAACTGTCACGACTGATATATTATCGAATAGATATGTGAAAAACACCTTGAGGATTGATTCTAAACAACGTTTGCCATGTTTCTGTCGATATTATGGAGCTAATTTGGAAAAAAGTTTGGCGTTGTAGTGACTGAATTTTCCGGTCTTTTTCTTAGCCAAACGTAATGAACAAAACGGAGCTATTTCGCCAATTTGCTATCTAACTGAGAGTCTCGTCATTGAAATCATCCGAAGTTCTTCAAAGGTAAATTATTTTATTTGAATGCTTTTCTTGTTTTTGTGAAAATGTTGCCTGCTGAATGCTAGGCTTAATGCTATGCTAGGCTATCAATACTCTTACACACATGCTTGTGTAGCTTTGGTTGAAAAGCATATTTTGAAAATCTGAGATGACAGTGTTGTTAAACAAAAGGCTAAGCTTGTGTTTGAATATATGTATTTCATTTGGAAACGTTGCATTATGGTAATGCACTTGAGGCTATGATTACGCTCCCGGATACGGGATTGCTCGTCGCTAGAGGTTAATATAGACGATAACCAAGAACACTACAAAAATACAAAACAATAAATTTGAAAACCAAAACAGTCCTGTGTGTTGAAACAAACACAGACACGGAAACCAACACCCACAAACAAACAGTGAAACCCAGGCTACCTAAGTATGATTCTCAATCAGAGACAACTAACGACACCTGCCTCTGATTGAGAACCATACTAGGCCGAACACAGAAAAACAACCTAGACTAGACACACAAAACATAGAATGCCCACCCAACTCACGGCCTGACCAACTAAAACAAAAAATTAACACAATAACTAGGGTCAGAACGTGACAGTACCCCCCCCCTCCCCCCCTCCCAAGGTGCGGACTCCGGACGCAAAACCTGAACATATAGGGGAGGGTCTGGGTGAGCATCTGTCCGCAGTGGCGGCGCTGGACGTGGACCCCACTCCACCATAGTCTTAGTCCACCTCCTTAGCGTCCTTTGAGTGGCGACCCTCGCCGCCGACCTTGGCCTAGGAACCCTAACAAAGGGCCCCAGTATACTGAGGAGCAGCTCCGGACTGAGGGGCAGCTCCGGACTGAGGGGCAGCTCGGAACTGAGGTAGCTCATGACTGAGAGGTAGCTCATTACCGAGGGGTAGCTCAGGACTGAGGGGTAGCTCCGGCCTGAGAGGTAGCTCAGGACTGAGAGGTAGCTCAGGCTGGTTGATGGCTCTGGCAGCTTCTGGCTGACTGACGACTCTGGCGACTCTGGCAGCTCCTGGCTGACTGGCGGCTCTGGGAGATCCTGGCTGAAAGGCGGCTCTGGCGGATCCTGGCTGAATGGCGGCTCTGGCGGATCATGGCTGAATTGGCGGCTCTGGCGGATCCTTGCTAAATGGCGGCTCTGGCGGATCCTGGCTAAATGGCGGCTCTGGCGGATCCTGGCTGAATGGCGGCTCTGGCGGATCCTGGCTGAATGGCGGCTCTGGCGGATCCTGGCTGAATGGCGGCTCTGGCTGAGTGGCGGCTCTGGCGGATCCTGGCTGAGTGGCGGCTCTGGCGGATCCTGGCTGAATGAGGGCTCTGGCGGATCCTGGCTGAATGGCGGCTCTGGCGGATCCTGGCTGACTGGTGGCTCTGGCGGCTCCTTGCTGACTGGCGGCTCTGGCGGCTCCTTGCAGACTGGTGGCTCTGGCGGCTCCTTGCAGACTGGCGGCTCTGGCGGCTCCTTGCAGACTGGCGGCTCTGGCGGCTCCTTGCAGACTGGCGGCTCCGGTGGCTCCTGACAGACTGAAGACTCCATCAGCTCTGGACAGGAAGGAGAGTCTAGCAGCTCTGGACAGGCGGGAGACTAGCAGCTCTGGAAAGGCGGGAGATTCTAGCAGCTCTGGAAAGGCGGGAGACTCTAGCAGTTCTGGACAGGCGGGAGACTAGCAGCTCTGGAAAGGCGGGAGAATCTAGCAGCTCTGGAAAGGCGGGAGACTCTAGCAGCTCTGGACAGGCGCGGGAGACTCTAGCAGCTCTGGACAGGCGGGAGACTCTAGCAGCTCTGGACAGGCGGGAGACTCTGGCGCCTCTGGACTGAGGGGCTCTGGCGACTCTGGACTGAGGGGCTATGGCGCCTCTGGACTGAGGGGAGACTCCGGCAGCGCCGGACAGGCGGGAGACTCAGGCAGCTCTGGAGAGTATGAAGGCTCTGGCAGCGCTGGACCGGCGGAAGCACCTGTAGCCAAAGAACGGAGAGACAGCCTGGTGCGGGGTGCCGGCACTGGTGGTACCGGGCTGGGGACACGCACCTCTGGGTGAGTGCAAGGAACAGGACACACCGGGTTGTGAAGGTGTACTGGAGACCTGGTGTGTATAGCCGGCATCAAATCTTCCGGAACTCTCACACAAGTTTCAGGCTGAATACGAGGAACTGACACAGGTGGCATCGGACAGCTAACACGCTCCTCAGGGCGAATGCCGTGCATACTACGCGAAACCAACAGCTCTCTCTTCACTCTCCTCCAATTCCATCAACAACTCCTCGAATGTCTCATCATCTCCCATCCGTTCACTCTCCTCCAATCTGTCCAATAACTCCTCAACATTCTCAGACGCACACCTCAACTTCGCCGACTGCTCTGATTCCATCCATGTCTCCTTACGGTAAACAGGGGGAGTTGGCTCAGGTCTGACTCCTGACTCTGCCACACTCTCCCTGTGCCACCCCCCCAATACATTTTTGGGGCTGCCTCTCGGGCTTCCAGCCGCTCTGCCGTGCTAGCTCCTCATAATGCCGCCTCTCTACTTTCGCTGCCTCCAGCTCTGCTTTGGGGCGGCGATATTCCCCTGGCTCTGCCCAGAGTCCTTTCCCATCTAGGATCTCCTCCCAAGTCCATTTATCCAAATAGTGCTGCCTCTCCCACTGCTGCTGCTGCTGCTGCCTCTCCTCCTGCTGCTGCTGCTGCTGCCTCTCCTGCTGCTGCTGCTTACCACGCCGCTTGGTCCTTTTGTGGTGGGTGATTCTGTAACGGTTTTCTTCCGCTGAAGGAGAGGAGGACCAAAATGCAGCGTGGTTAGTGTTAAACATCTTTAATATAGACGATAACCGAGAACACTACAAAAATACAAAACAATAAATGTGAAAACCGAAACAGTCCTGTGTGGTGAAACAAACACAGACACGGAAACAATCACCCACAAACAAACAGTGAAACCCAGGCTACCTAAGTATGATTCTCAATCAGAGACAACTAACGACACCTGCCTCTGATTGAGAACCATACTAGGCCGAACACAGAAAAACAACCTAGACACACAAAACATAGAATGCCCACCCAACTCACGTCCTGACCAACTAAAACAAACAATTAACACAATAACTAGGGTCAGAACGTGACAATTTGAAAGAAAACACTCTGAAGTTTGTGTAGATGTGAATATATAAGAATATAACACAATAGATCTGGTTTAGATAAAACAATGAAAAAAACCTTGTTTTTTATTTTTATTTTTGAATCATCATCTTTAAAATGAACAAGATAAAACAAACATTCAGATGGGATGATGGGGACAATTTCAGTGAAAAATATAAGAGGGCAACAGTACTTGTGCAAAGTTTCAGAATGATAACTTCCAAAATGAGTGTGCTACATGACATTTATCATGAAGTCACCCAGGTGTCCCACACAAGTAGCCCAAATGTACCCAAGTGGCCAAATTGGTGACAGTATACATTTTTGAAACAAATAACTATATACAAAATACCAAAATGGTATTCTAACACACCCCCCCCCAAAAAAAATATTTTTGAGAAAAATAAATGTTTTTTTTTCTTTTGTGAAAAAAATACATTATTGATAAAAAAATATATGAAAAATATATATATATACATTTACAAAATAACATGGGTAACTATTTACACACTTTAAATATTTGGAAGACCCTCAGTCCTCTATCAAGTCAAATCTATGTATCTAGCCCCAGCCTAAAACCCCAAACAGCAAACAATGCAGGTGCAGAAGCACGGTGGCTAGGAACAACTCCCTAGAAAGGCAAAGACCTAGGAAAAAACCTAGAGAGGAACCAGGCTATGAGGGGTGGCCAGTCCTCTTCTGGCTGTGCCGGGTGGAGATCACAGTGGTTGTAGAGGGTGCAACAGGACAGCACCTCAAGAGTAAAAATGAACAGTTTAGGGTTCCATAGCCGCAGGCAGAATAGTTGAAACTGGAACAGCAGCAAGGCCGGGTGGACTGGGGACAGCAAGGAGTCATCATGGCAGGTAGTCCTGAAGCATGGTCCAAGGGCTCAGGTCCTCCGAGAGAAAGAAGGGGAGAGAGAGCAGACTTAAATTCACACAAGACACCGGATAAGACAGGAAAAGTACTCCAGATATAACATACTGACCCTAGCCCCCACCCACTTTGCCATATAACCCCACCAACTTTGCCAAAACTATGAGATGTATGGGTTTGCATTCTACACATTCTACACTATACCTACCATACATACATAGTCATTCAACTGAGACTGCTCTTCTCTGTATCACGGAGGCCCTCCGCACTGCTAAAGCTAACTCTCTCTCCTCTGCTCTCATCCTTCTAGACCTATCGGCTGCCTTCGATACTGTGAACCATCAGATCCTCCTCTCCACCCTCTCCGAGTTGGGCATCTCCGGCGCGGCCCACGCTTGGATTGCGTCCTACCTGACAGGTCGCTCCTACCAGGTGGCGTGGCGAGAATCTGTCTCCTCACCACGCGCTCTCACCACTGGCGTCCCCCAGGGCTCTGTTCTAGGCCCTCTCCTATTCTCGCTATACACCAAGTCACTTGGCTCTGTCATAACCTCACATGGTCTCTCCTATCATTGCTATGCAGACGACACACAATTAATCTTCTCCTTTCCCCTTCTGATGACCAGGTGGCGAATCGCATCTCTGCATGTCTGGCAGACATATCAGTGTGGATGACGGATCACCACCTCAAGCTGAACTCGGCAAGATGGAGCTGCTCTTCCTCCCGGGAAGGACTGCCCGTTCCATGATCTCGCCATCACGGTTGACAACTCCATTGTGTCCTCCTCCCAGAGCGCTAAGAACCTTGGCGTGATCCTGGACAACACCCTGTCGTTCTCAACTAAAATCAAGGCGGTGGCCCGTTCTTGTAGGTTCATGCTCTACAACATCCGCAGAGTACGACCCTGCCTCACACAGGAAGCAGCGCAGGTCCTAATCCAGGCACTTGTCATCTCCCGTCTGGATTACTGCAACTCGCTGTTGGCTGGGCTCCCTGCCTGTGCCATTAAACCCCTACAACTCATCCAGAACGCCGCAGCCCATCTGGTGTTCAACCTTCCCAAGTTCTCTCACGTCACCCCGCTCCTCCGCTCTCTCCACTGGCTTCCAGTTGAAGCTCGCATCCGCTACAAGACCATGGTGCTTGCCTACGGAGCTGTGAGGGGAACGGCACCTCAGTACCTCCAGGCTCTGATCAGGCCCTACACCCAAACAAGGGCACTGCGTTCATCCACCTCTGGCCTGCTCGCCTCCCTACCACTGAGGAAGTAAAGTTCCCGCGCAGCCCAGTCAAAACTGTTCGCTGCTCTGGCCCCCAATGGTGGAACAAACTCCCTCACGACGCCAGGACAGCGGAGTCAATCACCACCTTCCGGAGACACCTGAAACCCCACCTCTTTCAGGAATACCTAGGATAGGATAAAGTAATCCTTCTCACCCCCTCCCCCCCTAAAAGATTTAGATGCACTATTGTAAAGTGGCTGTTCCACTGGATGTCTTAAGGTGAACGCACCAATTTGTAAGTCGCTCTGGATAAGAGCGTCTGCTAAATGACTTAAATGTAAATGTATACCATTTTTATATATATCTATATATATATACACACACACACACAGACATAGGCTATGGTCGTTCTCATACAAACAGACCCTCACTCACAATGACTAGCTAACGTGTACTTTACCCATTTCATTACATCTTTATATATTGCAAATAAAATGTAAAAACAAATCACAAATAATATTTTATATAAATTTCAAACAACGGCATTAGCATGAGAGCAACTTACCAGTCCAAAACAATGTCCTCTCCGTTCAAAAAAATATGCCTCAGTTTCAGAATCAAAGCTATGGGAACTAATGGAGTCTTCAAAAAGCAGATGTCTCACTTTCACGATCAATTTCCTTTAAAATTGTTTCTACATTCGTATATCTAGTCTTAGAATTAGCTTTCCTTGACTTATTCGCCATGATGTTGGATAAATAAACAGCTGAAGATGCAAGTCACCGAAATACTGCTGTGCGTAATAAGCGTCGCTCCATCACGGTTGAATTGGCAATGGGGAAAGAACGGTCCTTACGCCAGTGTTCAATGGAAAGGTTTGTCTTACAACAAAGAACTATGGGATATTGCCGTTTACCTCTGCTCATTGGCTATCTACCCAGCTAGATTTCAAGACGATCAGTGGTCATTGGGTTAAAATACAGTCAATCAAGGAGACAGTGGTCATATAATTGGTGCACAATGGGCTCGTCACTTGTTGTCTTCCAATCGGTTTTCCCAGGTCAATACGTCCCGCAAAATGACCCATCAAGTTTGATTTCAAGTAAACCAAAAACTGGATAAAGTCAGGGAAAGTCTGTCTATTTTACATTGGATGTTAACGTTGAAAATTGAATGACACGAAATTCAACGAGATAAGCGTTCACAAAATGTTTAGTGTTAGGCTATAAAAGATGGATTTAACCGAACAAAAGACCATTCATTGTGTAACAATGAGCCTTGGGGTTGCAACCAGAGCAAGATCTTCAAAGGTAAACAATTTATTTCAATGCAATATGTGATTTTGTTACGCAAGTGCTGGCTGAATAAGTAGTTTGATATGGGGGTCTGTGCTCAGATAATCGGAGCGTATTCTTTCGCAATAAATCATTTTTTAAATCTGACAACGCAGTTGGATTAGCAAGATTCTAGGCTTTCGAACCATGTGAGACACTTGTATTTTCATGAATGTTTAATATGACTATTTATTTACATTTACATTTAAGTCATTTAGCAGACGCTCTTATCCAGAGCGACTTACAAATTGGTGCGTTCACCTTAAGACATCCAGTGGAACAGCCACTTTACAATAGTGCATCTAAATCTTTTAAGGGGGGAGGGGGTGAGAAGGATTACTTTATCCTATCCTAGGTATTCCTGAAAGAGGTGGGGTTTCAGGTGTCTCCGGAAGGTGGTGATTGACGTAGCGATCACCATATGTTGTCGAATTTAATCCCACTAACGGGTTCGGTGCACAGAGGTTAAGGAAATCAGGAATATCATGGATATATTGGAATTAGTGGATACATGGAGGCTGAAATACCCTGATTTAGTGATATATATATATATATATTGGAGGCTTAATCAAGCTAGTCATCTTGATTACTTTCTTATGTCATTAACTCCATTACCAAAAGTTTAAAAAGTGTTGATAGGGGAAAGAATGTGGTCTGACCATTACATAATTGGCATATATATACTACTGTTCAAAAGTTTGGGGTCACTTAGAAATGTCCTTGTTCTTGAAAGAAAAGAAAAACATTTTGTCCATTAAAATAACATCAAATTGATCAGAAATAAAGTGTAGACATTGTAAATGACTATTGTAGCTGGAAACAGATGATGTTTTTTATGGAATATCTACATAAGCGTACAGAGGCTCATTACCAGCAACCATCACTCCTGTGTTCCAATGACATGTTGTGTTATCTAATCCATGTTTATCATTTTAAAAGGCTAATTGATCTTTAGAAAACCCTTTTGCAATTATGTTAGCACAGCTGAAACTGTTGTTCTGATTAAAGAGGCAATAAAACTGGCCTTCTTTAGACTAGTTGAGTATCTGTAGCATCAGCATTTGTGGGTTTAATTACAGGCTCAAAATGGCCAGAAACAAAGACCTTTCTTCTGAAACCCGTCAGTCTATTCTTGTTTTGTGAAATGAAGGCTATTCCATGCGAGAAATTGCCAAGATTCTGAAGATCTCGTACAACTCTGTGTACTACTCCCTTCACAGAACAGCGCAAACTGGCTCTAACCAGAATAGAAAGAGGAGTGAGAATCCCTGGTGCACAACTGAGCAAGAAGACAAGTATATTAGTGTGTCTAGTTTGAGAAACAGACGCCTGTCATGACTTCCGCCGAAATCTGTCCCTGTCCTTGTTCGGGCGGCGTTCGGCGTTCGGCGGTCGACGTCACCGGTCTTCTAGCCATCGCCGCTCCACTTTTTGTTTTCCATTTGTTGTGTCTTGGTTTTCCGCACACCTGGTTCACATTCCCTCATCTGACTAAATGTATATCACCCTCTGCCCCCCCGGAGATCTTTGTGGGCTATGCTCGGCCTTGTCTCAGGATGGTAAATTGGTGGTTGAAGATATCCCTCTTGTGGTGTGGGGGCTGTGCTTTGGCAAAGTGGGTGGGGTTATCTCCTGCCCATTTGATCCTGTCCGGGGGTATCGTCGGACAGGGCCACAGTGTCTCCCGACCCCTCCTGTCTCAGCCTACAGTATTTATGCTGCAGTAGTTTGTGTCGGGGGGTTAGGTTCAGTCTGTTATATATGGAGTATTTCACCTGTCTTATCCGGTGTCTTATGTGAATTTAAGTATGCTCTCTCTAATTCTCTCTTTCTTTCTTTCTTTCTTTCTCTCTCTCTCTATCTCTCTTGGAGGACCTGAGCCCTAGGACCATGCCTCAGGACTACCTGGCCTGATGACTCCTTGCTGTCCCCAGTTCACCTGGCCGTGCTGCTGCTCCAGTTTCAACTGTTCTGCCTGCAGCTATGGAACCCTGACCTGTTCACCAGACCTGCTGTTTTCAACTCTCTAGAGACAGCAGGAGTGGTAGAGATACTCTTAATGATTGGCTGTGAAAAGCCAACTGACAGTTACTCCTGAGGTGCTGACCTGTTGCACCCTCGACGACCACTGTGATTATTATTATTTGACCTTGCTGGTCATCTATGAACATTTGAACATCTTCTGTTATGTTCTGTACTGGCAATACGACCGCAGAAACCTACCCACCTCCTGGTTCACTCTCTCCACCTGCCCATTACTCTCGGGGCGATAACCGGAGGTCAGGCTGACCGAGACCCCCAGACGTTCCATGAACGCCCTCCATACCCGGGACGTGAACTGGGGACCCCGATCAGAGACGATGTCCTCCGGCACCCCGTAGTGCCGGAAGACGTGGGTGAATAACGCCTCCGCATCTGTAGGGCTGAAGGGAGACCGGGCAACGGGAGGAGACGGCAGGACTTAGAAAACCGATCCACAACCACCAAAACCGTAGTGTTCCCCTGAGACGGGGGGAGATCGGTCAGGAAATCCACTGATAAGTGAGACGATGATAAAAAAAATGTTTTTACCTTTATTTAACCAGGCAAGTCAGTTAAGAACAAATTCTTATTTTCAATGACGGCCTAGGAACAGTGGGTTAACTGCATGTTCAGGGGCAGAACGACAGATTTGTACCTTGTCAGCTCGGGGGTTTGAACTTGCAACCTTCCGGTTACTAGTCCAACGCTCTAACCACTAGGCTACCCTGCCGCCCCATTGTGGAACGGGGAGGGGTTGTAACTTTCCTCTAGGAAGGTGCCTAGGAGCCTTACTCTGGGCGCACACCGAACAGGAAGAGACATAAACCCTAACGTCCCTAGCCAAGGTGGGCCACCAATACTTCCCCCGGAGGCCCCGCACTGTCCACCCCAGGATGACCCGTGGAGGGTAGGGTGTGAGCCTACCAAATCAGTTGGTCCCGACCTCCAAGCGGCAGGTACTTACGCCCAGCCGGACACTGAGGAGGCGCAGGCCCCGCCCGTAACACCTTCTCGATGTCCGAGTCCACCTCCCATACCACTGATGCCATCAGCCTCGAGGCTGGAAGGATGGGAGTAGGCTCGGTGGACCGATCCTCCGTGTCATAAAGACAGGACAGCGCGTCAGCCTTTACGTTCAGGGAGCATGGTCTATACGACAGAGTAAACCTGAATCGGGTGAAGAACATAGCCCACCTTGTCTGATGTGGATTCAGTCTCCTAGCTGCCCGAATATACTCCAGATTCTGGTGGTCGGTCCAGTTGAGAAAGGGGTGCTTAGCCCCCTCAAGCCAGTGTCTCCACACCCTCAGGGCCTTGACCACCGCTAACAACTCCCGATCCCCCACATCATAGTTACGCTCCGCCGGACTGAGCTTCCTCGAAAAGAAAGCACAGGGGCGGAGTTTTGGTGGAGTACCCGAGCGCTGTGATAGCACGGCACCCACGCCAGCCTCGGACGCGTCCACCTCCACTATGAATGCTAGAGAGGGGTCCGGGTGCGCCAACACAGGTGCATCCGTGAACAGCGCCTTCAACCTATTGAAGGCTCTGTCCACCTCTGCCGACCACCGCAAACGCACCGGTCCCCCCTTCAGCAGTGAGGTAATGGGGACCACTACCTGGCCAAAACCCCAGATAAACATCCGGTAGTAATTGGAAAACCCCAAAAACCGCTGCACCTCCTTCACCGTGGTAGGTTTCGGCCAATTACGCACAGCCTTAATGCGGTCACACTCCATCACCACCCCCGAGGTGGAAATGCGATAACCCAGGAAGGAGATGGCTCGTTTGGAGAACACATACTTCTCAGCCTTGACGTATAGGTCATGCTCCAGCAGTCTACCAAGCACCTTGCGTACCAGAGACACATGCGCGGCGTGGGTGGTGGAATAGATCAGAATATCATCGATATAAACAACCACGCCCTGCCCGTGCAGGTCCCTGAGAATCTCGTCTACAAATGATTGAAAGATGGCTGGAGCATTCTTTAACCCATACGGCATGACAAGGTACTCATAGTGGCCCGATGTGGTACTAAACACGGTTTTCCACTCGTCTCCACCCCAAATACGCACCAGACTATACGCGCTCCTGAGATCCAGTTTTGTAAAAAATTGTGCTCAGTGAAATGATTCCACCGCCATAGCGATGAGAGGTAGTGGGTAACTAAACCCCACTGTGATGGCATTTAGACCTCTATAATTAATGCACGGATGCAGACCTCCCTCCTTTTTCTTCACAAAAAAAGAAACTCGAGGAGACGGGTGAGATGGAGGGCCGAATGTACCCCTGTCCCAGAGATTCCGTGACATATGTCTCCATAGCCAACGTCTCCTTCTGGGACAATGGGTACACGTTACTCTTGGGAAGCGCAGCGTTTACCTGGAGAATTATCGCACAATCACCCCCCGGTCGATGAGGTGGTAATTTAGTCGCTCTCTCCTTACTGAAAGCGATTGCCAAATCAGCATATTCGGGGGGGATGCGCACCGTGGAACCCTGGTCTGGACTCTCCACCGACGTTGCACCGATGGAAACTCACAGACACCTTCCAGAACACTCCTCTGACCACCCCTGGAGAACCCAGTCTCCACGAAATCTTAGGATTGTGACTAGCCAGCCAGGGAATCCCCAGCACCACTGGAAATGCAGGCGAATCGATAATGAAGAGACTAATTCGCTCCCTATGATTCCCCTGCGTCACCATGTCCAGTGGAACCGTGGCCTCCCTGACCAACCTTGACCCTAATGGCCGGCTATCTAGGGAGGGCACAGGGAAGGGAGAATCGGCACGAGCGGAAAACCCAGCTTGATGGCGTGTCCGCGATCCATAAAGTTCCCAGCTGCACCTGAATCGACTAGCGCCTTATGCTGGGAAGGGGGGGAAGAAATCAAGAAACAAAATCAAGACAAACATGTGACCAACAGGGGGTTCTGGGTGAGTTTGGTGCTGACTCACCTGGGGTGACTGAAAAGCATTCCGCCTGCCATCTCGACTCCCAGACGGGCCCCCCCAGCACCGATCTCCGTGTGTCCTCTCCGACCACAGCTGGTGCAGGGGGAGCCTCCTCCTCCGGTCCCCCTCGGCACGGCACCCCCCAACTCCATAGGAATGGGAACGTGGGCGCTGGGTGGTGGAACGCACAGGACCCTCTCCGAACTCCCACAGGCAGCAGATAAGTTAATATAGGGAGAGAACGGTATCCCGACACGCTAGCTCCCTGCGGACGTCCTCCCTACACCGATAGTGGTCCATCAGGGCCCTGTCGTTTCCACCCAGACCCAGCGGCCAAGGTCCGGAACTCCAAGGCGTAATCCTGGGCCCTCCTCTTCTCCTGCCTAAGGTGGAACAGTTGCTCTCCCGCCCCTCTGCCCTCTGGAGGGTGGTCAAACACGGCACGAAAGCTGCGGGTGAATTCCGGGTAGTGCTCCTTCGCGGAAAGTCTGGGCCATTCCAGACCGCGTTTGCCCACTCCAGAGCTGGACCCGTCAGGCAGGAGATGAGGACACTCACCCTCTCCGCTCCCAAGGTGGAGGAAGTTCCAGTGGGCCCCGACACGGTCAAACAAGGGGGAAAGACGATCAGTGGCCAGGTACAGTTCATGAGCATGGGTATAACCAGTGAGGGGGAAAGAGCCAGTGGATTGTTCAGTAATCCACTGGTGCTCACCCATGGGGAATTCATGCACCAACATGCAGACGAATACATACTAATAGTACAAACTTGGTCAAAGTTTGTTGAAACATGTCAAATTATGTTTTTAATTCATCCTCAGGTTGTCTATTGTCTAAATAATCGATAATATTTCAACCGGACAATAGCGTATTCAATAGAAAGGAAAAAGAACGAAGGGCGCACAATCGGTCACGCACGCTGAAGCTCTGCGTGACCGATGAAGCTCTGCTTAATTCTGCATGCCATTTACAAAATGGTCTCAATCTTCCTAATTTTTCAGAAAACAAGCCTGAAAAAATTAAAAATCTAAAGACTGACATCTAGTGGAAGCCACAGGAACTGCAATCTGGGTACTAACCATTTAGATACTCTATAGGCATTCAATTGAAAGCTACACACATCAAAAATATCCCACTTCCTGGATGGATTTTCCTCTGGTTTCCGCCTGCCATATCTGTTCTGTTAAAAAGACGTTCCCGCTTTAAACGGGATATTTTGTCAGGAAAAGATGCTAGAATATGCATATAATTGACAGCTTTCGATAGAAAACACTCTAACGTTTTCAAAACTGTAAAGATATTGTATGTGAGTATAACAGAACTGATATTGCAGGTGAAACCTGAGGAAAATCCAACAAGGAAGTGCTGTTTTTCCTGAAAGCTCTCTGTTCCAGTGGATGCCTTGCCTCCATTTAAAAGGGACATCAACCAGATTCCTTTTCCTATGGCTTCCTAGAGGTGTCAATAGTCTTTAGACGTAGTTTCAGGCTTTTATTTTGAAAAATGAGCGAGAAAGATCACATCGCGTCAGTGGATGGCTGGGTGCCAGCAGCGTTTTGCATGCGCAACAGAGTGGGGCAGCCATTGTCTCTCCCGCTCCTATTGAAAAAGCTACAGTCCCGGTTGATATATTATCGATTATATATTTTAAAAACAACCCGAGGTTTGATTATAAAAAACGTTTGACATGTTTCTGTGGATATTACGGATACAATTTGGAATTTTCGTGTGCGATGTCGTGACCACTTGAGCCTGTGGATTTCTGAACATAATGCGCCAAACAAATTGGTTATTTTGGATATAAAAAAATAATCTTTATGGAGCAAAAGGAACATTTATTGTGTAACTGGGAGTCTCATGAGTGAAAATATCTGAAGATCATCAAAGGTAAACGATTTAATTTATTCACTTTCGTGACCAATCTACTTGGCTGCTAGCTGTTTGTAATATTTTGTCTACTGAGATAGATGTTCTTACATAAACGCTTGTTATGCTTTCGCCGAAAAGCTGTATTGAAATCTGACATGCCAGGTGGATTAACAACAAGCTAAGCTGTGCTTTGCAATTCTGTCACTTGCATTTCAGTTGTCGGTAGGCTACTTCTGACCGATCGTAAATGGATAAGTAGCCAACGTTTTTTATTTTTATATTTCAATCTGTAGGATGAACCAGCATTCAGCAGCCAAATTTCAAAGACAACAATAAGCCCAAAAACATAAGAATGGACAGTAGATCACAACAAGCATTAACATAAGAATGGCAAGGTTTAGACATTTATTGATTTGGTGTTGCTCATATTCATCTTATTAACAGTTGTTTTAAAGCCCTTTACACCACAAGATTCTCCATTTTGGAAGTCCATGTGGTCTCAAATTGTTCCTTAATATCAAGGGACCTGGAAAAAATGACATTCAAATCCATAGTAACATTGACATTGTCATCACTGAAGCAGCACTAATCGAAACGAATGACACAGACCCCTGAGAGGGTCAAGAACATGGAGACTGCCCTCGGGCAATTCCCTGCTTTAAACTGCAATGTGCAATTACTTAAAAATCGCACTGTTGGTTAGGGCCTGTAAGTAAGCATTTCACTGTAACACGTGCCGAATAAACTTTGATTTGATTTGCATGCCTTTTACTACACATGGTATGGCAACACACATTTTGATGGAATGTACATTCACTGGCACCACCCTATTCTGCCACACTGGGACTCAAAGGTGGCAGCAAGATAGCCAAGAGGGGGAGAAAGCCCACCAGATGACATTGGAGCCTTCTTCTATCCAGCTTTGGGAGCTTATAGTTCCTGGGACCCCTTTGTTATTGAAGCTCACATTAAGCAACTGTGAATGGCAGCTATTGGTAATTCTCTGATGTTGGTAATGGAACCTCTTTTTTTAAATTACGTTACATTTGAGTAAAATCACCCCTCAACAATTCACCCCTCTATGGACAAGACCCAAGTTTGTAATCTCATTCATCAGTTGGATTTCTTAGTCTGTGCATTTATGTGTTCTTGCTGTTTCCTGGTACCCACCTGGCATTTAGGATGAAAACAGGTGCGTATGATAATTTTAAAAAAGCAAGCATGGCTCATACATATTTATTCTTTGACAAATATCATAAAACAAAGCTAAGAAAAATGTGTCCTAAGTCATTTTTTTGTTTACTCAAATGTAATGCCTATTTTGTCCCGATTGCCATTGATTTGTGTCTACTACACAGGTTGCTTTTCACATTGAACCATACAAAGGAAGAGATGAAACAAGTAAGTCGTTTCCAATGTCAAATACAGTTGAAGTCGGAAGTTTACATACACTTAGGTTGGAGTCATTAAAATTCATTTTTACACCACTCCACACACTTCTTATTTAACAAACTATAGTTTTGGCAAGTCGGTTAGAACATCTAGTTTGTGCAGGACACAAGTCATTTTTTCAACAATTGTTTACAGACAGATTATTTCACTATCACAATTCCAGTGGGTCAGAAGATTACATACCCTAAATTGACTGTGCCGTTAAACAACTTGGAAAATTCCAGACAATTATGTCATGGCTTTAGATGCTTCTGATAGGCTAATTGACATCATGTGAGTCAATCGGAGGTGTACCTGTGGATGTATTTCAAGGCCTACCTTCAAACTCAGTGCCTCTTTGCTTGACATCATAGGAAAATCTAAAGAAATCAGCAAAGACCTCAAAACAAAAGTTTAGACCTCCACAAGTTTCCGTCATACCATTCAGGAAGGAGACGCGTTCTGTCTCCTAGAGATGAACGTAGTTTGGTGTGAAAAGTGAAAATTAATCCCAGAACAACAGCAAAGGACCTTGTGAAGAGGCTGGAGGAAATAGGTACAAAAGTATCTATATCCACAGTAAAACGAGTCCTATATCGACATAACCTGGAAGGCCGCTCAGCAAAGAAGAAGCCACTGCTCCAAAACCGCCATAAAAAAGCCAGACTACGGTTTGCAACTGCACATGGGGACAAAGATCATACTTTTTGGGAGAAATGTCCTCTGGTCTGATGAAAATTATGTGGATATATTGAAGCAACATCTCAAGACATCAGTCAGGAAGTTAAAGCTTGGTCGCAAACGGATCTTCCAAATGAACAATGACCCCAAGCATACTTCCAAGGTTGTGGCAAACTGGCTTAAGGACAACAAAGTCAAGGTATTGGAGTGGCCATCACAAAGCCCTGACTTCAATCCTATAGTCAATTTGTGGGCAAAACTGAAAAGGCATGTTCGACCAAGGAGGCCTACAAACCTGACTCAGTTACACCAGCACTGTCAGGAGGAATGGGCCAAAAATCACACAACTTATTATGGGAAGCTTGTGGAAGGCTACCCGAAACATTTGACCCGAGTTAAACCATTTAAAGGCAATGCTACCAAATATGTAAACTTCTGACCCACTGGGAATGTGATGAAAAAAAATAAAAGCTGAAATAAATAATTCTCTCTATTATTCTGACATTTCACATTCTTAAATTATAGTGGTGATCTTAACTGACCTAGGACAGGGAATTTCTACTAGGATTAAATGTCAGGAATTGTGAAAAACTGAGTTGAAATGTATTTGGCTAAGGTGTATGTAAACTTCCGACTTCAACTATACATCATAGTAAATAGTACACCATTCCTTATTATTGTTTAATTTGGCCTTCAGCCTCATCAGTATCAATGGAGTTCGACTTATTACTATTCAACATAGGTTTTACCCCAGCTTAATGTATTTGTTCAGTAATACCTTATATTGGTGATGTATGAAATACTACCTCAGCTTCATGGATTTGTCTATGATTGAAGTCCAATGTCTAACTCAAGCAGATTGTCTATTTCTTCACCTTTTTAAGTAGACCCCCTTTGTAAAATTTTACTTAATTTGTAATTGTGTCATTCTATCTTAAGAGATGGTGAGCACTCTGCATTCTACAGGCATAGAACAAACACTGGAAAGTTTCTTCCACTATTCTACATGTACGATTCATATCTACTCAACTCAGAAGAGTGGGAAAAACATCTGAAACACCTGAAAGCAATAGCATTAGAGATACACCCTAGGAGGGCATCTTCATAGGACTCCTCGTTGAAGAGAAACAAGAGGGATATAGTCACCTCAGGTTTTGACGGGTTTACACTTTGCCACTAATAGGTTTTCCTATGGCTCCACTTACCGCAGTTGGGAATCCATTCTGTAAAGACAACAACCTGTTGTTCATTCCAAGTGTGGGGCCAGGTTATATTGACACCAGTATTAGGCCTTGGAATTTCCAGAATACATGCAACCGCATTAACGTGAAGTACTATGAAAAGGCATTGCGTGCAGTCCTAGATGCAGGTGCTGATATCTCTATAACATCATTTAATGAATGGCATGAGGGAACCCAGATTGAGATGGCAATTACAAAAACAAGCCAGACTGTGACCTAGTGTAACGGCTGTTGGTGGAAGAAGGTGAGGACCAAGGTGTAGCGTGGTACGTGTTCATAATTAATTTATTAGCAACTGAACACCAAATACGACAAAAAGAATACCCGAAACAGTTCTGTCTGGTACAGATACGAAACAGAAAACAACTACCCATAAAACCCATGTGGGCAAGAGCTACCTAAGTATGGTTCTCAATCAGAGACAACGATAGACAGCTGTTCCTGATTGAGAACCATACCCAGCCAAAACAAAGAAATACAAAACATAGAAAAAAGAACATAGAATGCCCACCCTAGTCAAACCAAAATAGAGAATAAAAAGCCTCTCTATGGCCAGGTCGTGACACCTAGATTGCTTACTCAACAAGCCTGTTGTCTATTTTGAGAACTCGCAAATAAGCAGCAATATTTAGCAGTGAGAGGAAGAGATGGCCAGAATGAGTTTGTAACATTGTTTAATCTGACCAGAAATTTACTTCACACATATTGCATTAATCAGCCAGGTATACACAGTATAGATTGTAGAATTTGACAACAATAGTGTGACAGAAAACCTATATTCACTTTTTATCCTGTGTGGTTACATTAACATGCTAACAAATAAAAAGTCAGCCTTATGTGCAGAAGTATAGAATTATGTGATATTTCTCCTGCTTCATATGATTATGATAATTTGCACTTTAATGTTTAACTGTTTACATAAATTATATTTGGGCAGTTGCCTACCTAGGGCCTACCCCGTATAAACCCCTTCCTGACTAAAAAGTACTTTTAATGGAGGGTCTGAATTGAATATGCTTCTTAGTCCAGGGAATGCTTAACCTGGTTCTGTGCAACCCACCACGATGTGACAGTTCTTACGTCAGAGCATTATATACTTACTTTTCGATCACATCACTATTTAACAGGACACCGAGAATGTTTAATAATGTGAATGTACCCCATAAATCAAATTGTCATATACATACCAATGACTAAGCAGTTTAAAGCTTAATTGAAACAATAACAAAGTGGTCTACCCTCCTCTGTTTTGGTGAAAAGCTGAGAGATAGGCCTGGAGTAATGTAACCACTCTCAAATTCATAGACAGAGCTATCATCCATGATACCAACAATGATACCGTTATTTTACATTTACATTGTTTACAAACATTAGAGTAAAACAAGCTCATATTTTGGGTTCTGATCAGGGTAGACAGTTGAACTAAGTTAATGAGGCAAGTTATACATTTAAGAATCAATGGGTATATAATATATATATATATATATATATATATATATATATATATATATATATATATATATATATATATATATATCATTAATGTATGTCCAAAAATATATGTATCAACTCAGGATTCTAGCTTGAAGATTATGTTCAAATTTATGAACATACCATTAAATCAACATTGAGAACATCTAGGCTACTCTTATGTGATGTGTCATTTCAGAGTTATCCTTATCCTCCATAAGCTTTCTTTAAATATAGGAAATGCAACAAAAGGGGCAAACATTGTCATTGAAATCATCAACCTGGATACATCAACATAATCTCTGGTGATGTGCACTGTAGATGTAGCACTGTAATGTACCTCCAAGACAATTTAGATAGAGGATTAGACTATTCAAAATTGTCTACCAAATAAAGCACGAATCTTGTCAAATATGTGAACGTGGGTTTGGATATAGGCAATGCCTATGTTGTATTTGTAATTTTAAACATTTACTTGGAAAACCCACATCACCTGCGAACAAATAGGCTAATTGTATGAGCAGCGGCAATATTGCACAATCATTCCTAATTCAGATTGGGAACGCATGAATCACATTCATTTGAATCAATAACCCGAATCATTTTTAGCATGCACGCCCGACTAGAATCTCTGCTAGTCTACCTACTTTCGGGTTTGCGAAAACGCTTTCAGTGTACAGCTGCATTATTGGTAAATAGGGACAAGGTAGCGCATGGGCAGCCAGTGGGGAATTATCCCACATCGCATCACATGCCTTATATTAACGAAACATGCATTTGATCATATTTTGTGAATTAACAATAGCCTAACAGTCATTTTCGAATTCTGGTAACATTGGCAATCGGGTCGCATTTAGATGTGTATTTTTATAGCCCTCCGTTGCAAGATCGTGGAAACGATATGGGGTTCGGCTCCCGTGAATCTTGGCCAATTCCTGCAAATATTGCCACCGGCGCAGTGTATTTACATCCTTAACGTTTTCGGCATGTAGGATGGTATGAGGGAACGACCTGGCAAGCCAATGGGAAGATATGCATATTTTAACACACGCTTGTCGAGATGGTGAGTAAAATGTATTTTTTTCTCCGCTCCATGTCAAAACAGTGGTACCTGGTTTCGCAAGAAATTCTGTGCTAGCTAATTAAAAATAAAACATCAATAAAATATTCAACGAAATGCGCATATCTCGTCATCTCGTTCAAGTCACAATTTTGGATTAAAATGATGCATTGCGAAAAGTACACATTTGTATTAAGGTCATTGACGTTATCCTTCAATGTGCCTCTTGATGCATGAGGATAACGAGTAGTATTCTCAAATATGCTTACGGCCAACAGTGATATGAACCTGTATTGGTGCGTAAAAGGGCGTTTGTTAACCAGAGAGAATAGGTAGCCAATCTAATAAGGCTATATTTGAACAATTGCTTTTATTTTAAACAATTAAACACAATGCTGCATCATGACGAATGACACTCATTGCAAGTGTGTGTAGGCTACATCACGTTTTTAAATTACCTTCAATTGCACTGGCTAAAAATCCATTCTCACTTTTGATACTGCTCTTATACCAGCTTCTGCTAGTGTAGCCTATAAACCAAAGGAGACATGTTTTAGGGAATTATTCTAATAGCTAGCCTGCAAATAGATCCGTTTTATTCTGCCCTCGGATAAATTCAATAGCCTGCATAAGACCATTGCACGCACCCGACTAAAGCATTTGCCTACCTATGATTTTTTTTTAAGCTCACGTAACCTAATATTGCAAGCTCTGATATTGCTAAAAGGTAGAGTACAAGTAGTCAATAGTCTGCCCTACACACAGAAACAAACAACATTAGGATATCTTAAAGCAAGTTGGAAATATAGACCAGTAAACACACATATACAATATGCGGAAATATCAACTATTAATATTTATGATGACTTCACTTTTTGATAGCTGTTCAATAGACAACTTTCCAAGTCAAATTTGCTCTCAATCAGTGTTGTATGGTCCATACAGTAACACATGTTTTTGATGTTGTGGCCATTGTAATCTGCTCTACTGAAAACAAACCTAAACTGGCTGGAGGGGGTTGGGCAACATAAACTCATGTAACCCAATATTGCAAGCTCTGATATTGCTCAAATGTGGATTTACAAGTAGTCGGCTGTCTACTTACACACACAAACAGCATTAGGAAATCTAAATTAATCGTGGAAATATAGAACTGTAAACACAGACACAATAGTTCATAGCTGTTCAATAGACAACTTTGCTCTCATTCAGTGCTGTATGGCCGTGCCTGAAAGAAAGGCATATAGTTACAAGTTTTTTGTTGTTGTAGCGCCAAAGAAAAACAAGTGGGCACAGACATCAGAATTAAAATGTTGGGAGTGCAAGGTTCCATCAAGGTTTTGGGATCTTTAGCCCCTAGTCTTGCAATTAAATCAAAGGTGCAATCACAGATGATCTTTATATTTAGTCTCAAATCCAATATGGCTTCCAAAATAAAATTAGATATGGCTGCCATAATAACAATTGATGCAGGATAAATCACCTGTAAATATGCATTTTGTAAATGAGGCATATTGTTCAGAGATTTGCAACACTCATGCCTATAAAGACTGTTGGTGTGAATCAATTTTATTCTGAATCCAATATGGCCAACATGATTACACTCACCTTAAACTGCATACAATGCCTTCGGAATGTATTCAGACCCCTTAACTTTTTCCACATTTTGTTGTGTTACAGCCTTATTCTAAAATTAATTAAATATATATATATTTTAAATTGGCAACAGTCTATAAAGCATTTATTTGGGCTGCAAACTGAGGTGCAGTTAACACGAATGCATTTATCGTCTACAGCAGAGGTACAGTAACTCTGGGTCTACCTTTCCTGTGGCAGTCCTCATGAGAGCCAGTTTCATCGTAGCGTTTGATGGTTTTTGCGACTGCACTTGAAGAAACTTTCAAAATTCTTGAAATGTTCCGTATTGACTGGCCTTCACATCTTAAAGTAATGATGGACTGTTGTTTTTCTTTGTTTATTTGAGCTGTTCTTGCCATAATATGGACATGGTCTTTTTCCAAATAGGGCTATCTTCTTTATACCACCCCTACCTTTTCACAACACAACTGCTTGGCTCAAACGCATTAAGACGGAAAGATATTCCACAAATACATTTTTAACAAGGCACACATATTAATTGAAAAGCATTCCAGGTGACAACTTTATGAAGCTGGTTGAGATAATGCCAAGAGTGTGCAAAGCTCTCAAGGCAAAGGGTGGCTACTTTAAAGAATCTCAAATATAACACACAGTTGAAGTCGGAAGTTTACATACACCTTAGCCAAATACATTTAAACTCAGTTTTTCACAATTCCTGACATTTAATCCTAGTAAAAATTCCCTGTTTAAGGTCAGTTAGGATCACCCATTTATTTTAAGAATGTGAAATGTCAAAATAATAGTAGAGAGAATGATTTATTTCATCACATTCCCAGTTGGTCAGAAGTTTACATATACTCAATTAGTATTTGGTAGCATTGCCTTTAAATTGTTTAACTTTGGTCAAACGTTTCAGGTAGCTTTCCACAAGCTTCCCACAATAAGTTGGGTGAATTTTGGCCCATTCCTTCTGACGGTGCTGGTGTAACTGAGTCAGGTTCGTAGGCCTCCTTGCTCGCACACGCTTTTTCAGATCTGCCCACAAATCTTCTATAGGATTGAGGTTAGGTCTTTGTGATGGCCACTCCAATCCCTTGATTTTGTTGTCCTGAAGCCATTTTACCACAACTTTGGAAGTATGCTTGGGGTCATTGTCCATTTGGATGACCCATTTGCGACCAAGCTTTAACTTCCTGACTGATGTCTTGAGATGTTGCTTCAATATATCCACATAATTTTCCTGCCTCATGATGCCATCTATTTTGTGAAGTGCACCAGTCCCTCCCACAGAAAAGCACCCCCACAACATGATGCTGCCACCCCCGTGCTTCATGGTTGAGATGGTGTTGGCGTTCTTCTTTGGTCTATAATATCTTTTAGCTGATTTCTTTTGATTTTCCCATGATGTCAAGCAAAGAGGCACTGGCTTTGAAGGTAGACCTTGAAAGGTACACCTCCAATTGACAAATGATGTCAATTAGCCTATCAGAAGCTTCTAAAGCCATTGCATAATTTTCTGGAATTTTCCAAGCTGCTTAAAGGCACAGTCAACTTAGTGTATGCAAACTTCTGAACCACTGGAATTGTGATACAGTGAATTAATCTGCCTGTAAACAATTGTTGAAAAAATTACTTGTGTCAATCACAAAGTAGATGTCCTAACTGACTTGCCAAAACTATAGTTTGTTAACAATAAATTTGTGGGGTGGTTGAAAAACACGTTTTAATGACTCCAACATAAGTGTATGTAAACTTTCGACTTCAACTGTATATTAGTTTCTATGCTAGCTAACTGGCTAGATAAACATGGTACTAAAATATCAGGTATGAGCTAATAGCCAACGTAGCTAGTTAATGTTAGCTGGTTATCATTTTGAACATGCACCATTTTCGGCAACGAGTCATCTGACTTGCAGTGTAACGTTAGCTATTTACTGGTGTTATAGGGAAAGAAGGAAGCGTTGTAAAATGCCTAAATAAGAAGTTGGTAATAGGTTTAGCTACCTACAAATGTTATTTTATGTTTATGGACCAAGAAAGCTGTAGATCAGTGCACGTGTATGCGTTCTCACTTCTCAAACTATGTGTAACGGTTTTCTTGTGTCGAAGGAGAGGCGGACCAAAACGCAGCGTGGTTATTATTCATGGTTCTTTAATAAAGAAACTATACATGAATAGACTAACAAAACCAAGAAATGTGAAAAACCAAACCAGCCCTATCTGGTGCAAACACAGAGACAGGAACAATCACCCACAAAACCCAACACCAAACAGGCTACCTAAATATGGTTCCCAATCAGAGACAATGACTAACACCTGCCTCTGATTGAGAACCATATCAGGCCAAACACAGAAACAGACAAACTAGACACACAACATAGAATGCCCACTTAGATCACACCCTGACCAAACAAAACATAGAAACATACAAAGCAAACTATGGTCAGGGTGTGACACTATGGGCAGATTTGAGTCATTCAGACAGAACGTGCATCGCCATTTCAGATTTTTTACAACCCTAGCACTCTTTGTTAGATATTATGCACATTTGTGGCTGGGTAGAAAATGTCATCGCCATTGAGCTATTTCTCATAGTGGCAGTAAACAGCAGCAAGTGTTATGAGGAGATGTGAAAGGGAGCGGAGTTAGCCTCGCTCTATCCAATCATAGCAGTAGGATCAAGTTTACAACCTGCCCATTGCTTGACAGATAGCTGAAATAGCCAATTGAGTTGTTTATAATTTGGCATAAAATCTAACAAGGAGAGCGAGGGTAGAAAAAAAGATGAAACGACGATGCACGTTCTGTCACACCCTGATCTGTTTCACCTGTCTTTGTGCTTGTTTCCACCCCCCACCAGGTGTCTCCCATCTCCCCTCATTATCCCTTCGTATTTATACCTGTGTTCTCTGTTGCCAGTTCGTTTTGTTCCTCAAGCCTACCAGCGTTATTCCCCTTGCTCCGGTCTTTGCCAAAGTTCCTGCTTTCTAGTTTTTCCAGTTTTGACCATTCTGTCTGCCCTGACCCTGAGCCTGCCTGCCATCTTGTACCTTCCTTACCTCTGCCTGCCCTTGACCCGTCGTTTTGCTTGCCCCCTGTTCTAGTTATTAACTTTTATTACTTTGACACTGTCTGCATCTGGGTCTTTCCTAAAATGTGATAGTACGAACTGGCCATGACTGACCCAGCAGACTCAGATTAGCTTCACAATGCTGTCTCCCTGCAAGGAGCCACCATTGGATGACACAAGGAGTTACTGCAATGTCTTATGGAGGGACTCCATACCCTGGCAGAACGCCATGACCAGACTTCGAGACTTTACTGGAGCAATTCCGCGGATTCCCCACTGGGCAGCGGGCCACACCCGTAATCTCCCAGCCTACCCCAGTGTACCAAGAACCCCATTTAGCTCCTCTGGAGCGCTACGCTGGAGATTCCGGAACCTGCCAGAGTTTTTTTTCTCCCATTGCTCCCTCATTTCCGAGCTGCAGCCTTTTTAGTTTCCCTCGGACCGCTCGAGGATAGCGTACACGCTACGGTCCGCTAGGGCACTTGCCTGGGCTATGGTGTTGTAGGAGCATCAGCCCTGCCGTCTGCCTCCGTCTAGAGGAGTTCATGGTGGAAGTTCGGTAGATGTTTGATTCTCTGTTGCCCGGGAGACAGGCTGCGTCATGACTCCCATAGTGTGGCAGACTACGTGGTGGATTTTTACATGTTGGCGGCTGAGAGTGCCTGTAACCCGGAAGCATTGTTCGAGATGTTCTTTCACGGATTATCGGAGGTGGTCAAACATGAACTTGCAGTCCAGGAGCTGCCCATAGACCTTGACTCCCTCATAGCCTTGACCATCCAGATCGATGGGCGGCTTCGAGAACGTAGGAGGGACAGGGAATCTGTGCCCTGTCCCCGTTGTTCGCCCTCGATTCCCACCTCGCCTCTGAAGAATCCCGGAGACCCCCGAAGTCTACATGTCCGAGTGAACCCAACGTCACCCTAGTTATCTCGGGAATCACTGAAGGACTCTCCATTCCCATGCATGTTAGAGCGCTGGAAGGGTGCTCTATAGGCCGGGTCACTCACAATACCACTCCCATCAACCTACGAGTGTCAGGGAACCGCAGCGAGGCAATCCAATTTATGTTGATTAATATGGTTCCTCAGGTTCCCAGTGGTATTGGGATTCTCTTGGCTCCAACGACAATCCCATCAGACTGGACTCCTGGTGCAATTATGGGCTGCAGCCCATCCTCCCATGCCCATTGTCTGAAGTCAGCGCAGCCTGCCCTGGGACATCTTCCTGTGGGCTCGAAAGTTGCCCCGGAGTACCAGGACCTCCGGCAGGTGTTCAGTAAGGCCTGGGCCACTTCGCTTCCGTGGCACCAACCCTATGACTGCGGGATTGACCTTCGCCCAGGCACCAATCTGCCCCAGGGACAACTGTAATCTGTCGGGTCCGGAGACCAAGGCTATGGAGACCTACACTTGACTGAGCTGCAGTGTTCATCCATCCTTCTGCCTCCCCCACTGCCTCCCCCACCGCCCATGCATCGACTACCGGTGCCTCAACGACATCACGGTGAAGAACCCCTACCTGCTACCACTCATCTCCTCGGCCTTCAAGCCGCTCCAGGGGGCCACCGTGTTCTCCAAGCTGGACCTACGGAACGCCTACCTCCTGGTGCGGATACGGGAAGGGGAAGAGTGGAAGGCTGCCTTCAATACGGCCAGCAGTCACTACGAATATCTGGTCATGCCATTTGGCCCTACTAACACCCCAACTTGTGTTCCAGTTTCTGGTTAATGATGTTATCCGGCATGTTGAACCGGTTCGTCCTCAACGACATCCTCGTCTTCTCCCGCTCCGCCAAAGAACACGTGATCCACATCCGACAGGTTCACCAATGTCTCCTGTAGAAACAGCTTTTTGTGAAAGCTGAGAAGTGCGAATTCCATCTGGATTCCATTTCCGCACTGCCAATTATCTCAATTCCAGGCAAGCTAGGTGGTCCCTGTTTGTCACCCGGTTCAACTTCTCCCTCTCCTACTGACCAGGATCCAAGAACATCAAGCTGGATGCGCTGTCACGCCACTACAGCCCCGTGGCTACACACTCGAACCCCGAGACACTCCTTCCGACCTTGTGTCTGGCGACGACACTCAGCTGGGGAATAGGAAGCAGGTCCTTGAGGCACAGCGTTCCCAGCTAAACCCCACGGGGTCCCAGATAACCGGATGTTTGTGCCTGATGCTGTCCGCTCCTTGGTCCTGGAGTGGGCCCACTCCTCCAGGCTTGCCTGCCAACCAGGCTCCCGTTGGACCCTGGACTTTGTGCGACAATGCTTTTGGTGGCCTACCATGGTCCCGGATGTCTCCACGTTCATCGCCGCATGCACGGTCTGTGCATAGAACAAGAGCGAGCCAACCAAGACTTGGAAACGACTCTTCGCTGCGTGGTTTCCGCCGACCCCACCACCTAGAGCCAGCAACTAGTGTGGGTCGAATATGTCTGCAACGCCCTTCCTTGCTGGAAGAGAGCCTGGTTGGCCCTTAAGACCACCTCCAGGTATCGACGACAAGCAGACCGCCACCAGATCCCAGGTTCCCCGGGCAGAAGGTATGGCTGTCCACCTGGGATCTGCCCCTCCGGGCGGAGTCCTGCAGAATTTCCCCACAGTTTATTGGCCATTTCCCCATCTCCAAGGTCATTAGCCCCTCTGCTGTTCATCTTCTGTTGCCCCATACCCTCCGTATACATCCCACTTTCCATGTTTCTAAAATCAAACTCATGTCTCACAGCTCTTTGTCTCCTGTTTCCAGGCCCAGATTATACCTCTGGGAAGGGGATTCCAGTACCTGGTTGACTGGGAGGGTTATGGCCCGGAGGAGAGGTGCTGGGTCCCCGCTAGGGACATCCTGGACCCAGGCCTCATAGCGGATATCCAATGCCGACACCCCGGTCAACCAGGTATGCGCGCGCCCAGGTGGCGCCCCCTAGAGGGGGTACTGTTTCACCTGTCTTTGTGCTGATCTCCACCCCCTACCAGGTGTCTCCCATCTCCCCTCATTATCCCCTGTGTATTTATACCTGTGTTTGTCTATTGCCAGTTTGTTTTGTTCGCCAAGCCTACCAGTGTTTTCCCCCTTGCTCCTGTCTTTTCTAATGTTCTGGTTTTATAGTTTTCCCGGTTTTGAACATTCTGCCTGCCCTGACCCTGCCTGCCGTCCTGTACCTTGTCCCACCACACTGGATTACTGACCTCTGCCAGCCCTTGACCTGTTTTGCCTGCCCCTTGTTCTAGTAATTTATTACTTCGACACTGTCTGCATCTGGGTCTTTCCTAAAACATGATACATTCTATGTGAATGACTCAAATCTGCCCACAGTTTGAGAAGTAAGAATGCGCACACAGACACACGTGTGCTGATCTACAGTGTACTTGGTCCATAAACATGCAGGAATATTGCATCCTGACAGCTGATAAATTATTTTGGCCTATCAAAAAATACTTGTTTCACAAGCATCTGTGATCACAAACCATGATATTACGTTAGACCCATTTGCATTGAGTTCTTGTATATTCTCAAAATAACAGCTGTGTCTGTGATATCTTTCCTTACAGGTGTGATATGCTGGAGTGATGCTTCTATGCAAGTGTATGATTCTCATGAAACCAGCTTTAAAATGTATGTAGCAAATTGAGTTACAAAAACCATGATCTACAAAAATCAACTATGATTCTGAGGAATAAGATGTTTTTGGGAAAGTGTCTTTTTTAAGTACAATTTACAATTTCGCCTGAATTTTGTACATTTTTCAACCAAAATTCTCATTACCGAAATGCATCTGGATTAAATTCTCGGGACATTTCTTTTTAATAAAACAAAGTGTTGCTGTAGTTTGTCCATAAATCATTTAAAATTGTATACTAGTTGAAGTGTACATTAAACTATACTGAGTATACCAAACATTAGGAACACCTTTCTTATATTGAGTTGCACCTTTTGCCCTCAGAACAGCCTCAATTTGTCAGGGCATGGACTCTACAAGGCGTCGAAAGCATTCCACAGGGATGCTGGTCCTTGTTGACTCCAATGCTTCCCACAGGTACAGTACCAGTCAAAAGATTGGACACACCTTCTCATTCCAGTGTTTTTCTTTATTTTTACTTTTTTCTACATTGCAGAATAGTAGTGAAGACAAACTATGAAATAACACATGGAATCGTGTAGTAACCATAACGAGTGTTAAACAAATCAAAATATATTTGAGATTCTTCAAAGTAGCCACCCCTTTGCCTTGATGACATCTTTGCACCCTCTTGGAGAGAGAAACGCTCTGAATTTACGAACGGACAATCTGACAACACTGAGTTTACGAATCCCCAGAGCACACTCTGGCACTCAGATTAAATTTACGAAGACACCCGTAGGATAAGACAGCCTTTAGTCTTTAAATGTTTGGTTGTTTAGTACATAGCCTCACATGTGAATCCTTAAAGAGACGGGTGGGGATAAAGCTTAAGAGGGTGTGAACGATGCTGAATGGGTGTAGACAAAGCGCTCTCCAGTAGGTACCAAAACAATTCAAGGGACATTTTCTCAGAAGTGAGGTTAAAAGTTTATCAACTTTCAAAGCAGAAATACTTTCCCATTGTTCCTGAACTGAAGTGTATGATATACAATTTTTTAGCTCTGAGTCTCTACTTCTATCCAATGTAAAAACAAAATACCATCTCCAAGTTTTGCTACATAGGACCAATTCGACCCGTTCGGTCACAAATATTATTTACATCAATAACATACGAATCACTACAAAACGTATACACTATATTAGGCCCGGCCTTTGGAACTTTGGTTTTCTTAGATATGGCTACTATATTGTGATCACTACATCCGATGCATCTGGATTCTGCTTTCAAGCACATGAATCACTGACCTGGCTTTCAGTTCTGTCTATAAAAATGACCTTTTTGTAACAAATTGAACCAGAACCATGCATAATGCACATACACTAATAATGTAGCAGGCTTTGCCAACACTTGGTCTGTTTTCACACATTTTTCCTTTCAATATTTTAGATTAGTGATGCACTGATATGACATTTTTGGCTGATACCATTATACATTATTTTCCTTGCCAAAAAAAGATACCGATAACCAATATTTTAAATTTGAGCAGCCTTTTAAGCATTCTAGGACAGTTAAATAGTTACACAAACACACACACGGACGCAGCGGTCTAAGGCACTGCATCTCTGTGCAAGAGGCGTCACTACAATCCCTGGTTCGATTCCAGGCTGTATCACATCCGGCCGTGATTGGGAGTCCCATAGAGCGGCGCACAATTGGCACAGCGTTGTCCAGGTTTGGCCGGGGTAGGCGATCATTGTAAATAAAAATTTGTTCTTAATTGACTTGACTACAAACACACACACTGACCAAGAAGCTATTTTGATGGCATTTACTTATGTCCCCATTACCAGTCAAACATAATGAAAACCTATTTCTTTCACTTACATGCTGTGCTGTTTCGTAGTTCATTTGTTCAGTCATTTCATTCTCAACCAGGATTTCATCATGCATGTCAAGCAGTGAAGTTTCAGCTCTGTCTAGGATTTCATCATACATGTCAAGAATGAAGTTTCAGCTCTGTCTGTCCATGGCCTCTCTTCCTCTGTGCGCATCGTCCCTGTGTCCATTTCTATCTTGTCCAGCTATGTATGTAACATTTCACGTAAACCCTGGTTCTTGTATGCATTAAAGTAGCGGTCCTTGTACCTAGCATCGAGCATGGCGGCGACACACTAGAGGCTCAGAGAGAATACCACCGAATAGCTTGTTCACGGCCTCAAGTACTTTTGTAAGTTACCCCACCGTTTGTGTCGACAGTTTTGTTGAGGGCGTTTCAATGCCATGACAGAGGGTGCTGCAAACGCAGTTGATTAGCTTATTTCTCCAGTCAGTTGTTCAAATGGCGCTAGGAGTGTGTTCATGTTTCCAAGTTTCAAACATGTTCTCAAATGCCATTGAAATGGCAGCAGCGATATGAGAACCACCACGTTCTTGAGCATGCAATACGGCTTTCCTCAGTACTAAATCTCTTCTCTGAACACCCATCTTTTGATATCTAGCGGGATCTGAATTGTGTTATTAGCCCGGCTTCAGACCGCTCCAACCCCAGAACTATGTCTCCTTCTGCTATGTCAAAGTCCTTCTCTGGTTTTATGGGTCAGAATGGGTGTACAGATCCCTGGAGATTTCAGAATCCTCAGGCAAGAGAATATTATTTATTTTCACATGTACACCATTCTTTTTCTTGTATTGACTATAGGCAAAATCTTTATATAATTGTTTTATGCTTTTTGCACATTTATAAAACAGACTAAACAGCTAGTATAACAATCATTATTTAACAAAGATGCTGCTAGTGATATGTGGTACCGTGATACGCGCTAGAAAAACTGAGCATGCATTTTGCAGAATGAATGTTCATTGGTACATCCATTTTAATAGTGTCTGCTATGCTCGCAATTTGAGGAGTTGAACCATAAACAGGGTATAGTTGGAAAGGTTCACTTCTCCTCTGTTACAGTAAAATAATGTCTCCATGTGTTTCAGTGTCTATATGACCGATTCCTGACCAGGTTTGCACACACTGCAGCAGGGATTTTGGCCCACTCCTCCATACAGACCTTCTCCAGATCCTTCAGGTTTCAGGGCTGTCACTGGGCAATACGGACTTTCAGCTCCCTCCAAAGATGTTCTATTGGGTTCAGGTCTGGAGACTGGCTAGGCCACTCCAGGACCTTGAGATACTTCTTACAGAGCCACTTCTTAGTTGCCCTGGCTGTGTGTTTCGGGTCGTTGTCATGCTGGAAGACCCAGCCACGACCCATCTTCAATGCCCTTACTGAGGGAAGGAGGTTGTTGGCCAAGATCTCGCGATACATGGCCCCATCCATCCTCCCCTCAATACAGTGCAGTCGTCCTGGCCCCTTTGCAGAAAAGCATCCCCAAAGAATGATGTTTCCACCTCCATGCTTCACGGTTGGGATGATGTTCTTGGGATTGTACTCATCCTTCTTCTTCCTCCAAACACGGCGAGTGGAATTTAGACCAAATAGCTCTATTTTTGTCTCATCAGACCACATGACCTTCTCCCATTCCTCCTCTGGATCATCCAGATGGTCATTGGCAAACTTCAGACAGGCCTGGACATGCGCTGGCTTGAGCAGGGGGACCTTGCATGCGATGCAGGATTTTAATCCATGACTGCGTAGTGTGTTACTAATGGTTTTCTTTGAGACTGTGGTCCTCCCAGCTCTCTTCAGGTCATTGACCAGGTCCTGCTATGTAGTTCTGGGCTGATCCCTCACCTTCCTCATGATCATTGATGCCCCACGAGGTGAGATCTTGCATGGAGCCCCAGACCGAGGGTGATTGACCTTCATCTTGAAGCTTTACTTCCGGGTTGGAGCGAGCGGTCGCATCTGCACTCGGTCCGCAGGTAGTATTACATTTCATTACATTTCATTATAGTACAACGGTTTGATTTGTCTAATCTTAGCAATTTCTTCTTAGCTAGCTACATAGCCGTCTTTGTATCATAGATAATTGCGTAATTATCGTATTTCGTCGTCCTAACGCAGTCTACACTGCCCTGCAGCTAGCCAGCTAGCTAACGTCCACCGTTAGCTAGTCCACCGTCTACCGATTAGCAGCACAACTATTACACTCAACTGAACGACTTGATTAGTGTAGTGTTAGCTAGCTACATAGTTGTCTTTGCTGTCTTCGTATCCAAGATAATTGTGTAGTTTAGAGTGTGTAGTTTTATGTCGTCCTTAACATAGGAGACTCTGCTAGCTAGCCAACAGCTAGCCAACGTCTACCGAACAGAACTTCTGCACTCAACAATCCGGTCGCATTTCGCTTCGCTCCACAGGTAGTATCACATTTTTCATTTCATTTCATTACAGTACAACGGCTTGATTTGTTTGATCGTAGCTAGCTACATAGCTAGCTACATAGCCGTCTTTGTATCAAAGATAATTGTGTAGTCTAGAGCGATTTCCTAGGTTAGCTAGCCAGCTATTGTCGTTCTTTTAACGCAACGTAACGTAATCAACACTGCTAGCTAGCCAGCTAGCCCCGAATAGCAGCACAGTAGAAACTATTACACTCAACGGAACGACTTGATTAGTGTAGTGTCAACAACGCAGCCAATGCCAGCTAGCCTACATAGTCAACAACGCAGCCTCTGCCAGCTAGCCTACTTCAGCAGTACTGTATCATTTTAATCATTTTAGTCAATAAGATTCTTGCTACGTAAGCTTAACTTCCTGAACACTCGAGACGTGTAGTCCACTTGTCATTCCAATCTCCTTTGCATTAGCGTAGCCTCTTGTGTAGCCTGTCAACTATGTGTCTGTCTATCCCTGTTCTCTCCTCTCTGCACAGACCATACAAACGCTCCACACCGCGTGGCCGCGGCCACCCTAATCTGGTGGTCCCAGCGCGCACGACCCACGTGGAGTTCCAGGTCTCCGGTAGCCTCTGGAACTGCCGATCTGCGGCCAACAAGGCAGAGTTCATCTCAGCCTATGTCTCCCTCCAGTCCCTCGACTTCTTGGCACTGACGGAAACATGGATCACCACAGACAACACTGCTACTCCTACTGCTCTCTCTTCGTCTGCCCACGTGTTCTCGCACACCCCGAGAGCTTCTGGTCAGCGGGGTGGTGGCACCGGGATCCTCATCTCTCCCAAGTGGTCATTCTCTCTTTCTCCCTTACCCATCTGTCTATCGCCTCCTTTGAATTCCATGCTGTCACAGTTACCAGCCCTTTCAAGCTTAACATCCTTATCATTTATCGCCCTCCAGGTTCCTCGGAGAGTTCATCAATGAGCTTGATGCCTTGATAAGCTCCTTTCCTGAGGACGGCTCACCTCTCACAGTTCTGGGCGACTTTAACCTCCCCACGCCTACCTTTGACTCATTCCTCTCTGCCTCCTTCTTTCCACTCCTCTCCTCTTTTGACCTCACCCTCTCACCTTCCCCCTACTCACAAGGCAGGAAATACGCTCGACCTCATCTTTACTAGATGCTGTTCTTCCACTAACCTCGTTGCAACTCCCCTCCAAGTCTCCGACCACTACCTTGTATCCTTTTCCTCTCGCTCTCATCCAACACTTCCCACACTGCCCCTACTCGGATGGTATCGCGCCGTCCCAACCTTCGCTCTCTCTCCCCGCTACTCTCTCCTCTTCCATCCTATCATCTCTTCCCTCTGCTCAAACCTTCTCCAACCTATCTCCTGATTCTGCCTCCTCAACCCTCCTCTCCTCCCTTTCTGCATCCTTTGACTCTCTATGTCCCCTATCCTCCAGGCCGGCTCGGTCCTCCCCTCCCGCTCCGTGGCTCGACGACTCATTGCGAGCTCACAGAACAGGGCTCCGGGCAGCCGAGCGGAAATGGAGGAAAACTCGCCCCCTGCGGACCTGACATCTTTTCACTCCCTCCTCTCTACATTTTCCTCTTCTCTCTCTCTGCTGCTAAAGCCACTTTCTACCACTCTAAATTCCAAGCATCTGCCTCTAACCCTAGGAAGCTCTTTGCAACCTTCTCCTCCCTCCTGAATCCTCCTCCCCCTCCCCCTCCTCCCTCTCTGCAGATGACTTCGTCAACCATTTTGAAAAGAAGGTCGACGACATCCGATCCTCGTTTGCTAAGTCAAACGACACCGCTGGTTCTGCTCACACTGCCCTACCCTGTGCTCTGACCTCTTTCTCCCCTCTCTCTCCAGATGAAATCTCGCGTCTTGTGACGGCCGGCCGCCCAACAACCTGCCCGCTTGACCCTATCCCCTCCTCTCTTCTCCAGACCATTTCCGGAGACCTTCTCCCTTACCTCACCTCGCTCATCAACTCATCCCTGACCGCTGGCTACGTCCCCTCCGTCTTCAAGAGAGCGAGAGTTGCACCCCTTCTGAAAAAACCTACACTCGATCCCTCCGATGTCAACAACTACAGACCAGTATCCCTTCTTTCTTTTCTCTCCAAAACTCTTGAACGTGCCGTCCTTGGCCAGCTCTCCCGCTATCTCTCTCAGAATGACCTTCTTGATCCAAATCAGTCAGGTTTCAAGACTAGTCATTCAACTGAGACTGCTCTTCTCTGTATCACGGAGGCGCTCCGCACTGCTAAAGCTAACTCTCTCTCCTCTGCTCTCATCCTTCTAGACCTATCGGCTGCCTTCGATACTGTGAACCATCAGATCCTCCTCTCCACCCTCTCCGAGTTGGGCATCTCCCGGCGCGGCCCACGCTTGGATTGCGTCCTACCTGACAGGTCGCTCCTACCAGGTGGCGTGGCGAGAATCCGTCTCTACACCACGTGCTCTCACCACTGGTGTCCCCAGGGCTCTGTTCTAGGCCCTCTCCTATTCTCGCTATACACCAAGTCACTTGGCTCTGTCATAACCTCACATGGTCTCTCCTATCATTGCTATGCAGACGACACACAATTAATCTTCTCCTTTCCCCTTCTGATGACCAGGTGGCAAATCGCATCTCTGCATGTCTGGCAGACATATCAGTGTGGATGACGGATCACCACCTCAAGCTGAACCTCGGCAAGACGGAGCTGCTCTTCCTCCCGGGAAGGACTGCCCGTTCCATGATCTCGCCATCACGGTTGACAACTCCATTGTGTCCTCCTCCCAGAGCGCTAAGAACCTTGGTGTGATCCTGGACAACACCCTGTCGTTCTCAACTAACATCAAGGCGGTGGCCCGTTCCTGTAGGTTCATGCTCTACAACATCCGCAGAGTACGACCCTGCCTCACACAGGAAGCGGCGCAGGTCCTAATCCAGGCACTTGTCATCTCCCGTCTGGATTACTGCAACTCGCTGTTGGCTGGGCTCCCCTGCCTGTGCCATTAAACCCCTACAACTCATCCAGAACGCCGCAGCCCGTCTGGTGTTCAACCTTCCCAAGTTCTCTCACGTCACCCCGCTCCTCCGCTCCCTCCACTGGCTTCCAGTTGAAGCTCGCATCCGCTACAAGACCATGGTGCTTGCCTACGGAGCTGTGAGGGGAACGGCACCTCAGTACCTCCAGGCTCTGATCAGGCCCTACACCCAAACAAGGGCACTGCGTTCATCCACCTCTGGCCTGCTCGCCTCCCTACCACTGAGGAAGTACAGTTCCCGCTCAGCCCAGTCAAAACTGTTCGCTGCTCTGGCCCCCCAATGGTGGAACAAACTCCCTCACGACGCCAGGACAGCGGAGTCAATCACCACCTTCCGGAGACACCTGAAACCCCACCTCTTTAAGGAATACCTAGGATAGGATAAAGTAATCCCTCTCACCCCCCCTCCCCCTTAAAAGATTTAGATGCACTACTGTTCCACTGGATGTCATAAGGTGAATGCACCAATTTGTAAGTCGCTCTGGATAAGAGCGTCTGCTAAAAAATGTAAATGTAAATGTTGAACTTCTTCCATTTTCTAATAATTGCGCCAACAGTTGTTGCCTTCTCACCAAGCTGCTTGCCTATTTTCCTGTAGCCCATCCCAGCCTTGTGCAGGTCTACAATTTTATCCCTGATGTCCTTACACCTTCTCTGGTCTCGGCCATTGTGGAGAGGTTGGAGTCTGTTTGATTGAGTGTGTGGACAGGTGTCTTTTATACAGGTAATGAGTTCAAACGGGTGCAGTTAATACAGGTAATGAGTGGAGAACAGGAGGGCTTCTTAAAGAAAAACTAACAGGTCTGTGAGAGCCGGAATTATTACTGGTTGGTAGGTGATCAAATACTTATATCATGCAAATTAATTACTTAAAATCATACAATGTGATTTTCTAGATTTTTGTTTTAGATTCCGTCTCTCACAGTTGAAGTGTGCATATGATAGAAATTACAGACCTCTACATGCTTTGTAAGTAGGAAAACCTGCAAAATTGGCAGTGTATCAAATACTTGTTCTCCCCACTGTATTCATCTAACTAACCAGCTAGTTGAGCATGCAAAAAACAACCTCAGAATCTACTGTATAATCCAATGTATTTAGCCATAATTTCATCATGGCTAGCTAGCTAGTCAATTTAACTTGCTAATCAATTACCATTCACACAACAGTGGCTGTTTTCGGTAGCTAGTAAGTTAAACATGACAAAGAATACATCAACAATCAACAACAGCAGAATGCAACTGGCTAGCTGACTATACCTGTATCTAACTGTCTAGCTAGCTACGTAGCAATGAAAACTACTTTTTGATACAGTTGAGCCAATAACGTATGCACATGTAGCTAGCTTGCCATTTCCACTGTAGACTCTTACCTGTGTACCATTTAGGGTTTATGATTCACGGCAGACTGAAACACTTTCAAAATAATCCTTCCCACTGGACTTCAACCAGACTGCCTTTGCCACTGAAGACAGAGCTGTGTTGATACCTACAGCTGAATTCAGGACAACACTGTTTTTAAAAGCTGTAGCTACATTTTGCATGTTGTCCATTATGAAAATATGAGTAAGTCCAATGATCAAGGCATTTTTGTCTTTGATCAAGCTATGGATCTTTCAAATAGAGAGAAATAGAAATGGTGTCTTTTTGTAAAAAGCACATAAAGGCTTCATAATTCAAAGGGTAATTTTAACTGCTATTATCTCATAGAACAAAATATATAATATCTACTAAGCCTGTGTTAACCTCAGACCTTATTTTTTGTGTTAATTACAAAACACTATTCTTTCCCCATAGAGATGGCTGAACGAATCAGAGGTAACTAATTTCTGGGTTTCAGGACTATAAACTGGTGAGTTCTATATCCCCAGGGAGCAGGGTATGCCATTTGACAGAGAAGCCTTGAGTAACAGAATGGGCTCTCTTTCTCGTCAATGTCCCAGCCCCCTCATTATCTCAACCAGCCGTGGCCAGGCAAGATTCCAAATTTTCTCTGTGGCTAAACATCTTTGTGATTTCACATATGATTTATATTTACAGATTACATACACGTTTGTTATTAAAGGTGCTAGATGCAGAAATCACTACGCCATTTCGTGGTTGCAAAAATTGTAATAGTTCACCTAATTACCAGCTTGTGACAGAGCAAGCACTGAGTGTAGATAATCATTGTATCAAATCAAATTGTTTTTGTCGCATGCACCGAATACAACAGGTGTAGCAGAACTTACACTGAAATGCTTACTTACAAGCCCTTAACCAACAATACAATTAAAGAAAGAGTTTAGAAAATGTTTACTAAATAAAATAAAATAAAGTAGTAACACAATAAAATAACAATACCGAGTCTATATACAGGGTGTACTGGTACCGAGTCAATGTGTGGGGGTGAAGGTTAGTCGAAGTAATTTGTACATGTAGGTATGGGTAAAGTGACTATGCATAGATAATCAAATGGCCACCTTCGCTGTTTATTTTGGAACTAGACATGGCGCTCCGGTACTGCTTGCCTTGGCGGTAGCAGAGAGAACAGTCTTTTGGGGCCTTCCTCTGACACGCCTAGTATATAGTTCCTGGATGGCAGGAAGCTTGGCCCCAGTGATGTACTGGGCCATACGCATTACCCTCTGTAGTGCCTTACATTTGGATGCCGAGCAGTTTCCATACCAGGTGGTGATGCAACCGGTCAGGATGCTCTCGATGGTGCAGCTGTATAACTTTTTGAGGATCTAGACACCCATGCCAAATCTTTTCAGTCTCCTGGTGGGGAAAAGGTGTTGCCGTGCCCTCTTCACGACTGTCTTGGTGTGTTTGGAACATGAAAGTTTGTTGGTAAGGTGGAGACCAAGGAACTTGAAACTCTCGACCCACTCCAATACAGCCCTGTTGATGTGAATGGCGTCGTGTTCGGCCCTCCTTTTCCTGTAGTCCACGATCATCTCATTTGTCTTGCTCACGTTGAGGGAGAGGTTGTTGTGCTGGCACCACACTGCCAGGTCTCTGACCTCCTCCCTATAGGCTGTCTAATCGTTGTCGGTCATCAGGCCAACCACTGTTGTGTCATCAGAAAACTTAATGGTGGTGTTGGAGTCGTACTTGGGCACGCAGTCATGGGTGAATAGGGAGTACTGGAGGGGACTAGGCACACACCCCTGAGGGGCCCCCGTGTTGAGGATCATCATGGCAGATGTATTGTTAAAAAAAATAATTGGGGTATGAATACAACGAGACGTCACGTTATCTTATTTTAAAACAAATCACTTCAAAAAGTAGGCTACCTGCGTATGTTCATCCACTATATAATTTTTCATCCAAAATATTCCAGCATCCAAAAAGAGCAATCACACCATTTGATGAACCAAAAAGTGAAATGACATTTGGCGATTCATGCGTGTTGCTGACAAAAATACGTTTTTTTTGTAGAAAGAAAAGTTGGGACACCTGAAAAGGGGCTGAAATACAGAACTGTCAGCCGCGAGCTGCCCGGTGAGTCAAGCCTACCAGACGAGCTAAATGCCTTTTTATGCTTGCTTCGAGGCAAGCATCACTGAAGCATGCATGAGAGCACCAGCTGTTCCAGACCACTGTGTGAGCACGCTCTGGCCGCGGGGCCAGACAGATTACAAGGACGTGTGCTCAGAGCACGCGTGGACCAACTGTCAAGTGGCCACTGACATTTTAAACCTCCCCTGAGATGGCACTGTAGTCCCTTGGTTCGATTCCAGGCTGCATCACAGCCGGCTGTGATTGGGAGTCCAATTGGGCGGCACACAATTGGACCAGCATCGTCCGGGTTTGGCCGTCATTGTAAATAAGAATTTGTTCTTAAATGACTTGCCTAGTTACATAAAGATTAAATAAAATAAAAATATGGGCCAGCATATGTCACGTGTCCACTTTCCTCTTAGCCTTAAGATAACATCATTCTCATATGCGTGTGATTGATGTGTGACATATCTTAAGATATTAATACTGTATTTTTCAGAGTGTCATGTGTATTGGAGGAGTAGGTGCTTAATTGAACTACCAGTATGCTTGTGTGATGAGTATCCATGCCTGAGACCTGAAGAATTGTGCTAGCTCCCGGAACTTATACCTAGGCTTTAACTAAATAGGCTAACACTGTCTTGCATCACTGATATTAATCAAGTTCAGTATCAGGCCAGTCACACATGTAAAGTAATATAAGCAAGTTATTTCAGTTGTGCAAGTCTATAGCCTTAATTGTCATTTAATTTGTACAATTCTAAGCCATGGGGGGGGGGGTCTCAACTGACATAACATTGTTTTAAGGTGGTCATACTGTGGATCATTTAGCTATATGATTTAGATTTTTGGGGATTTGGGATATAAATCAAATGTGGATAAATTAAAAAAAACAAGGTTTTTATGTGTTTCTACCAATTTGCGTAGGCACAAAACTACCTTCATACTTCCATTCATTTTTTAAAACCGGTATCGGATACCTTCAGAATCGTCCTGTGACAGAGCAAAATGGAGACACCATCGTGTTCGTGAGAATCTACCCTTTCCATTAGTGGACACATTCAATGAAAAAAAAAACATATCTCTAGCTTAAATTGACGGATTTTTATGGTGATTTTCCTTTTTTGTACCGGTGAGTCAAATCGACTCTAGGGGTTTAAAGGAGCAATCTAAAAAAATGTTTGCCAAGCTTGTTTTACTCCATTGTTTGTAAACTCTGTAATCGTAAATAAACACTGTATAGCCTCAAAACATGATTAAAACTATAATTATGATCTCATGGTCAGTCCTCGCATCCATAGCTCCGTCTATGAATTTCTCCAGCTCTATCCCAAAAACAGTAGCGGAGTATTGTTTGAACTGAAGATTGTGTCTTTAACAAACTATTGTAACCTCACTTATTCTCTCTTTCCTAAGGAGACATCAATGAGATGACCTGGGAACTCAAAATCAGACCAAATTCATTAGACGACTAAGGACCTTATTCCAACTGTGTGCAGCAACACTTCATTCAAACGCTACTTCACTGAGAAGGGCAATCTCATTGCTGAGCCAATGTAGAACCTGCACCTTCAGGATTGCATGACTTCTTTCCTTGCCTGGATTTCAGCACACAGTCAGATCTACCAGGTGTGGAATAGTTGTTTTTTTATTTCGTAACTCCTAGTAAAATTCTATAATGCATATTCAATGTTACATTACCTTTTTGATTGAAGAATTATAGGTAACACTTTATTTGGATAGTCCATCTGTAGATGCTTTACAGACTATCATTAACATGTCAACTAACTGTCAACTAACTATCTACTAACCCTTAACCTAAACCTTATTTTAACCATAACCTTAGCAAGCACTTACTTATCAACAGATAGTTTGTTGATAGTATGAGCATCTACAGATGGAAAATCTGGATTATAATTATAGGATTGCAATGTATGCCAGCGAGAGGCAATACATTTTCACCAATCGCAAACGAGCCCAAGCATCTCACACTGTACGTTCAAGCTTCCACGTCTTGCGGTCTTTATTCAAACCAAACATGATGCAAGTACACTTTCAGCAATTTGCCCTGTACCTTTCGTGCCATAGTTTGTTTATATCTATTGGTTATTGCTGGTTGTCGAAAGGCACATTTAACCTACCCTGGCCAGCGGAGTTTCACGTTTGGAACTATTCTATTTATTCCTAGTTGCAAACTCCACCTACTCTATAAACCGGGCGAGCTCATCTAGTGTGCCTGTTCACAAATTGCCTCACTCTGCACGAGCCATGACAAAAATGTTTGCCAAACTATTAATTGGACGTGACAAAATAACATAAAAGCCATTATCTTAATGTGGTTGGCCCTCTCATACTGTACGAGGCAAGGATGCCACGAGATATACTGTTTACAAACAATCTTGAAAATGTGTCTCAGTCTTCCATTTTATTCACTGGAAAGAGTAACTTTGATTAAATTATAAGGAATTTACTGATTTGATTTTAATGTCATTTCTTTTCTTTCTTTTTTTTTTACGTATCTTTATAGGACAGAGTATGCCATCTGCATCTTTCCACAGAATTCTACGACCATTTCTACTTGGCACCTTTCTACTGGGCTGTTTTGTGACTCTGGTTTTGATGTACTTCAAACCGTCAACTAGCTGGCTATCAGGTCCTGTAGAGTCAACCGCATCCACTATCCAAGTTAAAAATCTCTTCTCTACCAAGGGTGACAAAAACCTTACCACTGTACTTGTCTGGCTCTGGCCCTTTGGACAGACCTATGACCTGGGTGTCTGCAGCTCTCTGTTCAACATCGAGGGCTGTTTCATCACAGCAGATCGGAACCTATATAATAAGTCAGATGGGGTCGTCATACATCACAGGGATATCTGTACTGATCTCTCCAACCTGCCCCCCCTTCAGCGTCCCTCCTTCCAAAAGTGGATATGGATGAACCTAGAGTCACCATCCCACTCCTCTCAGCTGCCCGGTATTGAAAACTTGTTCAATTTAACTTTGAACTATCGTCAGGATGCTGATATCGAAGTGCCTTATGGGTCGATTGTGGCGGCCCAAGGGGACGAGGATTTCGTGCCACCGAGAAAAAGCAAGTTGATCTGCTGGATTGTCAGCAACTGGAACCAGGATCACATGCGAGTGAAGTACTACAATGAGCTCTATAAACATATTGAGGTTCACGCTTATGGACAAGCCTTTGGAGAGTACATTGCAGATCAAGAATACTTTCCTACCATCGCCAGTTGTAAATTCTACTTGGCGTTTGAGAACTCAATTCACAAAGACTACATCACAGAGAAACTGTATAACCCACTCTCTGTAGGGACGGTGCCTGTGGTTTTAGGTCCACCAAGACAGAACTACGAGAACTTTGTCCAGGGGGAAGCCTTTATCCATGTGGATGACTTCACCTCACCCAAAGAGCTGGCTGATTATCTCCTGCTCTTGGACAGGAATGAGGAGATGTATCTCAGATACTTTGAATGGCGACGGCACTTTAAAGTGAAAAAGGCATACTTCTGGGCCGAACACACATGCCTCGCTTGTGATAATCTCAAAAGGCACAAGGAGTACAAGGCATTCAATAACCTTGATAAATGGTTTTGGGGTGGAATCCCTTGAAGGGCCATGAAATTGTTGTTTTGCAGTTGGAAGCATTGCTTTAAGATATATTCAGTCATGATGTATTTGACATTGTCATTGACAATGTTCCAACATGTTTTTCTCACTGGTTATAGGGGCCCAAATAAGCCATTCTCTTTTTTATTTTGATGCCAGACAGATTTGGTCAGCCTTAATTTGTCTCTTGCATTTCAATTCAATCATGATTTATGTTGTCATTTGCAATGCATTTAATATTTATTTCATAAAATCTCACTTTTATACATGACCAAAAGTATGTGGACACCTGCTCGTCGAACATCTCATTCCAAAATCATGGGCATTAATATGGAGTTGGTCCCCCCTTTTGCTGCTATAACAGCCTCCACTCTTCTGGGAAGGCTTTCCCAGAAGCCTTCCCAGAAAAGTCACTGAGCTCTTGAGTAAGGACATTCTACTGTCAATATGTGTGTATGGAGATTACATGGCTGTGTACTCTCTTTTATACACCTGTCAGCAACGAATATGGCTGAAATAGCAGAATCCGTTCATTTGAAGGGCTGTCCACATACTTTTGTGTTTATAGGTGTTTAATCTCTGAATGTCACCGCATTTGCTGCTATTTGTTTTCTATGATGTACTGTAACTGTTTTGCTATGTGGGAATCGGGCTGGCATGACATTTTCATATGGCAGTATACAATACATTTTTGAAATTGAAGAAATAGTTGTCATTTAAAATATGTACTATTTATTCAATTGAGGCATTTTATGATAGACTTTCCTATGTGTTAGTGATACAGTCATCTATGCAGTGTTTATTGAACACATGGACGTAATTCAATTGTGTCATTTACTGTAAAATGGAAATGTGTATTGTTTGAAGGTAGCATTTGCACTGCAAAACACACTGACACTCATCGTTGATCATGTATGTACAGTAATACAGTGCAGAAAGAAGGAAAGGAAGATACATAAAACAAATAGATAACTATTATGTTAATAGTGGTTTCTTAGTGAGCATTATCACATTAAATGCATTGCAGTTCTATCATATGCTCCATGAATATTTGACTTACAATGCGAACATTATCCAATTTCATTTCGAATGTTTTTGCTCTCAAATATTTACACCTATTGTGGTACAATGATGAGAGCACACATTTGACATGAATAATGAATCATATGCTTATCTGTGTGGGCTTGTCTATTGCCATCTAGCCACATTGTCTTAAATATTCACTTGTATATTTTTAACCTTTGAGCAAATTTCAGTGCATGAAAAATAGGATAACTATTCAAGCTTGGATCTGCCCACACATCTGTGGTTTCATTGTGAAAGATTGAAAATGCTATTAACTTTCTTAGATTTTTTTTATTTATTTTTTTATACCAAAGATTACCTCCAACCTTGAACTTAAACACCACATAAGGACCTGAGGTGGTATGTACATTATGTACACTACCGTTCAAAAGTTTGGAGTCACGTCGAAATGTCCTTGTTTTTTAAAGAAAATAAAATATTTGTCCATTAAAATAACATCAACTTGATCAGAAATGCAGTGTATTGAGTGCAGTGTATTCTTTCAAAAACAAGGACATTTTGAAGTGACCCCAAACTTTTGAACGACAGTGTATATCATAATAGCTGTCATTATGTCATGTTTGACTATATTATGATGCTGGTATGATGTATAGTTCAAATACAGTGTACCACTTTCGTTGAAGGTTGAATACACAAACCATTCAGCATACATAAACGATTCATAAAATGTGGCACCCTAATGACCCTAATGACCTTCAGAGTGCATTCATATAGTCATTATTGAATAGTATGTCACATGACAGGATAAATGTGAAAATAAAAGTCACATGAACAAATACATTTTTGTCAGAACACATATTTTTCTTCCCTCTAGAGCGTTATTATGTATCACTACAAAGTAATCATGAATGTTGCCATTGTTATACTTTGCTTACTTTGAATTTAATTTCCAAATATCCATAGCCAGCATAAAGCATATTCTTGAAATGGTCTGAAATAATATCCTACCTCTGATGTTTTTACCAAAAACAGAACACTGTCACCGGCAATTGTTAAAAGCAATTTAGCCATTTCCTTTTGCTTTCCAAATGTAAAAAACACAAGGTTTACTTACCATATACTATTTCGTAATGTAAATGATAGTGATCAACCAAAACAAAATGTTTATATTTGTCATGAAACAATAATTAACTGTGGACTAATGTCACTAATGACATGCAGTTGATCCTCAAATATATGAACCTCAGAGTTAGACTGACCGGTCAACCGAATGGGGAAATATAACTTCTGTTGCTTACATGCTCTAGAAATACACCAGATGTTTACCGTATCTGGCTATATGTTTTGCAAACACATGTAAAAATACAATCAACAAAAGTAATAATAAAAGGTTTGAGAAGTTGAATTTAAAAGTTAAGGACATTTCAGTGTTCCGAACTACCACCATTCCCAATGTTTTCGCATTTGAGTTCTTTCTGTGGATGCTTTACGAATGCACTATGGAAGGTCTTTTATAAATGTGACTTATACCTTAATGGATGTGTTATGAATGTTTCTTATGCTGTTATGAATGCTTTATGTAGGAGTAATGGATGTCACTGTGCTTGCTAAGCCGTGCCACTTCCTCCAGCTCACGCCGAGAAAATAACCTCTGCCTCCAACAACACACGACAACCCTCTTGAAACACCTTGAGCGAGCTGTGCTACCAAAAGGCTACATCACCAATGCAGTGCTGCGGGTGGTGCTTTCAAGCCAAGTTCGGGCTTGATTCAATCCATTACGCAGAAGATCCACAGTATGGCGCAATTCAAGTGTAAAGGTAATTTCTGTTTGAGCCGAACATACGCAGCGTTTTACCATGAATGCAGTGTCCGCAAACACAGGGACATTGCCTTTAAATATCAATTCGCGCCATCTTCCACAATTCAATCAAGTTATACATGCAACCTTCAAAGATATTGTCACCTAAAGGGTTACCATTGAATCTTAGAGCAAACGGTGTAAACAACTTTCAGGCTGCTTTCATTTTGTGTGGGACCATTTGTATAAAGAGGGTAAATACGTATTTTTCTTATAGACTATGTAGGGGGAAAAAAACAATCATAGCCTCTACATGTCGAAACGTCACCTTGGCCGACATTCGTAATGGTGTGTTCCATCCTTCAAACAAACTAGTCCACTGACACAGATCAATGCCTATAGGTAGACAAGCGGAATTCTGTAACTTTCATTTTAAAAACACCCCACAGCTCTACCATTAATTAAAAAGTGTAGAGAGATTTAAGAAGGCCGTTCAACAAATGGCTTTTTGTTCCACTGTTCCGGTCTGTGATTGGTTTATACTGCTGTGACATAGGCTAGTTCCAAAGGCTGAAGCAGAGCTGCGCCAGCGGTGCATTATAGCCTGCCGCCAGTCAAGTGTGAGCTGCACAGCAAAGTCAATCAAAGCAGCAAAGTCAATCTAGCTGATATTGTAGGTAGTTACATTTACATTTACATTTAAGTCATTTAGCAGACGCTCTTATCCAGAGCGACTTACAAATTGGTGCATTCACCTTAAGACATCCAGTGGAACAGCCACTTTACAATAGTGCATCTAAATCTTTTAAGGGGGGGGAGGGTGAGAAGGATTACTTTATCCTATCCTAGGTATTCCTGAAAGAGGTGGGGTTTCAGGTGTCTCCGGAAGGTGGTGATTGACTCCGCTGTCCTGGCGTCGTGAGGGAGTTTGTTCCACCATTGGGGGGCCAGAGCAGCGAACAGTTTTGACTGGGCTGCGCGGGAACTGTACTTCCTCAGTGGTAGGGAGGCGAGCAGGCCAGAGGTGGATGAACGCAGTGCCCTTGTTTGGGTGTAGGGCCTGATCAGAGCCTGGAGGTACTGAGGTGCCGTTCCCCTCACAGCTCCGTAAGCAAGCACCATGGTCTTGTAGCGGATGCGAGCTTCAACTGGAAGCCAGTGGAGAGAGCGGAGGAGCGGGGTGACGTGAGAGAACTTGGGAAGGTTGAACACCAGACGGGCTGCGGCGTTCTGGATGAGTTGTAGGGGTTTTATGGCACAGGCAGGGAGCCCAGCCAACAGCGAGTTGCAGTAATCCAGACGGGAGATGACAAGTGCCTGGATTAGGACCTGCGCTGCTTCCTGTGTGAGGCAGGGTCGTACTCTGCGGATGTTGTAGAGCATGAACCTACAAGAACGGGCCACCGCCTTGATGTTAGTTGAGAACGACAGGGTGTTGTCCAGGATCACGCCAAGGTTCTTAGCGCTCTGGGAGGAGGACACAATGGAGTTGTCAACCGTGATGGCGAGATCATGGAACGGGCAGTCCTTCCCCGGGAGGAAGAGCAGCTCCGTCTTGCCGAGGTTCAGCTTGAGGTGGTGATCCGTCATCCACACTGATATGTCTGCCAGACATGCAGAGATGCGATTCGCCACCTGGTCATCAGAAGGGGAAAGGAGAAGATTAATTGTGTGTCGTCTGCATAGCAATGATAGGAGAGACCATGTGAGGTTATGACAGAGCCAAGTGACTTGGTGTATAGCGAGAATAGGAGAGGGCCTAGAACAGAGCCCTGGGGACGCCAGTGGTGAGAGCGCGTGGTGAGGGAGACAGATTCTCGCCACGCCACCTGGTAGGAGCGACCTGTCAGGTAGGACGCAATCCAAGCGTGGGCCGCGCCGGAGATGCCCAACTCGGAGAGGGTGGAGAGGAGGATCTGATGGTTCACAGTATCGAAGGCAGCCGATAGGTCTAGAAGGATGAGAGCAGAGGAGAGAGAGTTAGCTTTAGCAGTGCGGAGGGCCTCCGTGATACAGAGAAGAGCAGTCTCAGTTGAATGACTCGTCTTGAAACCTGACTGATTTGGATCAAGAAGGTCATTCTGAGAGAGATAGCGGGAGAGCTGGCCAAGGACGGCACGTTCAAGAGTTTTGGAGAGAAAAGAAAGAAGGGATACTGGTCTGTAGTTGTTGACATCGGAGGGATCGAGTGTAGGTTTTTCAGAAGAGGTGCAACTCTCGCTCTCTTGAAGACAGAAGGGACGTAGCCAGCGGTCAGGGATGAGTTGATGAGCGAGGTGAGGTAAGGGAGAAGGTCTCCGGAAATGGTCTGGAGAAGAGAGGAGGGAATAGGGTCAAGCGGGCAGGTTGTTGGGCGGCCGGCCGTCACAAGACGCGAGATTTCATCTGGAGAGAGAGGGGAGAAAGAGGTCAGAGCACAGGGTAGGGCAGTGTGAGCAGAACCAGCGGTGTCGTTTGACTTAGCAAACGAGGATCGGATGTCGTCGACCTTCTTTCCAAAATGGTTGACGAAGTCATCTGCAGAGAGGGAGGAGGGGGGGGGGAGGAGGATTCAGGAGGGAGGAGAAGGTGGCAAAGAGCTTCCTAGGGTTAGAGGCAGATGCTTGGAATTTAGAGTGGTAGAAAGTGGCTTTAGCAGCAGAGACAGAAGAGGAAAATGTAGAGAGGAGGGAGTGAAAGGATGCCAGGTCCGCAGGGAGGCGAGTTTTCCTCCATTTCCGCTCGGCTGCCCGGAGCCCTGTTCTGTGAGCTCGCAATGAGTCGTCGAGCCACGGAGCAGGAGGGGAGGACCGAGCCGGCCTGGAGGATAGGGGACATAGAGAATCAAGAGATGCAGAAAGGGAGGAGAGGAGGGTTGAGGAGGCAGAATCAGGAGATAGGTTGGAGAAGGTTTGAGCAGAGGGAAGAGATGATAGGATGGAAGAGGAGAGAGTAGCGGGGAGAGAGAGCGAAGATTGGGACGGCGCGATACCATCCGAGTAGGGGCAGTGTGGGAAGTGTTGGATGAGAGCAAGAGGAAAAGGATACAAGGTAGTGGTCGGAGACTTGGAGGGAGTTGCAGTGAGGTTAGTGGAAGAACAGCATCTAGTAAAGATGAGGTCAGCGTATTGCCTGCCTTGTGAGTAGAGGGGGAAGGTGAGAGGGTGAGGTCAAAAGAGGAGAGGAGTGGAAAGAAGGAGGCAGAGAGGAATGAGTCAAAGGTAGACGTGGGGAGGTTAAAGTCGCCCAGAACTGTGAGAGGTGAGCCATCCTCAGGAAAGGAGCTTATCAAGGCATCAAGCTCATTGATGAACTCTCCGAGGGAACCTGGAGGGCGATAAATGATAAGGATGTTAAGCTTGAAAGGGCTGGTAACTGTGACAGCATGGAATTCAAAGGAGGCGATAGACAGATGGGTAAGGGGAGAAAGAGAGAATGACCACTTGGGAGAGATGAGGATCCCGGTGCCACCACCCCGCTGACCAGAAGCTCTCGGGGTGTGCGAGAACACGTGGGCGGACGAAGAGAGCAGTAGGAGTAGCAGTGTTATCTGTGGTGATCCATGTTTCCGTCAGTGCCAAGAAGTCGAGGGACTGGAGGGAGGCATAGGCTGAGATGAACTCTGCCTTGTTGGCCGCAGATCGGCAGTTCCAGAGGCTACCGGAGACCTGGAACTCCACGTGGGTCGTGCGCTGGGACCACCAGATTAGAGTGGCCGCGGCCACGCGGTGTGGAGCGTTTGTATGGTCTGTGCAGAGAGGAGAGAACAGGGATAGACAGACACATAGTTGACAGGCTACAGAAGAGGCTACGCTAATGCAAAGGAGATTGGAATGACAAATGGACTACACGTCTCGAATGTTCAGAAAGTTAAGCTTACGTAGCAGGAATCTTATTGACTAAAATAATTCAAATGATACAGTACTGCTGAAGTAGGCTAGCTGGCAGTGGCTGCGTTGTTGTTGTTCTATCTCTCTATAGTGCTGTTTCTTGTATTATGGTCTCTTGTTTCTTTAGAGGTTTCACTTTGTTGTCCTTTTTCTTTTCCTTTTTCTTCTGTCCTTATTTTGTCTTCCTTTCTTCTGTTAACTAGATATTTTTTGTTGTTATTCTTTGTAAGCTAGCTAGCTTCTTCCAGGAGAGTCCCTAGCAACTGCTTAGCAACAAGTAAACAATTCAGCTAGCAATTCAGCTAGCTAAGATAACTGTACAATTTTATGAAAAATAGTTACTTCTTCAAAAGCCTGTCTTTTTGGTTTGTTCCTTGTTTTGTCTTCTATTGAGTCTTGCAGTTTTCTCTTGATTTTTTCGATGTACTTCACTCTAAAAAAACATTTAAATCTCAATATATACAGGAGCTCATTTTTCAGCAGCTGCTCAATTTGGAACTCCGGAACACACTAGTTGACAGTAATATGTAGGCTACCCTTGGTTGGTCCATTTTTATAATTTTTTGTAACCTTTTATTTAACTAGGCAAGTCATTTTAAGAACAAATTCTTATTTACAATGGCAGCCTACCCCAGCCAAACCCTAACCTGGACGACGCTAGGCCAATTGTGCTCCGCCCTATGGGATTCTCAATCACGGTCGGTTGTAATACACCTAGGAATGGAACCAGGGTCGTTAGTGACACCTCTAGCACTGAGATGCAGTGCCATAGACCGCTGTACCAGTCGGGAGCCCAGAGTTGACCTATACTCCAACTAAGTTAGCTTGTCCATTAATAGCTATTTAAGTTTGGAAAGCAAATTGCTAACACTAATTCTCACTAGCTAATAATGCCCAGTGAATAGGCCAACAACTACTGGCTAATAGATTAACTTGTTTTTATTTGACTAGGCAAGTCAGTTAAGAACAAATTCTTATTTACAATGGCATCCTACCCCGGCCAAACCCGGACAACGCTGGCCCAATTGTGTACCTCCCAATCACACCTCCCAATCATGGCCAGATGTGATTCAGCATGGATTCAAACCAGGGACTGTAGTGATACCTCTTGCACTGAGATACAGTGCCTTAGACAGCTGCGCCACTCGGGAGCCCAACTTGCAGAGGTAGGTATTAATAAATAACTTGCTAGTAAAATAAAATGACAGCACATAGCCTATTAGTGTCAGCAGACCACTACATTTTTACAGCCACAGATTATAGCTAATAAAAAGATTGTATTCTTCAGCTCAGCCACTGGTATTGCCTTGCTTCGATCTTCTGGCTATGTCATAGTTGTATAAACCAATCATATTTTCAAATTATGCAATAAAATACAGTCAATCAAGACCGTCAAACGGCATTCTAAACACTGTAGCATAATATAGTGTATATTTTGTATTTGTAATATTTCAGTCGCTAATGTTCAAGTGTGACATTACCTAATTTCAACCATCTTTTAGAAATTCAGCAGAGATGTAGAACTTTTATTCATGTGTAACTCATTGTGCTGGTGGCTGTCTCAAATTGAGCTATTGTGAGCTTATGAACTGTCCCAGAATATGATTATGAAACTGTTTTGTTGTACAGAAATTAAACTGAGGTTCAATGTGGTGGTGATCTGTCGCAAAAGGTTTGTTCTCTGATCTCTTTTTTCTTTGCACAAATTCTGTTCTCCCTTTTCAATGTTGAATCAATCATTACAAGGTTTTTGCCAAATCATTGTATTTTGCCAAATGTTGTATTGAACTGTAGATGTGTTTTAGTGTCAAGAAAATAAAGAAATTGATAAAAAGAAAATACGTTTTAAACTGTTCATATACGTTACATATTGATTGGAAGACAATGTGCCAGATTGACTAAGTTTAATGTTCATAAGGTTTCAATAAGAAAGTCTTCTAAATGAAGAGTGTCCCAAATCCCAGACTGTAGCTAATCCTGTTTAGATCCTGTAAAAAAAAAAAATGTTCAGACCGGGATAGGATCCTGAAAAAAAAGGGCCCAGTGTTATGATGGTAGCGCATCAATTCTCTGGCCGTTAGTTACCCAAGATCCTCACTAGAACTCTGGCATTCACAATCATCCCTTCGAACATGCAGAGTTGACACAGATTGATCCATGGTCTCAGTTGGTCACGGCGGGCCAAACCCTAACTTTAGATAAGCATGATAGAATTCAATGCAAGATTTGCATGAATCTTAAGTGTGGATACTGTAATAATCTTGTTTTTACAGTATTATACAATACAACTCACAGTAAAGTTCCATATGAATTATTTAGAGTAAATTGCCATAAATGGCAATGCAGTCGGGGATTTTAGGTGTAAACAGTAAATGATTCATTAAATTTCAATTTAACTTTGGTTTAACAGTACATTACTGTAACCGCACAGTGTGGTGGGATGCTGGCAACCTTTTGTAAATTATGGTGCAAAGAATTGCTGTATTTCAAAATTTTCTGTAATTCCACCCCACAGAATATAGTATCATACAGTATGGTTGGCACACCAAAAACCTTTTGACCACTAGTGGTTACATGGTATTGTTGCTTCTGGCTCATTAACATACATGGAGGCATGCCTTATAATGGGCTACATTTCTGCCACCCGTTTGTGAGAGTGCTCTACCAATTTAACTGATATGTGGTAGTGTTGATATTAGTGATGTGCATTCCGGCTCTTTTCTGTGAGCCGGCTCATTCAGCTCAGCTCACCAAAACGTAGCCGGCTCTTTTGGCTCCCAAACGGCTCATTTAAAAATATATGTTTTGCATTTTTTCAAGTCAAACAGTTTGCGATATTTTGACTATGATTGGTGTTAAAACAATTCTAATTAAATTATTCAATTAATTCATACTCTACCTTAGCCACAATGTATTTAAAAATGCATTGGTTTGTTATGTATATAAACAAAGTGCATATAAATGTAGCAATTCAAAACACATACAATCTGAACAGCATAATAATAGAATATTGAACAATATGAAAGAAAAATAAATAACAAAACTGCAGCATCCCACTTATAACATTAAACGGGTCCCTTGTTACTCTCTCTTCTCTCTCTTCTTTATTGCCAGCAGCACACAGCGATGCTGCCCATATTTCGCTTTTATGAGAGATTTGCATTCAAAAATGCAAGCTGCCTCACTTTCGAGGGGCTGATGCGGTTTCTTCTCTCAGTAATTATTTGTCCCGTTTTCGAGAATACCCTCTCAGAGGCCGCTATGCAGAGTCTAAGCCGTGGGTAGACAGAGGCCTTGTTCTTCCACCAGCTCAGAAGATTTGCAGTTCTTTGGAGGAGGGGCTGTCCCTCCCTGCTGCTGAGGTTATTCTTTGAAGAGCCTCATCAATCGCTCTGGCATCACTGAAGGCTAACTTCTTAAACCTGGGGTCAAATTGCGGCGGTTTCTGATAGCACGTGATTATATTCCATTCTGTGGAACTTTCTGTCCATTGATGAACATAAGGCTGTCCGTCACATGTCCTATGGTTACATTTGCTTCTCTCTGGCGGCTGGCTGTGATTCGCTGCAGACCCTTACACAGGAGTATCATTTGTGAGGCTGTCACATAGCTGAAAAGAGAGAACAGTAACTTATTAGTTCAGGTTCATGTTTTGTCTACTGATACTACATTCTCATCATATACATATATAATACTGGATTAAATAATGATGTAGGAATAAGTGCTTACTGTACCTTTCTCCACTGATCTCCACAGTGACCTGCTCAAAGGTCCTGCTCATTCCTCTTGGGTCAGAGCATCAACAGGTGCATTGACAATGGCCAGGGTAGAGATGATGGCATCCTTTGACTCAGGAAACCGCTTCAACATGTTGAATTCTACCTTGTAGTGCAGTCTTGTTTAGGCCTCAGCTCAGACATCCCTATCTGGAGTTGTGGAGACTTTAGTTTTTCAGCACCTACTGCGCTCCTGTGGAAGTATTCCACAGCTGCTTTAACTTTGTCCACAGTGGGCTTCATCATCTTCAGAGCATCTCTTACAATCAGGTCCCGCACTGAAGCCTGTGTGCTCTCGTACAATTGTGGAATAAGTGATTTTGAAAGGGTTTTCCTACTTGGAATTCTGTACATTGGATTTAGACTATAGCTATCATCTAAAAAAAAACTCTGTCCTCCACGATCGAGGTGGCAATCATTTTAGCCAAAGCAATATCAATTTAGCCTTGTTTTACTACAGACATAGACTTTGGCATAAACTGGTCCATAAGCTGTGGGTCGTGGAGTAGGCCTACTTGACTGAGTGGATACATCTCCACGTGTGGAGGTGCTGGCTCCACCACTATCACTAGCAGGCCCACTAGTTTTTTAAAGCTCCGCTACAGCTAGCTTCACAGTTGGGTGCACAGTTCGCATATGCCGCTGTAGGTTGTGCGTAGATCCGGCTTTATATGAGATTTTGTTTTGGCAAATTCTACACTGTGCGCTAACATTGTCCACATTATTAAAATGCATCCAAAATACTACTGTGCTTCCGACTCATTTTCCTGCTGTTGTATTCACAGCTGATCTTCCTCTCTCTCTATTTTTTTTTCTTCGCTTAGATTTTTAGATTTTTATTAACCCCAACTTCAACATACTTTCCTGCAACTCTCTCTGCTATTTTCTTTACTTTAGAACCGGAACCCCCAACAGAGTCTAGCCAGCTAAGTGGTCATCAGCTAACCTTAAACCTGGACAACTCCTGCCAGTCTGCACAGCGTGATTCAACCCAGAGTTTATCAGACTCCCTTTCTCCATATCTCCGGATTCCTACCGCAAGCTCTGAACCTCTTCACCTGGATCATCGCAGCTAGCTAGCTGCTATCCTGATTGGCTTCTCCTGGCTAATGTTCCTGTCCTGAAGCAAGCACCATTTAGCCTATGCTAGGCACATCTCCCGGATAGCTGAAGAGGTCCATCAGCCACTCCTTGGGCTACAATATCTATTTTGTCAATTGGCCTGGACCCCATTTATTGCTGATACGGAGCCCCGCCAATCCATCACATCTGGACTACCGACATAATCCGCCCAATGTGGTTTTTCAACAGGCAACTCCGTCGCGACATCCCCTGAATGCCCATCTACTAGCCTGCTAGCCGTGGCCCGCTAGCTGTCTAGAGCATACCGGACTGTTAGCTGAAGTGGTCCATCAGTCAATTTCTTGGGCTACTATACCTATTTTGCCAATTGGCCTGGACCCTTTTACTACACTGACCCCTGCTGATTCATCATCACTGGCCTGCCGACGTGACCACACGAGGGGGCGACAACAGACTTCTTCTGTCGCGACATCCCTCTAAGGCCCTTCTGCTAGTCTGCTAGCCCCGGCCTGCTAGCTGTCTGAATTGCCGTGTCTCCAGCCCATTCAGCTACTCATTCGACCCTATGATCACTCGGCTACGCATGCTTCTCCCTAATGTCAATATGCCTTGTCCATTGCAGTTGTGGTTAGTAATTATTGCCTTATTTCACTGTAGAGCCCCCAGGCTTGCTCAATATGCCTCAGCTAACCCTCTTGTCCCACCTCCCACACATGCGGTGACCTAACCTGGTTTAATTGATGTCTCGAGAGACAATACCTCTCTCATCATCACTCAATGCCTAGGTTTACCTCCACTGTATCCACATCCTACCATACCTTTGTCCGTACATTATGCATTGAATCTATTCTACCGCGCCCAGAAATCTGCTCCTTTTACTCTCTGTTCCAAACATGCTAGGCGACCAGTTCTTATAGCCCTTAGCTGTACCCTTATCCTACTCCTCCTCTGCTCCTCTGGTGATGTAGAGGTTAATCCAGGCCCTGCAATGCCTAGCTCCACTCCTATTCCCCAGGTGCTCTCATCCCCAAAAGCCTTGGTTTCATGCATGTTAACATCCTCCCTTTGTTTTGTTTGTTTTATTCACTGCTTTGGCACACTCTGCCAACCCGGATATCCTAGCTGTGTCTGAATCCTGGTTTAAGGAAGGCCACCAAAAACCCAGAAATGTCCATCCCTAACGATAACATTTTCCATCAAGATAGAACTGCTAAAGGGGGCGGAGTTGCAATTTAGTGCAGAGATAGCCTGCAGAGTTCGGTCTTACTTTCCAGGTCTGTGCCCAAACAATTTGAGCTGCTATTTTAAAAATCCACCTTTCCAGAAACAAGTCACTCACCGTTGCTGCTTGCTATAGACCACCTTCTGCCCAAAGCTGTGCCCTGGACACCATATGTGAAAGGGGAGCCACCTAGAATAAACTACAATTTCTGGCTAATTTTTCCAAAAACCAGCCTGAAACTCTTTCTAAAGACTGTTGACATCTACTGGAAGCCCTAGGAACTCCAATCTGGGAGGACTTGGCCTGATAATAAAAGTGATAGACATTGAAAATAGGGGTAGGCTGATTTTTTTGGTGGGGGGATGGTTTGTCCTTGGAGTTTCGCCTGCCATATCTGTTCTGTTATACTCAGACATAATTTTAGCAGTTTTAGAAACTTTAGTGTTTTCTTTTCAAATCTACCAATTATATGCGTATCCTTGCTTCTGGGCCTGATTAACGTCAAAATACTGCCCCCCACCCAAGAGAGGTTAAAAGTGCTTTCCTCACAATCTTAAATAAGCATTCCCCATTCAAAAAATGTAGAACTTGGGAACAGATATAGCCCGTGGTTCACTCCCGACCTGACTGCCCTTGACCAGCACAAAAACATCCTGTGGCATACGGCATTAGCATTGAATAGCCCCCGCGATATGCAACTTTTCAGGGAAGTTAGAAACCAATATACACAGGCAGTTAGGAAAGCAAAGGCTAGCTTTTTCAAACAGAAATTTGCATCCTGCAGCACAAACTCCAAAAGTTCTGGGACACTAAGGTCCATGGAGAATAAGAGCACCTTCTCCCAGCTGCCCACTGCACTGAGGCTAGGAAACACTGTCACCACCGATAAATCAATAAGCATTTTTCTACGGCTGGCTATTCTTTCCACCTGGCCACCCCTACCCTGGTCAACAGCCCTGCACCCCCCACAGCAACTTGCCCAAGCCACCCCATTTCTCCTTCACCCAAATCCATGTAGCTGATGTTCTGAAAGAGCTGCAAAATCTGGACCCCTAAAACTCAGCAAGGCTAGACAATCTGGACCCTCTCTTTCTAAAATTACCAGCCGAAATTGTTGCAACCCCAATTACTAGCCTGTCAACCTCTCTTTCGTATCGTCTGAGATCCCCAAAGATTGGAAAGCTGCCGCAGTCATCTCCCTCTTCAAAGGGGGAGACACTCTAGCCCCAAACTGCTACAGACCTATATCTATCCTACCCTGCCTTTCTAAAAAGTCTACCGACCATTTCGAATCCCACTGTACCTTCTCCCCTATGCAATCTGGTTTCCGAGCTGGTCATGGGTGCACTTCAGCCATGCTCAAGGTCCTAAACGATATCATAACCGCCATCAATAAGAGACCATACTGTGCAGCTGTATTCATCCACCTGGCCAAGGCTTTCGACTCTGTCAATCACCACATTCTTATTGGCAATCTCAACAGCCTTGGTTTTTCAAATGACTGCCCCGCATGGTTCACCAACTACTTCTCAGACAGAGTTCAGTGTGTCAAATCGGAGGGCCTGTTGTCCGTACGTCTCGCAGTCTCTATGGGGGTGCCACAGGGTTCAATTCTCAGGCCGACTCTTTTCTCTGTATACATCAATGATATCGCTCTTGCTGCTGGTGATTCTCTGATCCACCTCTACGCAGACGACACCATTTTGTATACTTCTGTCCCTTCCTTGGACACTGTTTTAACTAACCTCTAGATGAGCTTCCATGCCATACAACTCTCCTTCCATGGCCTCCAACTGCTCTTAAACGCAAGTAAAACTAAATGCATGCTCTTCAACCGATTGCTGGCCACATCTACCCGCCCATCCAGCATCACTACTCTAGACGGTTCTGACTTAGAATATGTGGACAACTACTAATACCTAGGTGTCTGGTTAGACTGTAAACTCTCCTTCCAGACTCACATTAAACATCTCCAATCCAAAATGTAATCTAGAATCGGCTTCCTATTTTGCAACAAAGCATCCTTCACTCATGCTGCCAAACGTACCCTCGTAAAACTGACTATCCTGCCGATCCTTGACTTCGGCGATGTCATTTACGAAATAGCCTCCAACACTCTACTCAGCAAATTGGATGCAGTCTATCAGAGTGCCGTCCGTTTTGTCACCAAAGCCCCATATACTACCCACCACTGTGACCTGTAAGCTCTTGTTGGCTCGCCCTTGCTTCATATTCGTCGCCAAACCCACTGGCTCCAGGTCATCTATGTCTCTGCTAGGTAAAGTCCTGCCTTATCTCAGCTCACTATAGCAGCACCCACCCGTAGCATGCGCTCCAGCAGGAATATTTCACTGGTCACCCCCAAAGCCAATTCCTCCTTTGACCGCCTTTCTTCACAGTTCTCTTCTGCCAATGACTGGGACAAATTGCAAAAATCACTGAAGCTGGAGACTCATATCTCCCTCACTAACTTTAAGCACCAGCTGTCAAAGCAGCTCACAGATAACTTCACATGTTATCTGCGCATCCAACTACCTCATCCCCATACCGTTATTTATTTTTGCTCCTTTGCACCCCAGTATCTCTACTTGCACATTCATCTTCTGCACATCTATCACTCCAGTGTTTAATTGCTAAATTGTAATTATTTCGCCACTATGACCTATTTATTGTCTTACCTCCCTTATCTTACCTTGCACACACTGTATATAGACTTATTTTGTTCTATTGTGGTATTGACTGTGTGTTTGTTTATTCCATGTGTAACTTTGTGTTGTTGTTTGCTTTGCTTTATCTTGGCCAGGTCGCAGTTTTAAAACTTATTCTTAACTAGGCTACCTGGTTAAATAAAGGTGAAATCAATCAAAAATGTAAAGTCTGAGCAGCAGACAGTCAGAACGAATGTGTGTGCGCTTGAGCATTTAGGCATATATTATTATATTTATTTTTTCGAATGAGGTAATTCTATTAATTTAAATATTTTAATTATTCATATCTGAATTTTTTTCATATTTTCATAAATAGATTCGGCTCTTCTGATATGCGAGCTGGCTCCCAATGTTCACCTACAAGAGCCGGCTCTTAGACACATTCTTCAGTAAACACGTCCACATTCAGCTGGCTGAATTGCCCTAGAGGCACCAATTCATCCAGTTTTAGAGAGTTCGGAAGATTATCACACAAGTAAGGTGCAAAAAAACACAATGAAATGCAGATGTACCTAACCCTAAGTGGAGATCGAAGGGATCTCCAAAGTTAGACATCCCTGACAACGGGACTGGTAGCTCTTACCAGTAGGTTAAAACAAAAATCAAATCAAATCAAATTTTATTTGTCACATACACAACAATGAAGTAAGGTATGGCTGAAGTTTGTGCAAGAGGACTTATAAGAATTCCCACTAGGACCTCTGGCGAGCCATCAAACAGGCAAAGCGTCAATACGGGACTGAGTTGGATGTGGCAGGACTCACGGATTACAAAGCGAAACCCACCTGCGAGATGCCCAGTTACACGAGTCCACCAGACAAGCTAAATGACTTCTATGCTCGCTTCGAAGTTTGAGAGCATCAGCTGTTCCCGACGACTGTGTGATCTCGCTCTCCTTGGCTGATGTAAGTCCTTTTAAACAGGTTAACATTCACGATGCCGCAGTGCAAGATGGATTACCAGGACGCATACTCCGAGCATGTGCTGATCAGATGGCAAAGTGTCTTCACTCGCATTTTCAACCTCTTCCTGACCAAAGTATGTGAGCGGGATCGTGCCCAATTTGACTGGAGTGGTGAGTGAGTTTTCCAAAGGCTTGAGCACCAGCCTTCTCACCCGCTCCAATTTTTCTCCAGTACCGCTCACTTCGAGCTCAGGGCATTACCATCCCAGCATGCAATGGTAGCCTACTTGTGTGCTGCTATAGCCCCTTGCTTTACCTATTGTCATGGAGTTCGCTAAATATTTTCATAAAGAAACTGATAAAACATGCAAAATCAAGGTGACTTATGAGGAGGACCAAGCGTAATAGTGGGAGTGCAATGATATAGTGTCCACAACAAAAAAATAATAATGGAATCTGAAAAAAAGATGTATCCCAAAAGCATGGAGTACTTTCTATGTGCACATGCTAACAGAAAGAAACAAGGTAGGTAGCTTGCTAAGTGTGTCATTGTAGCAAAGTATGTACAGTATAAACAACAAATCTGATCTCTTAAATGTTATATTATCTATACAATAGGCTATAATTGATTTTGGCCCAATAGGCCTAACATATTACCTCTTTCAAGGAGCTTTCTGTTTTGATAGGGTTATTTTGCCTAAAAACCTTTAGGCCTACATATAGAAAATAAAACAAAAACTCTGCATCCCTGCCCAGCCTGGCAAGAGTGGCCTGAACGGTGTTTAGCACCCCCAGTGGTGCAGCGGCCTAAGGCGGGGGTAGGCCTTCATTGTAAATAAGAATTTGTTCTTAACTGACATGCCTAGTTAAATAAAAGGTCAATCATTTTTTTTTCTGCAAGCCCTGCTGGCCTGCTCTCCTGAAGCCAAACTAGTGTTTCTAAAAATGAATTCAAAGGCACTGTAGACTGAGCCTAACAAGGCATTTCATTCTAAGTGAAAGCCCATATGCGTAATTTGTTGGCTATAATGATTTAATACAACAAAATGTTGTTTAATTGCGGAGAGCTTAATGTCCCTACCAGCCTAGTGTGTCGCACTCTCAAATGTTTCACAATGTATTTCTTTATAGGCTACATCCTTGAAATAGGCTAATAACAGTACCTTTCTGGCTCCTGACCTATTAAAAGAGTGTTTATATGCCAATTAAAACGACATGTAGCCTACTTCAAATGATGAGCTTTTCTTACAGTAACCTTTTCATGTTGTTTACTAAAATACTTTTAATTCAAATAGTTTGGTTTCAAACCTTAAAAACCAAATGGCAGGTCCAGGTAGTCCAACAAATAGATGTTGATTTTAATGAATGGAGTGAATTTGGAGCACTACTAAATACATGAAACTGGAATTGTCCCCTTGTTTTATTTCATAGATAGTAACATTGAATATTTTAATGATATATTAACCGCCGAACTGGAAATGTCCCCGGTTTTAATTTCAGAAATCTGGCCACCTTAAGCAACAGGATACACAACAGTATCGTCCGCATACAAATGGAGGTTACAATTTCTTACAGACTAACCAATATTGTTTATATTTGCATTGAACAAAAAACCAACCCGGAAATGTTTTTTTTTGAGAGACCATCCTCTTTGAAATGCAAGAGAAAGGCCATATTGTAAAATAGCTCCCTGGATGCAATTCCCATGGCTTCCACAGGGTGTCAGCAGTCTATGTTCAAGGTTTCAGGCTTGTAACTTGAAAAACAAATAAGAAAGAACAGTTTTTGTAGAAGGACACAGTCTTGGAAATCCGTGTCAGGGGACGCCCTGAAGAAATTATGCACCTGCTAAAGTCGGTTCCTATTGAACATACTTCTTTCCGAAATAAATTTTGTAGTTTGATTACATTTAAGGGTATCTGAGGAGTAAACAGAAACGTATTTTGATTTGTTGAAACTAAGTTTAGGGGTAGATTTTCGGATTCCTTTCACTGCAAGTTGAATGAGTGGGTTACTCAAATCGATGGCACCAACTGAACTGACATTTTGGCATATAAAGAAGGATTTTATCTAACAAAACGACACTACATTTTATAGCTGGGACCCTTTGGATGACAAAATCAGAGGAAGATTTGCAAAAAGTAAGTGAATATTTAATCGTTATTTGTGAATGTATGAAACCTTTGCCAGTGGGAAAATATTTTGATGTGGGGCTCCATCCTCAAACAATCGCATGGCATTTTTTCGCTGTAATAGCTACTGTAAATAAGACAGTGCAGTTAGATTAAGAAGAATTTAAGCTTTCAGAATATATAAGACACTTATATTTACCTAAATGTTTCAAATATAATATAAATATTAGAATTGATTTGAATTGCGCTCCCTGCAGTTTCACCGGAAGTTGTCCCGCTAACGGGACCCCGATCCTTAACAGTTCCCAAAAATGTTCCATACGCACAAAAAGCTTATATCTCTCAAATTTAGTGCACAAATTTGTTTACGTCCCTTTTGGTGAGCATTTCTCCTTTGCCAAGAAATTATCTATCTGACAGGTGTGGCATATCAATAAGCTGATTAACCAGATTGATCAATACACAGGTGCACCTTGTGCTGAAGACAATGAAAGGCCACTCTAAAATGTGCAGTTTTGTCGCACTACACAATGCTACAGATGTCTCAAGTTTTGAGGTAGCGTGCAGTTGGCATGCTGACTGCAGGAATGTCCACCAGAGCTGTTGTCAGATTATTTAATATTAATTTCTCTACTGTAAGCCATCTCCAATGTCATTTTAGAGAATTTGGCAGTATGTCCAACCGACCTCACAGCCGCAGACCACGTGTAACCACGCCAGCCCAGGACCTCCACATCTAGCTTCTTCACCTGTGGGATCATCTGAGACCAGACACCCAGACAGACAGAAACAGAGGAGTATTTCTGTCTGTAAAGCCCTTTTGTAGGGACAAATTCATTCTTATTGGCTGGGCCTGGCTCCCCAGTGGGTGGGCATGGCTCCCAAGTGGGTGGGCCTATGGTATGTCATGCGATGGTATGTTGAGCGGTCCTCCCACTATGACTCAGGAAACCATACAGTTTATTAGGCTACAGATTAAATAAATTATGATGAACTTCACATGGTGGTGAAAGTGCACAATGATAAGCTTGATGCTCCTTTCCAATAAATATTGAGGGTCTTATTCTGGTGACATGATGATTGATGCTTGGCTGCTGTTTGAGAAATAAAAATATCACTCTTATCCATAATAATCTCATAATATAGGTGAACTACCCACACTGTAGGCTTATCAGCAAGCTGTTGAGCTGGCTAGAGTACACGTGCCAAGACCAGAGTGGACACGTTTGCTATCTAACGCAACAAGTTCTTGAACAAAACGGATGGGACACCGATCTGTAGAGATCCTTAAACCACTCTGTCTTTAAAATAAAAGGCCTGCAGAGACACGTTTTGTTTTATTAAAAGAGTCACCCCACTGGTCACAAACTGATTGAATCAATGTTGATTCAATGTAATTTGTCAAGGTAATGTGGCATGGAATCTACGCTGAAAATAGGTACAAATTTAAAACACGGGGTTATGTCATCATGGTAACCAATTTTCAGCATCAACATCTTTTGTATAAAATATGTTGAAATTGTACCTTTTAAACAACATCAGATCTTCAACATTATATCTACTATCAGAAAGAAAAAAGGCTGGGCAGCAGCACCTGTTGGAGAACTGATTTATCTACAGCTAACCTCTGGTCTCCCATCCAGGGTTTTAACCAAGCCCAGCCATGATATTTGTCATTGACTGCTATCAATTGTGAGAATGATTGTTGAATGATCTCCACTTAACAATGTAATAGAGTCACTGTGGCTATGGAAGTCATTTCATAGGATAAGTTTCACAGAGCAAATTAAATAGGACCATATCAGTCATATGTAATCAATGATGCCATTTAGGCCTAAATACCATTTGCGAAGTCATCAACAGCTATTGTTTCAATTCAACACAGAATTGTAAAATAAAAAATGAAGAAAATTGTATTCGTTACATGCTCCGAATACAACAGGTGTAGACTTTACAGTGAAATGCACACACACAATTTTATTCATCATTTGCTGCTGCTTCTCTGTTCTTTATTTGACTGTTATTATCTATCCTAATGCCTAGACACTTTACCCTACCTCAAATACCTCGTATTTGTACAAAAAAAACTTATTTGTAACAACAACAAAAAAAACATTTTGAAAAAGTCAAGGGGTGTGAATACTTTTGAAGGCAAAGTGAGTGAGTTTGTGTAGGGTCAGTGCAAGATAGTCAGTCATGATAGTTTGGGTAGCATTACTTGACTATTTAGCAGTCTGGCTATTTAGCAGTCTTATGGCTTGGGGGTAGAAGCTGTCTCAGAACCTGTTGATCTGGTACCGTTTGCATGATATAGAGGTCCTGGATGGCAGGGAGCTTTTCCCTAGTGATGTACTGGGCTGTCTGCACCACCTCCTGCAGCGCTTTGCATCTGCTATACCAAGCGACGAGGCAACCAGTCGAGATGCTCTCTGGTGCAGCTGTAGAACTTTTTGAGGATCCTTCTATTCTCAGCCATTTTCCTTGACTCTGGTTGAACATGTAGATTTTTTCTTGATTGATGACATGCTATACCAGCAAACCTGTCAGATGCATGCTGCATGATTACTGTATGTAATCATTGTTACCCTACTCTCATTGTCAAAATATATAATAGTAGATGTTTACTCTATTCAACGTGTTATAGCTTTTAACTCCTCCTTAGAAGAAGGGATCAGATGTCTGGCTCGCTAACAGGTCTTGTCTTACGATGACTCACTTGGCAAGAGTGGGTGGGAACCAATTTCACAGGCACTCACAGATTAGCCCTGAAGAGGTGTACGGTTTTGCTAGATCACAGAGTTTGCGATTGTTCCTACTTGTCCCCTGCCCACTCCCTTTGAGGCTATCCTGTTTAGGCAGAGTACTTGGCTGAGAGCCTGGACCTTGGGTCTCCATGGTGGAAAAAGTGTATCGCCCGGCTCTGAGGAACAGGTTTGTGTGAGGCCTCTCATTAACCACTAGAACAAGCCCCATCTCAACCCAATGGATCCACTTATCCTGTCATCACCATACCAGGCAACTATAAGGCTCATTGCAGGGAAGCTTTGTGCCTCAAAGGGAAACATCACTCCACCTCCCCAACAAGTCACCACCTTAATGTACCCAACAAAGTAAAATAATCACACTTTCTTGAAGCCTCGTTGTTCAAGGCCTAATGCAGCCATAGATAACATATTTTTCCAAACGAATCCAATCTGTTTGTAGTTGGATTTATTGCACCCATTACTGAGATGGTTGTTCCGGTTTATATGTTCCAGGCAGTCTCATCAGTCAAATGCCTGTACCCTCGTAGTCCTTCTAAATTAACAGTTCCAATTTTTGGATGTCGGTAAATAACATACATTTATTGCACCTGTTACTGAGAGGGTTTTTCCACTCTGGCTGGATTTCAATAGAAATTACACATCACTTTGCAAGCCAATGCAGCCGCTTTGTTGTCTGACAGATAGTGCTCAACTAGCAAACCTCAATGTGTTAATGTCTGTTTAGTAGTGTTAACACAGAAGTGCTATTTCACAACCACTGTCAGATTAAGCCAGTCCACAGCATGAGATCTGTGCCCTTTTGTTTGCTCATAAATATAGGCCACATCTACTCTGTCTTTGTACATTACATTGCAGAAAGACATGCCAATGAAAGCAACACATTTTAGAAGTGTGTGAATAGTTCAAGTGTAGTTGGATCTACAGTCTCAACTTTTGCAGCATTTGTGACTTTGAGTCCATCTGAGCATAATTAGTATTTGCGTCCTCAAACTTGTGAAGTTAGCAAACATGATAGCTAACATTATATTAAGCTGATACGGTTCACATGAATACTACAGGCCAAGACTAATTAAACCTCTGCTATCTGACAAAGATTCTGCAACAGTCCCCTTTACTCAGCACATTACAAAGTAAATATAATAGTGTCTGTCTCCCACTAAACATCGACCAACTAGTGATGCTACATTCTAATTATGTACATTAGTGAGAATTGTGGAGTAGACAGCAGAGGAAAAGCCCATAACATAAGATGCATTCCTCTCAGTCACTGACCTTCCTGTGTATATACTGTATTTGAAGAACTACACTCTTTGAAAAAAAGGTGCTGAGAAGAACCATATAGGGTTCTTCGGTTTCCCCCATAGAGAACCCTTTTTGGTGCTAGGTAGAACCCATTGCAGAGAACCCTCTATGAATGATTCCACCAGTCTTATCAGCCTCATAGACTAAGCGTAAAATAGTGAACGTAAAATACCTCCTGATAAGCTGTAGACCAAACTATCGACCAAGAGAGTTCACATCTATATTATTAGTAGCGGTCTATTTACCACCACAAACCGAAGCTGGCACTACGACCACACTCAACGAGCTGCATAAGGCCATAATCAAACAACACCATAATCAAACAAAATCAAACAACAAAATGCTCATCCTAGTGGCCGGGGACTTTAATGCAGACAAACTTAAATCTGTTTTAGCTCATTTCTACCAGCATGTCACATGTGTAATCAGAGGGGGAAAAAACTCTAGACCACCTTTACTCCACACACAGAGATGCTAGCAAAGCTCTTCCTCCCCCTCCATTTGCAAATCTGACCATAATTATATCCTCCTGATTCCTGTTTACAAGCAAAAACTAAAAGCAGGATGTACCAGTGACTCGCTCAATACAGAAGTGGTCAGATGACACGGATGCTACGCTACAGGACTGTTTTGCTAGCACAGACTGGAATATGTTCTGGGATTCATCCATTTACATTACATTTACATTTAAGTCATTTAGCAGACGCTCTTATCCAGAGCGACTTACAAATTGGTGCATTCACCTTATGACATCCAGTGGAACAGTAGTGCATCTAAATCTTTTAAGGGGGAGGGGGGGTGAGAGGGATTACTTTATCCTATCCTAGGTTTTCCTTAAAGAGGTGGGGTTTCAGGTGTCTCCGGAAGGTGGTGATTGACTCCGCTGTCCTGGCGTCGTGAGGGAGTTTGTTCCACCATTGGGGGGCCAGAGCAGCGAACAGTTTTGACTGGGCTGAGCGGGAACTGTACTTCCTCAGTGGTAGGGAGGCGAGCAGGCCAGAGGTGGATGAACGCAGTGCCCTTGTTTGGGTGTAGGGCCTGATCAGAGCCTGGAGGTACTGAGGTGCCGTTCCCCTCACAGCTCCGTAGGCAAGCACCATGGTCTTGTAGCGGATGCGAGCTTCAACTGGAAGCCAGTGGAGGGAGCGGAGGAGCGGGGTGACGTGAGAGAACTTGGGAAGGTTGAACACCAGACGGGCTGCGGCGTTCTGGATGAGTTGTAGGGGTTTAATGGCCCAGGCAGGGAGCCCAGCCAACAGCGAGTTGCAGTAATCCAGACGGGAGATGACAAATACCTGGATTAGGACCTGCGCCGCTTCCTGTGTGAGGCAGGGTCGTACTCTGCGGATGTTGTAGAGCATGAACCTACAGGAACGGGCCACCGCCTTGATGTTAGTTGAGAACGACAGGGTGTTGTCCAGGATCACGCCAAGGTTCTTAGCGCTCTGGGAGGAGGACACAATGGAGTTGTCAACCGTGATGGCGAGATCATGGAACGGGCAGTCCTTCCCCGGGAGGAAGAGCAGCTCCGTCTTGCCGAGGTTCAGCTTGAGGTGGTGATCCATCATCCACACTGATATGTCTGCCAGACATGCAGAGATGCGATTCGCCACCTGGTCATCAGAAGGGGGAAAGGAGAAGATTAATTGTGTGTCATCTGCATAGCAATGATAGGAGAGACCATGTGAGGTTATGACAGAGCCAAGTGACTTGGTGTATAGCGAGAATAGGAGAGGGCCTAGAACAGAGCCCTGGGGGACACCAGTAGTGAGAGCACGTGGTGTGGAGACGGATTATCGCCACGCCACCTGGTAGGAGCGACCTGTCAGGTAGGACGCAATCCAAGCGTGGGCCGCGCCGGAGATGCCCAACTCGGAGAGGGTGGAGAGGAGGATCTGATGGTTCACAGTATCGAAGGCAGCCGATAGGTCTGGAAGGATGAGAGCAGAGGAGAGAGAGTTAGCTTTAGCAGTGCGGAGCGCCTCCGTGATACAGAGAAGAGCAGTCTCAGTTGAATGACTAGTCTTGAAACCTGACTGATTTGGATCAAGAAGGTCATTCTGAGAGAGATAGCGGGAGAGCTGGCCAAGGACGGCACGTTCAAGAGTTTTGGAGAGAAAAGAAAGAAGGGATACTGGTCTGTAGTTGTTGACATCGGAGGGATCGAGTGGCATTGAGGAGTATACCACCCCCATCACCGGCTTCATCAATAAATGCATTAACGACGTCGTCCCCACAGTGACCGTACGTACATTTCCTAACCCAAAGCCATGGACTAAAGGCAGAATCCGCACCCAGCTAAAGGCTAGAGCTTGCGCTTTCAAGGAGTGGGACACTAATCCGGACGCTAATAAGACATTCCTCTATAACCTCATACGAACCATCAAAGAAGCAAAGCTTCAATACAGGACTAAGATTGAATCCTACTACTTCGGATATGACGCTGGTCGGATGTGGCAGGGCTTGAAAACAATTACGGACTACAAAGGGAAACCCAGCCGTGAGCTGCCCAGCGACGCGAGCCTAACAGAGTACATAAATGCCTTTTATGCTCGCTTTGAGGCAAGCAACACTGAAGCATGTATGTTCCGGACGACTGTGTGATTACGCTCTCCTTGGCCGATGTGAGCAAGACCTTTTAAATAGGTCAACATTCACAAAGCCGCGGGGCCAGACAGATTACCAGGATGTGTACTCAAAGCATGCACGGACCAACTGGCCTTCACCAAAGTGCCTTCACTGACAATTTCAACCTCTCCCTGGCTGAGTCTGTAATACCTACATGTTTCAAACAGACCACCATAGTCCCTGTGCCCAAGATAGCAAAGGTAACCTGTCGAAATGATTACCCGTAGCACTCACGTCGGTAACCATGGAGTGCTTTGAAAGGCTGGTCATGGCTCACATCATGCCAAAAAATCTAGACCCACTCCAATTCGCATACCACCCCAACAGATCCACAGATGACGCAATCTCAATCGCACTCCACACTGCCCTTTCCCAACTGGACAAAAGGAAGTCCTATGTGAGAAAGCTGTTCATTGACTACAGCTCAGCGTTCAACACCATAGTGCCCACAAATCACTAAGCTAAGGACCCTGGGACTAAACACTTCCTTTTGCAACTGGATCCTGGACTTCTTGACGGGCCACCCCCAGGTGGTAATGGTAGGTAACAACTCATCTGCCACACTGATCCTCAACACTGGGGCCCCTCAGGGGTGTGTGCTTAATCCCCTCCTGTACTCCTTGTTCACCCACGACTGCGTGACCAAGCATGAATCCAACACCATCAATAAGTTTGCTGACAACACAACAGTGGTAGCCTGATCACAGCCTGATCACCGAGACCTGCAGTGTGGTGCCAGGACAACTACCTCTCTCTCAATGTGAGCAAGACAAAGGAGCTGATTGTGGACTATAGGGGAAAAAGGGCCTTTCAGCCCCCCATTAACCTCGAATGGACTGAAGTGGAGTGGGTTGAGAGTTTCAAGTTCCTTGGTGTCCACATCACCAAGCACATCACCAACAAACACACAAAGACAGTTGTCAAGAGGGCACGACAACACCTTTTCCCCCTCAGGAGACTGAAAAGATTTGACATGGATCCCCAGATCCTCAAAAGGTTCTACAGCTGCACCATCGAGAGCATCCTGACCGCTTGCATTACCGCCTGGTATGGCAACTGCTCAGCATCTGACCGGAAGGCGCTACAGAGCGTAGTGCGTATGGCCCAGTACATCACTGGGGCAAAGCTTCCTGACATCCAGGACCTTATTTTATGAACAAATAAGAACAAATTCTTATTTACAATGACGGCCTAGGAACAGTGGGGATACTGCCTTGTTCAGGGGTAGAACGATTTTTACCTTGTCAGCTCAGGGATTCGATCTAGCAAATTTTCAGTTACTGGCCCAACGCTCTAACCACTAGGCTACCTTCCGCCCCTTTATACTAGGCGGTGTTAGAGAACGCCCCAAAAATTGTCAAAGACTCCAGTCACCCCAAGTCATAGACTGTTCTCTCTGCTACCGCACGGCAAGAGGAAACGGAGCGCCAGTCTAGGACAAAAAGGCTCCTTAACAGCTTCTACTAGCGATAAGACTGCTGAACAACTAAGCTAATCAAATGGCCACCCGGACTATTTACATTGAACCTCCGCTTTGTTTTTATGCTGATGCTACTCGCTGTTTATTGTCTATGCATAGTCACTTTACAAATGACCTTGATTAACTTGTACCCCTGCACATTCACTCGTTACTGGTACCCCCTGTATATTGCCTAGTTATTGTTATGTACATATCTTGTTACCTATTGATTCGCTTTTTTACATTTGTTTATTTAGTAAATATTTGATTAATTAAGGCTAGGCGTGCCGCTAGCGACCCACCTCGACAACATCTGGTGAAATTGCAGTGCGCGAAATTCAAAATACAAAAATCGTAATATTAAAGATGAATGAAAATACAAGTGTCATACATCATCTTAAAAGCTTAACTTCTTTTTAATCCAGCCGCTTTGTCAGATTTCAAAAAGGCTTTACGGTGAAAGCATACCATGCGATTATCTGAGGACTGCACCCCGCATACAAAAGCATTAAAAACATTTTCCAAACGAGCAGAGGCATCACAAAAGTCAGAAATAGCAATAAAATTGAATATCTTCCTCTGTTTAAAATCCCAAGGGTCCCAGCTACACAACAAATGGTAGTTTTGTTCGATAAAGTACTTCTTTATATCCCCAAAAAGTCAGTTTAGTTGGTGCGCTTGATTCAGTAATCCACCTGTTCCACTCGTTCAAAATGCATACAAAAGAATCCCAAAAGCTACCAATAAACTTCATACAAACAAGTCAAACAACATTTCTAATCAATCCTCAGGTACCCAAATATGTAAATAAACAATCAAATTTAAGACGGAGAATAGTGTGTTCAATACCGGAGATAAATAATGAAGTGTGCACCCTCATCCACGCACCCCACAAGACTACAGTCAAAATGAGAGCCACCTTGAAAAACTACAAATTCTAGCTCATTTTTCAAAAGACAAGCCTGAAACCCTTTCCCTTTCCAAAGACTGTTGACATCTAGTGGAAGCCATAGGAACTGCAATCTGGGAGGATTTCCTTTGATTTTCCCATAAACAAGCCTTTCAATGGGTGGTCAGCTCAAAAAGAAATGTTTACGGATGGATTCTCCTCTGATTTTTGCCTGCCATATCAGTTCTGTTATACACACAGACATCATTGTAACAGTTTTGGAAACGTCAGAGTGTTTTCTATCCAATGCTAGCAAGTATACCTGACATGATGACTCCTTGCTGTCCCCAGTCCACCTGACCGTGCTGCTGCTCCAGTTTCAACTCTTCTGCCTTATTATTATTCGACCATGCTGGTCATTTATGAACATTTGAACATCTTGGCCATGTTCTGTTATAATCTCCACCCGGCACAGCCAGAAGAGGACTGGCCACCCCACATAGCCTGGTTCCTCTCTAGGTTTCTTCCTAAGGTTTTGGCCTTTCTAGGGAGTTTTTCCTAGCCACCGTGCTTCTACACCTGCATTGCTTGCTGTTTGGGGTTTTAGGCTGGGTTTCTGTACAGCACTTTGAGATATCAGCTGATGTACGAAGGGCTATATAAATAAATCTGATTTGAAATAAATCTGATTTGATTTTGATTCAATGTGCGGGGGCACCAGTTAGTCGAAGTAATTGAGGTAATATGTGTATGTAGGTAGAGTCATTAAAGTGACTATGCATAGATAATAACAGAGAGTAGCAGCTGCTTGAAAGGGGGGGGAATGCAAATAGGCCTGGGTAGCCATTTGATTACATGTTCAGGAGTCTTATGGCTTGGGGGTAGAAGCGGTTTAGAGGCCTCTTGGACCTTGACTTGGCGCTCCGGCACCGCTTGCCGTGTGGTAGCAGAGAGAACAGTCTATGACTTGGGTGGTTGGAGTCTTTGACAGTATTTAGGGCCTTCCTCTGACACCGCCTGGTATAGAGGTCCTGGATGGCAGGAAACTTGGCCCCAGTGATGTACTGGGCCGTATGCACTACCCTCTGTAGTGCCTTGAGGTCGGAGGTCGAGCAGTTGCCATACCAGGCAGTGATGCAACCAGTCAGGATGCTGTCGATGGTGCAGCTGTAGAACCTGTTGAGGATCTTGGTATCTACTGGAGAGCTCTTCTTTGTCTACACCCATTCAGCATTGTTCACACCCTCTTAAGCTTTAGCCCCACCCATCTATTTAATGATTCACATGTGAGCCCATGTACTAAACAGATTTCAAGACTAAAGGCTGGCTATACTATGGATGGGTTCGTAAATTTAATCTGGAGTGCCAGAGTGTGCTGTGGGTGTTCGTAAACTCAGAGCATTGTCAGATTTTTCGTTCGTAAATTCAGAGTGTTTCTCTCTCGGAGCGTTTAGAGAGCACACTGGATGCCCTGACCGAGGAGTAGGGTTGATTTGAGCATACTGACTTAACCTGTTGCTTCTACTCGGGACGCTTGCGTCCCAACTAGAGCTCTGGAAATGCAAATGCGCTACGCTAAATGCTAATAGTATTAGTTAAAACTCAAAAGTTCATTAAAATACACATGCAGGGTATCGAATTAAAGCTACACTCGTTGTGAATCCAGGCAACAAGTCAGATTTTTAAAATGCTTTTCGGCGAAAGCATGAGAAGCTATTATCTGATAGCATGCAACACCCCAAAAGACCCACAGGGGACGTAAACAAAATAATTAGCATTTCGGCGTTACACAAACCGCACAATAAAATAGAAAACATTCATTACCTTTCACCATCTTCTTTGTTGGCACTCCTAGATGTCCCATAAACACTATTTGGGTCTTTATTTCGATTAAATCGGTCCATATAAAGCCTAGATATCGTTATATGTAGACTGTGTGATAAACGAAAAAACATCGTTTCAAAACGTAACGTCATTTTTAAAATTCAAAAGTCGACGATAAACTTTCACAAAACACTTCGAAATATGTTTGTAATGCAACTTTAGGTATTAGTAAACGTTAATAAGCGATAAAATTCATCAGGAGGCGATGTAAAGATCATTAGCTGTCCGTCTGGAAAAATGTCCGGCTAGAAACTCAACGAAAATATCCGGTCCTAGACCGGATTAGATATGGTGTCCTGTATGTGTTTGACCAAGAAAAAACTCGAAGGGAAATGACAAGACTCTAGACACCCTGTGGAAGCTGTAGGTACTGCAACCTCAGTCAATTAATTGTGGTTCACGTTTATCAATGGGTTCAAGTAGCGCATGGATATATTTTCCCCATTTTCAGTGATCAGTTTTTCCTGTGCTTTTCGATGTAAATGCCGTTCTGGTAAAGCCACAGCAGTGATTTAACCAGTTTTTTAAACGTCTGAGTGTTTTCTATCCACACAGACTAAGCAAATGCATATACTATATTCCTGGCATGAGTAGCAGGGCGCTGAAATGTTGCGCGATTTTTAACAGAATGTTCAAAAAAGTAGAGGGTCGACTGAAGAGGTTAACAACAGCAGTAAAGCACCCAAGCTAACTGGATACCATTGGGATGCTGGCCTTCTAGGCAGAGATGCAAAGAAAAAGCCATATCTCAGACTGGCCAATAAAAAGAAAAGGTCAAAAGAACACAACCATTGGACAGAGGAACTCTGCATAGAAGGCCAGCATCCAGGAGTCTCCTTTTCACTGTTGATGTTGAGACTGGTGTTTTGTGGGTACTATTTAATGAAGCAGCCAGTTGAGGACTTGTGAGGTATCTGTTTCTCAAACTAGACACTAATGTACTTGTCCTCTTGCTCAGTTATGCACTGGGGCCTCCCACTCCTCTTTCTATTCTGGTTAGGGCCAGTTTGCACTGTTCTGTGAAGGGAGTAGTAAGAGATCTTCAGTTTATTGGCAATTTCTCCCATGGTATAGCCTTCATTTCTCAGAACACGAATAGACTGACGAGTTTCAGAAGAAAGCTCTTTGTTTCTGGCCATTTTGTGCCTGTAATCGAACCTACAAATGCTGATGCTCCACATACTCAACTGGTCTAAAGAAGGACAGTTTTATTGCTTCTTTAATCAGTACAACAGTTTACAGCTGTGCTAACATAATCGCAAAAGGGTTTTCTAATGATCAATTAGCCTTTTATAATGATAAACTTGGATTAGCTAACATAATGTGCCATTAGAACACAGAAGTAATGGTTGCTGATAATGGGCCTTTGTACGCCTATGTAGATATTCCATTAAAAATCAGCCGTTTCCAGCTACAATAGTCATTTACACCATTAAAAATGTCTTCACTGTGTTTCTGATCAATTTGATGTCCTTTTAATGGACAAAAAATATATTTTTTCTTTAAAAAACAAGGACATTTCAACTTGACAACAAACTTTTGAACAGTGGTGTATATGCTTCTGTATTTTTTACAATTTGTATTGTGTTAAATGTTACCCTCTATCGGCAGCCACCGTCTGTTATACCCACATACATGTTTAATGTATAACTGTCACTTCAGTGTTATTTTTGGTGCACAATTGGCTCAGCTTCATCTGGGTTTTGCTGGGGTAGGCTGTCATTGTAAATTAGAATTTGTTCTTAAATGACATGCCTAAGTAAAGGTTACTTTGTAATGTCTTTTGTTTGGTAAAATGTTTTGTAAATATGAATTCACATTTGTAATGCCACCAAATAAACAATGAAAAATACATTTATTTTTTGTTTCGACTTGATCATAACAAGCTGTAACTGGACTTGGGCATATTACTTATGTCATGCCTGTAATGTCATTAAATGTGAAGACTGTTATTTTATCAAATCAATACTCTATGTGTAATTATTATTACGTGATTAAACTAATGGTACCACGGAAAATGTCGATTTACAGAGCTATATTATTCAGAATATAACTCTTCAGATATTTTAATCTCTGATCGATTAGTCATTGTCATGAATGTATTATTATTATTATTACCTTGTTATTCTCATTCCAAACATCGTAAAATTATTGGTTACCTGCACGAACCATAGTATAAATTATCAATCAGCAATATACAAATTGGCTTAATTATTGATTTACTAACTAACTAAATAATCTCAGAAGTACATAACAAACAAACAGTAGATATTGGTTACTAACAATGATAGAAAAGTCACTAGTGGGCTAAGCCGATGTGACAGCTTGATAGACAAAATGAAAGGGGTGGGACTAAGAAAGAGCGGGAAAGAAAAAAATGGATTCATTGCACACAGTCTATTATTATATTCATTGAATTGCTAAATCTTTGCACATGAACGGCTGCTCATTCAAGAATAATTACAATGTATATATATTTACGCCCGTATGTCGTTGTTGTCTTCTCTGTTGGAATTATTGATCGTCCTGAGTCTCAGATTAACATTAATTGAAGTCACAAAGTCTTTTGTGGTTGTAGGTGGTTAGAATGGATACTTCAGAGTACCATTCAGAAATGTTCCCATAGAGTAGATGCTTCGGCGGTTGTCTGTATTCTCGTCCTAGGTTTATGTAATTTCTACCTGCAGCCTAGTAATTTGTGTCGTCTAGAATTTCTCATTTATTCTGTAGTGAATCGATAGTCTCAGAGTTTAACCATTTCCAGCCGTGTAGCCAATGTGCCACGTTGTGTAGTCTTGTCCTTTGATAGAGTTGGAGTTTAAACAACTTCACACACCACTGTCATGTCTTTCGCATCATTAAAAGTGAAATCAAATCAATATTACGTGATTAAACTAATCATGTAAATGTAATTAACTAGGAAGTCAGGGCACCAAGGAAAATCTTCTGATTACAAAGTTATACTTTTTCTAATATAACTCTTCAAATATTTTACTATCTGATCAATTAGACTTCTTATTAATGAATTATTATTTACCTCACGTCAATTTCATTCTAAATGACGTAAATTGTTGGTCACCGGTGAGTCACCCTACAAATATTGTCATTAATTTTCTCACCCTTCAGGCTAAGATTTACCATGAATATTCTCTATTTATGCCATGCAATCACATGTTGTCTCTTGGTGTTTGTGTTTGTAACATCATATGTGTGTACTTGTAAGGGTGTGTCTGTCTATGCTTGCATTATTCTGCATAGTGTGCTGTGCTGATACAGTAGGTGTGTTTATATGTGTGCATATCTCTGTCTGCATCTGTGTGGCAGGTCTGGCAAGGAACCAAGTACATCTCCTTTGAGGAGCACCAGCGGCACAGCGCGTCTTTCACCTGCATGCGGTGCTCCGTGTCTCTAGTGGGTGAGGTCACAATCCAGCAAATGGTCGCGCCACACTCGAAACATTACTACTACAACATATTCTGAAACACCACAACAAATCCCTACCCAGCAAGAAGTGACAGAGGATGGTCACGATATTTACCTTTAATTGTTGTATTGTTGTTGTTGTTTCATTGCTAACGTGATGATTGTGAGGACAGGACCCTTTGATGTCCACCTGTAGCTTCCCTTTTCAAGAGAAGTAATATAATTGTTTGCCAAGTTAAATGTATAATTCACAGAACAATTTAACTTGTGATGATCTACATGACAAAGGGGTGTAGTTGACCCCAATAATTTTGTCTGCACATTAGTCTGTCCTGTTTGCGTGTCATATGTGTTCATCATTATTCACATCAATGTAGTAGTTGTTTTGTAGTAGTTCAAATAAGGTGACAATCTTTTGTTCAACTAAAAAATGTGACCCTCTTTTATGAATGCCTAAAATTGAATGTATCTGTCGTGTTGAATGAATGACACTGCTTTGCTTTAATTAATAAAACGTATGGGATCATGCCCTTTTGTCCTTTGTACCAAAGATTTTGAGGGCTGTTTCTGGTAAGAAACCTGTAGCAATGATGCCACCCAGAGGACGTAACCAATTATGTCAGGTCACACACACAGTGCACTAAACTTGCTGTAAAATAGACAACAGTGTATACTGTACATAGAAAGGTTGTAAGTCCTCTCTGGCTTATTTAAAAGGCTGAAACACTTTTCAAATAAACATGACATCTTGGAAGAGCACTTTCTTTGCCATATTACAGAAAGGCCTGTTACATTTCTATAACATTCTGAATGTTGCACCATACTAAACATACCCCAGTTTATGCTGAATTGTTCACCTACACACATTTGCGACTGACCGCAAACCAAACACTACAATTAATTTGAGGTTTTGTGGCACGTCAAAATATAATTCCTCAACACACAGATTGTTTTCATCCTTGTAAAACTGTTTTATGGTTTAACTTGTGGTGGCATTGTGCAATTGTACTCCTAGTCTGAGAATAAGTGGTGTAAAAGGCTGACACAGACTTCCTCTCAGGATGGGAGTCACATGATGAGGTCAAACTACACTTCACATGAGAAGGGATTTCTAACAACACAAGATCGAGGTAAGGACAATTTATTAGAACAAATATGAATAGATGTTCATCTAAACCCCGTGAATATATTTTTTCATTTGATGATAGATTTGCATTATAGTCTGTGTGACAACATTGTGACAACATTCGTGAAATACATTTCCATTTCCAACATTTTTGGGTTCAGTTGTAGATCATAGATGAAACATGATTTGCTTTATTTTTTTTGTCTAGGATATTCTAATCTAATATCGAGAACAGCATCGGCATACATCAACAAATACAGTAGCAATGAGTTTGAAAGCCTTCACTCAAGTGAAAGTCTATGAAAAACTTCCCAACCCTAAAGAAAAAGACAAATTCAGCATCCATAGCCTGGAGTGTTATGACAGAAATATATACATTGGAACCAAAGACTCATTGGTCCAACACCTTATCCTACCCAGCAGCAGTGACACGAAGGAATCCAGTCAAAGTCCTCGGGAGGGGAGGATGAAACTGCTAGGCTCAAGCAGCCCAGTCACCCAATTAAGGGTGATACCAGTTCTGAATCACCTTCTGGTTCTGTGGGATCGTTCCGTTAGCGCCCTCAACATGTTCTCCCTAGAACCCCTTCCTTTTCTGAAGCGGATCCAACACGTGTCTTTCTTTGAGGTGTGTGAATCGGCACTGTCAACCTCATCGCAGTCTGTGTGTGTGGAGCTGGTGACAGCCTCTAGCAGGAGCAGAGTGGTCCGGATCCATGTTGTGGGGGTGGAGAGATGGGATTGTGTTAAAGAGGTGTCTCTACCCCAGGACCCTGTGGCCTTAGCTGTGGATGATAATACTTTGTGTGTGGCCACCAGTGACAGGTATTTCCTCCACGACCACAAGAGTGGATGCACCGTTGATCTCTTCCCTCACAACCTGAGCAGGCAGAATATCATTGTGAGCACCGCAGGAAAAGGGGAATTCCTTTTAAATGGGCCCGGCTCCTTGGGTAAGAGCTGCTGTCATGAAAGCAATTACACCCGCACGCGGCACATGCTCTGTGCCCTTCAAAGAATGCCTGTGGACAAACACACCAGACGCAGACACCTTATAGACAGCTACTTTGTCTGATTTTATAGTCAAGCACTGTGCCTGTACATAATATAAACAACTACACACGAGTAGCTTAAAATAAGTAATTGGTCATGTTTATATCGCCGTTCATAACGGCAGAAGGATACAAATCCACTGCTGGGAAAAGTATAGATTTCCTGTTTTTACACATTTACTGTAAGATATTGTTATAAACTACAAAATGAGTGGCTAATATGTGTTATTTAAAATAACACATTTTACGTATCTATAGGATATTTGTTGTATAGTTGTACTATTATTTCTTTGCCACAGGCATGTTTGTCATGAAGAATGGCATATGCCAGCGGCCTCCAGTGCAGTGGTCTGAGGAGCTGTTGGCAGCGGTGGTGTGTTACCCTTACATCCTGGCCCTGCAGCCTCAGGCTCTCTATGTCTACAGTATGGTGGATCAGCATCTCAAACAGACTGTGCCTCTGCTTAGGGCCAGGGGCCTACTCTCAACAACAGGTACACTGTAAAACCATCCTGTTTTTATCACTCTTGGGGCGGCAGCGTAGCCTAGTGGTTAGACCGTTGGACTAGTAACCGAAAGGTTGCAAGATCGTAATCCCCGAGCTGACGAGGTACAAATCTGTCGTTCTGCCCCTGAGCAAGCCAGTTAACCCACTGTTCCTAGGCCGTCATTGAAAATAAGAATTTGTTCTTAACTGACTTGCCTAGTTAAATAAAGGTAAAATAAAATAAAAACTCTAAATCATTGTATAAACTGAATACAGTAGATTGCCGTAAAAAACATTGCATTATGTGAAAATATTCAACGGCTGGGAAATATTTTATGTATTTTGGACTTTACCATAAAATATGCTATGTAAAATACCGTAGCAGTTCACTTACTGTATTTGTGAATTTTCAAAGTATAACGGCGCTCAAAGAGCACATGGTTGACAAAATCAAGTACATTCTTTAATGTAAAAAATATGTTATTTGGTGCTGCATTTCCAATGGCTTGTAACTTCCACCCCACAGAAAAAAAGTACAGTACAGTATTTTGGAGCACCCAAACCTTTTGACCACTAGTGGGTACCTAGCAGCCAACCTGCTTGCAGCAATTCAATGTAATTACGGTAAAATACTGTCAAATACAAAACCCCATTTCACCCCCAATTAATTAAATTCATAAATTAACCCATTCGTTCATTCATTACAATTACCATAATACGATCACTGTAATGCATTATACTGTTGTTTTACTGTAACTTACAGGCAGCCAGTTGCCTGTAACTTACCATAAAAACAATAGTAAAAAAAGATCACAGTAACAGCATTGAATACTGCAAAAATACAGTATGGTAACATACTGTACCTTTTTCTACAGTAATTTACAAGAAATGGTTTACAGTGTATTGGACCAACAAATCAATCAAGCAGCCATCCAATAACACATTTAAATGTTTATTCATTTCATTCGTTCAGTCAGTCAGTCAGTGGCAATGACAATGTGACAATGTTTAATTGTGGTCATTCTGCATACTGTGACTTCCACTCTGGTTCTTCAAATACTCTGTTTTGGGTTTCTGTCAGAACATGTCAATGTTATCCTCTCTTTAGAGGGTGTGTACATTTTTATGGAGAGAGAGATCCTCGGTTTGTCCCATGTACCATTTGAGGAGCAGATCCAAACCCTGGTAAGGTATGAGAGAGTGGAGGAGGCATTGGGACTGCTTGGTGGAGTTCAAGCTCATCTTCCACAGGTTTCTTACAAGGTAATCACTGACAATAAACAAGATCTCCTTTTGACTCTGAATCAAATTGCCTAACTGAACACCAAGAATAAGAACTACAACTCTCACGTAATTAATCAAACATGGTTATGACTTTGAAAATGAAAGGACTCAGGCCAGGCAGGCAAGTCGAACCCAGACAATGCAAGCTCTTGTACCCAAGGGTTCTTACAAGGTAAAACACAGATTATAAAAAGATTATAAAAAGTTTAACAGATGATTAATCTCTCATCTTCCTTGACTCTTCCATCCTAGAAAATAAAGACAAAAACGAATCCAACTATTCACATATTCACAAGTTAGGAGACTGCAGAATGCACAGATGCACATAAAGCAGCACATAAAGCAGCAAGGATTATTTTAAGGTGGAGATATGGTTCCTCTGTTGCAGTCATGCGCTGTGTTCTTGGTTGGTCATCAATCGACAAGATAAATGAAAAAAAACATGATTATTTTATTTTATAATATACATCATTTAAAACGGCCAAGTTCTATTCACAACAGTACTCAGTTGGTAAGAGACAGACATTCCGTAAATACTAGGAATAGATTATTCACCATCTATGTGTTATCCAGACAGAAAAGAGAAATAGGCAAAAGAACATTTCGATTTAGAGCAATAAAGGAATGGAATAAATTAACTGAGCAAACTAGAAACCTTTCAATATATAAATGTAAACATTATTTTGAAACAATTTAAATATAGTATATAGAAATGTTGTGGGACTATAGTAGATGAAGAATCAATATTTTTTAGATTGAGTATTTATTGGGTCATTATGTTAGTATATTATGTATGTTTGTAATAGTGTGTTATATGTGAAAGTGTGTTTGTATTATAAATTGTATTTTAATGTTTAAGGAAGATTAGTCCAAATGTGGACTAAAAAAGATCCAAATCAAATCAAACATACTACAATAGCCTAATCCACAGGACTACAAGTTCAAAATTGCATCAGAACCTTATTCTATATCAGAACTTGATAACTGATGTGTAGACAGCATTAAATAAATGAATACCCTCATAACATGGTATATGAATGTAATATTTCATCAGGGTAATCATGTTCATCAGTTATTGAGCTGCACATGGAGGTGTATGATGAAGGCAACAGATGGTATCAGAGATTTGTTGGAATCATGGCAGATTCTCAAGTTATAGGTCGAGGGTTGAATTGAGTGTTCTTGAATGAATATGCCTTCGGTTCATGACTTTTTCATTATACTTTGTCTGTCTCGAAAGCTTTGAAATCTGGGTTTGTGGGTACTAAATTTAGACATACGTGTTGCTCGTAAGATGTAGTTGCAAATACATTAACTTCAGCCCCAGTGACTTGAGAAAAATAAATTGATTTAAAATATGCTTATTTGTAATATGTACCAGATCTTAGAAGAAAGGTGATATTATTTGATTTTACAAATGTTGTATTTGATTTGACAGGAGCTGCATAAGATCATCACTTGCATGGATGGATTCATTCAATTCTACCAGGGGTCTTTTTCAGAGGCCAAAGAACTTTTTATGTGAGGACAGTCCTTTTCCACATCTTATTTTCAGTATGGACCCCTAATTTAAAGAAACTACCTTCAATCATAGTAAAAGTAGATCATGTCACTAGCATTATTTATTGCTTTGTTAAAACAGTTTGAATGATTAGTTCTGCTGTCTGTTGAAATGTTTCAATAATGTTTCAATTATTCATTCCTGTTTTCGACAGCAAAGGGGAGTTGGACCCTAGAGAAATCATCAGCTTGTATCCAGAGATGGAACCACTCTGTGAGACCTTTCATTCCCAGCTGGTCAAAGTGAACAATGCAAAGGAGCTCTTGGCACTACGGCAAGAGGACAGGACCACATTTCAACAGTATCTAGACTTCCTGGACGATTTCCTAAGGGTGGTTCGAGGAACGAAGCAGGGAGTTGAGTGCAGTGAGGATATCGATACTGCACAACTGAGAATGTACACAGAGCAAGGTGACAGAGTAGACCTGGATGCACTTGTGTCCTCTCCCAATTCCTGCTCAATCGACAAATGTGTGCCTCTCCTTGAGCTGCACAAGAGGTGAGAATGGGTGGCTGTTCAGTATAAACTGAGAACAACATATTTTAATCTTGCAATGCTTCATTTAATATAATACTGCTATAATTTCATTATACTGTCATCTCAGATATTTCACACTTGGATTACTCTACCAGAGTCATGGTCACCATATCAAAGCAATCCAGGTAATCTCTGAGTTTAGCATTCAATAAATAGATGATTTGCATTTATTTTAGCCAGTCTAATCAATAACATATTCTTTGTACCATCTTTGTGTTGTAAGTCAGTGAACAATGATATAATGTAGTTTCTGCTTAGATTAGGATTTCAGACCATACTGAAAATAAGATGTGTAAAAGTACTGTCATCACAAATGTTATTTGGCCTTGGTAGACTCCCGGTAGAACTTAAAGTCCTTATGATGTTGCAGACTTGGGTGAAAATTACTGATGGGCAATATGAAGACAGCTCATGTTCAAATGTGTATGAGCACATTGTGAGAACTCTCAGTCGACTAAAACAGAGAGACGTTGTTTGGACGTTTGCAGACTGGGCTCTCCAAAGAAACCAGGAGGTATCTGAGTATCCATATAGCTCAACTGTAGAAAAGTATACAAATATTATAATTATAATAAATAACATCATTATTTGATCGGAACTATACCTCATGTTGACCTATTTTAGTGTTCACAAGTTTACTGTAACTTTTAAGGTTGGAATACAGATTTTCACAAAAAGACATCCAGAAGACCAAGACACATTTGCACAGGAGGATGTCCTCACTTTTTTAAAGAAGTACTCTCTAGCTTTGATGTTGTTCCTGGAATTTCTGGTCCATGATTTGAAAAGCAAGGTTGGTACCACCAGTATATCAATAGCACCACACCACTTTTACCCATAACAAACTGTTTTTTGAAATTAATTAAAGGCACATATTTGTACCCCCCCCCCCCCTTTTTTTTATCATTTCTCAGAAGGAGAAGCATCATACCCTTTTGGCCACTGCATATGTCACCCATATACTCGGAGCCTTACAGAATGGAAAGGGTACGGATTCAGATGGAGGAATGACCAGAGATAAACTGCAACAGTTGCTGTGGCAGTCTTCCCACTATGACACCATGACAGTACATGGTATGTGAGTCATATGAAAATGTATCATGCTTAATGAATGAAGGAAGTCCTTACTCACCTAACTATTTAATCAAAACTACTTAACAGGATAAATATAATTATTACTCTTGTTGCGCTCTAAGAATTATGTTGCTTACTAAACTCTATATTCATTCGGATTGATGTAGCTTAATAAACTTCCTATTCATTCATCATTCATATTTGTTTTTTCTTCTCTCTCGAAACCTGATTCCCAGGTTAGATTGAATAGTGTATGTGATTATTGTTTTATAATAATATAAGTATGACTGATATTACAGAGGCCATCCAGCCGACAGTCCTGCACACCGAGCAGGCCATCCTGCTCGGGAGAGCTGGTGACCACTATCAGGCCCTACAGACCTTGGTCCACAAAGAGAGAGACCTCCAGGTTGCAGGGGCCTACTGCAGGAGGGCTGCTGGGTGGCAGGAAAGGGAACTGGAACACACCCTTTTCCTCACCCTGCTCCAGATCTACATGGGCTCCAATGAGCTAGCGAGTGCGGCCGTGGACCTGTTGAATGCCAACGCTGCTGTTTTTGACCTGGATACAGTCCTCCAGGTTCTGCCGGATTCCTGGTCTGTTCAGCTGGTCTCCCCGTTCCTGTTGGGGTCCCTTCGAGGGACTTTCCATCAAAGACGAATGGCAGGGGTAGAGAGGGGCCTGGCCCAGGTAGAACTCCTTAGACACAAGTACACTTGGGTGAGCACACGCTTCAATATTTTCTCAGGGATGCACTTGCTTTGTTTACAATGGGATTCTTCAGGGTTTCCGTAATGCGGAAGTAGACTCCGTTTTATTAGTACATGTTATGCATTGCATTCATATTCGTCTCTTGTCCCCTCAGGCCCAAGCCTCAAAAAGAATGCTGAAATTGGATAAGGGTCTGGTGTGCAATACCTGCCAGAAGGATCTCACAGAGCCAGAGTTTGTGTGTAGTCTTAGGGGTGAGCTGGTTCACACTGACTGTGGAAGCTACACAGAATAGCTTCCACAAATCCAATGCAAGTCAATGGTACCTATATTAGCATTTTCTCATTTCACTTCAAAATCCTCTATAAGCAACTTCATTCAGTTACACAATCCATTTTTAGATACTTTAGGATGATTTGGACATAACGTGTGGAAATTATAATAATTATAGGTACCATTGTTTTTTTATTGAACCTTTATTTAACTAGGCAAGTCAGTTAAGAATAAATTCTTATTTACAATGACGGCCTACTTGGGAACAGTGGGTTAACTGCCTTGTTCAGGGGCAGAACGACAGATTTTTACCTTGTCACCACGGGGATTACGATCCAGCAACCTTTCGGTTACTGGCCCAACACTGTGACCACTAGGCTACCTGCCGCCCCAAATCCAATTATTTGCATTGAATTTGTGCCACAATTGTTAAAAAGTTAGCATTTGAAACTTTGGCCAGTGAAACAAAGCCAAAGCATGGATTGCTGTCATACGTTGTTGATAGACTGCTTACAGGGAAATAACTAATATGCCATTTTGCAATTAGGATAAACTAGATGGTTAAATTTTATTTTGGGCCGTGATACGAGGATATTCAGGCGAGAAAAATCCTCACCCAAATGTATATCCCGTTGGAAAATATAAATGTACTGTTTAAAAATGTGTCGAATTAAAAAAAAAAAATATATATATATATATATATATATATATATATATATATATTTAAAATATGAATCACATTTTTATTTGGCGTACCCCCGACGGCATTGCGCGTACCTACCCCAGTTCGGGAATACCTGCTCTACACTGATTGAAGTGGATTTAACAGGTGACGTCAATAAGGGATAATAGCTTTCACCTGGATTCACCTGGTCAGTCTATGTCAAGGAAAGAGCAGGTGTTCTTTCTTAATGTTTTATATACTCAGTGTGTAATATTTATTGCATTACTAACAGTGTCTGTGGACTCAGTGTAGTACTCCAATTTAAGGACCATTCACCAGGCGGCAGACCGTTGGACTAGTAACTGAAAGGTTGCAAGTTCGAATCCCCGAGCTGACAAGGTACAAATCTGTCGTTCTGCCCCTGAACAGGCAGTTAACCCACTGTTCCTAGGCCGTCATTGAAAATAAGAATTTGTTCTTAACTGACTTGCCTAGTAAAATAAAGGTAAAATTAAAAACACATTCCTCAATTAGAGTAATGTAAATAAAATGTTTAAATAACTGAATTATACAATAACTTGTTTGAGGAAATACACCATTGCCCATGATACAGCACGCAATGCACATGTTCACTGTGGTATGTCTAAACCGTTTCCTTTAAAACCATAGACAGCAATAGTTATAATGTAAATCCACATTGAGGACACTGTGGGACATACTGTATTCAATGATCAGACTGATATTTTGAATATGGAAACCACAAAGGGTAGAATTTGGCCATCCTGAAAGAAATTTGACCATTTGGCCATCCTGTCTTGCTCTATGTCTCCACCCTCAATTTCCACTGTGTACATTTACATATGAAGATGGAAATAGAATGTTTGGTGTGTAAACAACCATATGCATGTGAAAGTTTTCTACTGTAGTTACTGTGTACAGTCGTGGCCATAAGTTTTGAGAATGACACAAATATTAATTTTCACAGTCTGCTGCCTCAGTTTGTATCATGGCAATTCCAGAATGTTATGAAGAGTGATCAGATGAATTGAAATAAATTGCAAAGTCCCTCTTTGCCATGCAAATTAACTGAAACCCCAAAAAGCATTTCCACTGCATTTTAGCACGGCCACAAAAGGACCAGATGACATCATGTCAGTGATTCTCTTGTTAACACAGGTGTGAGTGTTGACGAGGACAAGGCTGGAGATCACTTTGTCATGCTGATTGAGTTCGAAAAACAGACTGGAAGCTTCAAATGCAGGGTGGTGCTTGGAATCATTGTTCTTCCTCTGTCAACCATGGTTACCTGCAAGGACACACGTGTTGTCATCATTGCTTTGCACAAAAAGAGCTTCACAGGCAAGGATATTGCTGCCAGTAAGATTGCACCTAAATCAACAATTTATCGGATCATCAAGAAATTCAAAGAGAGCAGTTCAATTGTTGTGAAGAAGGCTTCAGGGCGCCCAAGAAAGTCCAGCAAGCGCCAGGACTGTCTCCTAAAGTCGATTCAGCTGCGGGATCGGGCCACCACCAGCACAGAGCTTGCTCAGGAATGACAGCAGGCAGGTGTGAGTGCATCTGCACGCACAGTGAGGCGAAGACTTTTGGAGGATGGCCTGGTGTCAAGAAGGGCAGCAAAGAAGCCACTTCTCTCCAGGAAAAACATCAGGGACAGACTGATATTCTGCAAAAGGTACAGGGATTGGACTGCTGAGGATGGGGTAAAGTCATTTTCTCTGATGAATCTCATTTCCGATTGTTTGGGGCATCTGGAAAAAAGCTTGTCCAGAGAAGACATGGTGAGCGCTACCATCAGTCCTGTGTCATGCCAACAGTAAAGAATCCTGAGACCATTCATGTGTGGGGTTGCTTCTCAGCCAAGGGAGTGGGCTCACTCACAATTTTGCCTAAGAACACAGCCATGAATAAAGAATGCTACCAACACATCCTCTGAGCGAAACTTCTCCCAACCAGTTTGGTGATGAACAATGCCTTTTCCAGCATGATGGAGCACCTTGCTATAAGGCAAAAGTGATAACGAAGTGGCTCAGGGAACAAAACATCGATATCGACCTTAATCCCGTTGAGAACTTGTGGCCAATCCTCAAGAGTCGAGTAGACAAACAAAAACCCACAAATTCTGACAAACTCCAAGCATTGGTTATGCAAGAATGGGCTGCCATCAGTCAGGATATGGCCCAGAAGTTAATTGACAGCATGCCAGGGCAGATTGCAGAGATCTTGAAAAAGAAGGGTCAACACTGCAAATATTGACTCTTTGCATCAACTTCATGTAATTGTCAATCAAAGCCTTTGACACTTATGAAATGCTTGTAATTATACTTCAGTATTCCATAGTAACATCTGCCAAATATTTCTGAAGACACTGAGGCAGCAGACTTTGTGAAAATGGACATGGCTGAAAATAAAAGTGTTAATTGCTCAATATTAAGGAAATACTCATTTATGTAGCAAATTAATTGTTCAAAAATAAAAATTCATTGTGTTTCGAACACTAAATACGGTGTAATTCTACAACCACTGAGTTTGCTTTGACATCAAGTGTACCTCATTTTAAAACCCAGCATCAGTAAATATAGAGAGTATTGTTGTGAATAATCTTTAACACGTGTAAATGAGCTAGAAGGAAGGAGACATGCATCTATTTCTGTCACAATTAAGTCATTTAGGCTAATCATAAGTGCTAGTATTTCTTTATGCTCATAGTTTTTGGGAAAAGTGCCCAGGAGCAGAAGTCTGACGTACATCTGGCAAGAGTTTTTACCACACTTCAGTTAACGCCAGTGTTTTCACGTGGTTGGAGGGCATTTTACTCTTGCACTTTTTATTAGGCCTACGTGTGTTTCGATATGCTCAAGTTTCAAACCTGGCCTGGATGAGCTCTACGTGTGTTTTAGGTCTTGTGCAAGTATCCCTCCTTGGTGGGTTCTGTTTAACACTGATTCTAGTTAAGCTCACTGACCGGCTGTGTTCGGCTGTGTCTGATGACCACTGGGTGTACCCTGCAAGGGGTCAATCTGGGACCGTGTCCACTCCCCTCCTTTCAGAGACACCTCCTGGAATAATGCTAATGTTGTTTTGAATGGTTGTGCAACCCAACAAATGTTTTTTATTTGATGTCCCTCAACAGCTTTTTAAAAACAACTTCTACATAAGCAACAAAGTATCCTGGGGTATGGGTCTCACTATGATAAAAAAAAAAGTATATATGTAAGGACAGATACTGCTTCGATATTGGAGTTAACTGGAGTGAAATGACTTTTCCTCCCGCTGTTAATGGCCTGTGTATGCAATCTGGTGCTATGTTACACGTGTGTGTCTGGGCAGGCGACAGCTCCCCTGGAGTTTGGCTCTGGATCTTTAAATGGCCCAGACCAGATGGTCATTTCACACATGAGGGAACAGGATGGATGCAAAAATCAACAGTTATAGAGCAAAGTATGGTTAGGAACCAGACATTGGTCTCCCATTATACATATCCACACCACAGACAAAGGAAGGAGGAAAAACAACATTCACTTGTGCTTTTCTAAATGTAAAGGCACTCGGCATCTGAAAATGCAACTGTTTTGTTTTAGTGTGTGCATGCACCTTTATTGGGTGTAGGCTAATTTCTGCTAATGTCTTTACAATCCATATATTAGATTAGTTGTATAGAATCATATTCTCTATGAGCTGTCAGAGATCTGAGGTTTAAATGCAGTTCTCAGTCATTGTGCTATTAGAAGCTATTTTTAATGGCTCTACTTTATTTTATAATTCTGCAGAATTTGTTCCAATATATTTCCAAATCACAGGAGGTTGGTGGCACCTTAATTGCGGAGGACTGGCTTGTGGTAATGGCTGGGGCAGAATGAGTGGAATGGTTTCAAACATGGTTTCTATGTGTTTGATGCCATTCCATTCACTCCATCCTCCATTTCGCAGCCTCCACTTTTCCAAATCCAATCATTGTTCCAGTTCCAAAACTATTCCAATCACATATATGATCTGTTACAGGGAAAGGGACAATAACTGTCGTTTCCAATTTGGTAACAGCAGGTAGATAAATAAAGGTTAAATATATATTTATTCTTTTAAATAAAAAAATAAAACCCATGCGGAACCCATGTGAAGAATGAATATAAGATGGTGTTCATCCTGCCTATTTTTAGACATTTAGCCACCAATTACTGCATCATGTCTCTTATGATGAATTGTTCTATCTCTTAGTGATCACTGAAAGACAAGGCAAATCTTAATTTGCAAATCTTGGCATTAAATGGTAAGGTACAAGAAAACCTAGGATTGAATCTTCTTTCATTTCGACTATCCCTGACAAAACTAATGCTATAGCGGAGCACAGTAAGTACGTTAATAAATAGCCTTAAGGATGATCAAAACGTATCTATTTTTTCCTTCTAAGGCAACTCTGTAATTTCCATAGCTTTCTTTAACTTTGGGTTTGGAGAAGTGGCACTCTGGGAAATGTGTAGTGTGACCCACTGGAGACCCACCCAGTCTTCCCGTGTCGAGACATATTATGCTTTATCATGTATGCCACATCTGGTGGGTTGATCTCAAGGACTCAGTATCGAAGAACGGATTTTCCTCTGTCCATGTTGAGGTGATATACTGTAAATCAGTTTGAAACACTTAGGTATATTGTTATTTGAATATTGCCTAATCTCACAAGAGATTCGTGCTAGTCATGGTGCTAGTCAGGGAGGGAGTTGTAAAATGGAACTCAAAAGGTTAAGCAATGACTATAACTATTGACGATAGAGTTAACATTCTTCCATATGGAGGGAAAAATCATTCCATGGCAGAGTGAGTTGTATTTGAGGTGTACTCCCACAAATGGACCATGTTTATCTCTTCGGAGATCATGCCAGGATAAATTGTACAAAAATAGAAATAGCTGTTATAAACAAATAGTTTTAGTTCATTCCGTGTCCTGAAGTCAGCCATAAATCTGTTTCTCAGCTACTTAAGTGATATTAGCTTAATGGTCTGTACTGTACATGTAATGACTCCATTTTATACAAGAATAAGCCTTGGTTTATGGCAAATGACACCTGCTGGCACCCTACCGGTTTTGCATAGGGCCCTTCATTGTTTGTTTTATCAGATTCTGTACCTAACCCATCATTTCCATAACATTCAGAAGTCATTGAGAGTTGGAGGATCTACAATGAGTCATTTTGAAAGCAACAGAACCATTCAACAGGGCCATTCCTGAGGCAATGGGATCCACCTGGGTCCTGAATTGTCAAACGTGTTTCATATCCACTTCTCATCTCTAGCTCTAGCTCATTGGGGTTTCTGCACAGCAGAATCTACAGTATTGAATCAACACTGATAGTTTTAAATGTAACTTTGGGCCAATGTGTATATGGGTCCACGCGTTGCAGTGTTTTATTAACACTGCGCTTGGTGCTAACGCTGTTACACTTTGTCAGTGTTAGGCAATCACACCTCATATAGTACTTTGAACCATTATGACAAGGTTGCTCAATGTTGGGTTAAGGGCGTTACAATATTATTTACAATTCTTTATTGTCACATGTTCTTATATCAGAATTGACAAAGAACTGTCATCGGACATGCTCAAACTTGAATCTTCTACCTCTGTGTGGATTTCCCGGAAGACGAGACACTTTGTTACTCCTTGCTGCCTTTCACAGTTTGGAAAGTGCATTACACATTTGTTCACAAAAAAAGGGAAAAGGGAAATGGGGAAAAAAAGGAAATTGCACTGCCATCTAATCCTATATATACAGTGGGGCAAAACATTATTTAGTCAGCCACCAATTGTGCAAGTTCTCCCACTTAAAAAGATGAGAGAGGCCTGTAATTGTCATCATAGGTACACTTCAACTATGACAGACAAAATGAGAAGAAAAAATCCAGAAATCCGGCAAATATTTTTTCAATGACGTGACCGCCGATAATTACATATGGGTCTCCCGGTGGAGGCCAGCACTGGTATCGAACCTGTCGCAAAGCATTTTGCACTGTGATGCAGTGTCTTCGGGAGGGCTATTTAGATACTGTACATGGTGTCGAGGTCAGGATAACCAAAACATATCTTTATTAAAGGCTATCAGAAATAATGTTGGTTCTTATTTATTTTGATACAAAGCCATGAATGAGTGAGTCACTCAGCTTTATGTAGGTGCCGGGCTATATGACTGTGCCATCAACTTGATAATATATGACGATATTTTGGAGATTATTTTGTTTAAAAAAAAATGAAAGTGAGAGATTGTAAACTGAATAAAGGCCAAAATAATATTTGTGAAGGACAAAACATTTATTTCTGTTTTTAGAGGGAGAGAAACGCTGGGCCAATTGCACGCCGCCCAATAGGACTCCCAATCACGGTCGGATGTGATACATAATAATAATAATAATAATACTTTTTGTTCTATTATTTGTTTTGTCTTTTCTGGTGGATTAAACTGAAATTGCAACCAATCACAGCCGGTTGTGATACATCCAACCTAACTAAGAAATACATTTGAAGATAGAATTCTCCCCCTACCCTCATTCTAGGCAAGTCTCTTGTCCAGCTACAGTTGAATTCGGAAATTTACTTACACCTTAGCCAAATACATTTAAACTCAATTTTTCAAAATTCCTGACATTTAATCCTAGTACAGGTTCAGTTAGGATCACCAATTTATTTTAAGAATGTGAAAAGTCAGAATAATATTCTAAATATTATTTATTTCAGCTTGTATTTCTTTTATCACATTCCCAGTGGGTCAAACGTTTACATACTGTCACGCCCTGACCTTAGAGAGCCCTTTTATTTCTCTATTTGGTTAGGTCGGAGTGTAATTTGGGTGGGCACTCTAGTTTTTCTATTTCTTTGTTGGCCGGGTATGGTTCCCAATCAGAGGCAGCTATCTATCATTGTCTCTGATTGGGGATCATACTTAGGCAGCCTTTTTCCACCTTTAGTTTGTGGGATCTTGTGATTTTGTTAGTTGCTGTATAGCCTGCAGAACTTTACGTTCGTTTTGCATTTTGTTGGGTTTTGGTGTTCATTTTAAAATAAAGTAAGATGTTCGCCTACAATGCTGCACCTTGGTCTCATTCCATCAACAAACGGAAAAGAAGATCCCACCTCAACTGGACCAAGCAGCGTGCCCGGGAGGAGATGGCATCCTGGTCTATAGAGGAGGTTGAGGTGAGAATAGCCTGGACTTGGGAGGAAGTATTGGAGAGATATGAAAGCCTGCAAGGGAAGCAGCGGAGCATCAACGACGACTCCGGGGGTCGCAACCACGACACAAGCACGAGAGGAGGGCACACGGGGTGGTTGGCGGAGCCAGGTTTCAGACCAGAGCCAACTCCCCTCACTTTCTTTAAGGAGAATGTGACCATTCAGGCACCATGTTATGTGGTGATACACACTGTCTCCAGTGCGCATTCACAGCCCGGTGCGCTCGGTGACAGCTCCCCGCACTTGCCGTGCGAAAATGAGCATCCAGCCAGGATGAGTTGTGCCGGCTCAGCGCTTCTGGTCTCCAGTACGCCTCCTCGGTCCAGGATATCATGCGCCGGCTCTACACACTGTGTCGCCAGTGAGCCTTCACAGCCCACTGCGTTCTGTGCCAGCGCCCCGCACTAGCCGGGCTAAAGTGAGCATCCAGCCAGGATGGGTTGTGCCAGCTCTACGCTCCAGACCTCCAGTGTGCCTCCACGGTCCAGTATATCCTGTGCCAGCTCCATGCACCTGGCCTCCAGTGCTTGTCTCCAGTCTGATACGTCCTGTGCCTGCTCCACGCACGAAACATCCAGTGATGATCCATGATCCGGAGCCTCCAGTGATGATCCATGGCCCGAAGCCTTCAGTGATCATCCATGGCAAGAAGCCTGCAGTGATGATCCGTGGCACGAAGCCTGCAGTGATGATCCATGGCCCGTAGCCTGCAGTGATGATCCATGGCCCGGAGCCTCCAGTAATGATCCATGGCCCGAAGCCTCCAGTGATGATCCATGGCCCGAAGCCTCCAGTGATGATCCAAGGTCCGGAGTCTCCAGCAAAGGTCTGCAGTCCAGAGCCTCCAGTGACGGTCTGCAATCCAGAGCCTCCAGCGACGGTCTGTGGTCCAGAGCCTCCAGCGACGGTCTGCGGTCCAGAGCCTCCTGCGAGGGTTCCCAGTCTGGAGTCTCCGGCGACGATCTACGGTCCGGAGTCCCCGGCGACGATCTACGGTCCGGAGTCCCCGGCGAAGGTTGGCAGCCCTGAGCCTCCTGCGAGGGTTCCCAGTCCGGAGTCTCCGGCGACGATCTACGGTCCGGAGTCGTCGGCGACGATCTATGGTCCGGAGTCCCTGCCGACGATCTATGGTCCAGAGCACCCGGCGCCGATCCACGGTCCGGTTCCTCCAGCGACGATCTATGGTCCAGAGGCCCCGGCAACGATCTACGGTCTGGAGCCTCCGGCTACTTCCCGAACCGGAGCCGCCACAGAGGCTAGATGAGTCAGACCCCATAGAGTCAGGTTTTGCAGCCGGAGTCCGCAACTTTGGGGGGGGTACTGTCACGCCCTGACCTTAGAGAGGCTTTTTATTTCTCTATTTGGTTAGGTCGGGGTGTGATTTGGGTGGGCATTCTAGTTTTCTATTTCTTTGTTGGCCGGGTATGGTTCCCAATCAGAGGCAGCTGTCTATCGTGGTCTCTGATTGGGGATCATACTTAGGCAGCCTTTTCCACCTTTAGTTTGTGGGATCTTGTTTTTTGGTTAGTTGCCTGTGTGTCCGCCATTAGTTTCACGTTTCGTTTGTGCTTGATTGCTTTGTTTGGTGAGTTTCGATTTATTAAAAGATGTGGAACTCTACGCATGCTGCGCCTCGGTCCAATCCATCTCTAAACGATCGTGACACATACACTGAATTAGTATTTGGTAGCATTGCCTTTAAATTGTTTCATTTGGGTCAAACGTTTCAGGTAGCCTTCCACAAGCTTCCCACAATAAGTTGGGTGAAATTTGGACCATTCCTCCTGACAGAGCTGGTGTAACTGAGTCAGATTTGTAGGCATCCTTGCTCGGACATGCTTTTTCAGTTCTGCCCACAAATGTTCTATAGAATTGAGGTCAGGACTTTGTGATGGCCACTCCAATACCTTGACTTTGTTGTCCTTAAGGCATTTTGCCACAACTTCGGAAGTTTACTTGGGGTCATTGTCCGTTTGGAAGAACCATTTGTGACCAAGCTTTAACTTCCTGACTGATGTCTTGAGATGTTGCTTCAATATATCCACATAATTTTCCTCCCTCATGAAGTCATCTATTTTGTGAAGTGCACCAGCCCTCCTGCAACAAAGCACCCTCACAATAAGATGCTGCCACTTGCTAGCCTCCCCCTTTTTCCTCCAAACATAACGATGGTCATTATGGCCAAACAGTTCTATTTTTGTTTCATCAGACCAGAGGACATTTCTCCAAAATGTACGGTCTTTGTCCCCATGTGCAGTTGCAAACTGTAGTCTGGCTTTTTTAAGGCGGTTTCGGAGCAGTGGCTTCTTCCTTGCTGAGCGGCCTTTCAGGTTATGTCAATATAGGACTGTTTTACTGTGGATATAGATACTTTTGTACCTGTTTCCTCCAGCATCTTCACAAGTTCCTTTGCTGTTGTTCTTGGATTGATTTGCACTTTTTGCACCAAAGTACGTTAATCTTTAGGAGACAGAACGCGTCTCCTTCCTGATGGGTATGACGGCTGCCTTGTCCCATGGTGTTTGTACTTGCGGTTTTGGCTGATTTCTTTTGATTTTCCCATGATGTCAAGCAAAGAGGCACTGAGTTTGAAGGTAGGCCTTGAAATACATCCACAGGTCCCCCGCCAATTGACGTCAATTAGCATATCAGAAGCTTCTAAAGCCATGACATAATTTTCTGGAATTTTACAAGTTGTTTAGTCAACTTAGTGTATGTAAACTTCTGACCCACTGGAATTGTGATTAAGTGAATTATAAGTGAAATAATCTGTCTGTAAGCAATTGTTGGAAAATGACTTGTGTCATGTACAAAATAGATGTCCTAACCGACTTGACAAAACTATAGTTTGTTCACAATAAATTTGTGGAGTGGTTGAAAAACGAGTTTTAATGACTCCAGCCTAAGTGCATGGTAACTTCCGACTTCAACTGTACCTGCTAATAGCCAACGTGACCGTGTATGTTTGAAAGAGTATTATCCATTATTAAGCAACAATTTGTTTCAATAAACAAGTTTGTTCCAATATTTCTGATAATTCAGTGATAGTTAATCCCAAAGTAATTCGTAATGGATCCATAACTAAATAAACAGGCATTTTGAAAGAGTATTTGAATCATTATTTTATTAACGAAAGCATAAAGATGCTGATAAAGAAATACAGTACTGTACAGTATATGCTTTTACATTTGGATATACATGTTTATTAGGCTACTGTGCAGTCTGATAAGTAAACATAGCCTTCAGTACATACTGTCGTAAACATGGGAAAGTGCCTAATTCCTTACATAAGGGAGAGCAGTCCATATCCAGACATTCTCGATGACCTTAAGTACTCATTAACTCTGTCTTTAATGCTTTTTCGGGTTGCATCAGTCATGGACAGAAACTTCTGAGACACAGTATTAATGATGAACACCCAGAGGTTCACTGGTAAGCTACATTTGCCTTGGTCAAGATCTGTTGTCAGACGAGAAATGGAAATGTCAGGGTGAACCGACGACCTGACGAACCCGCCAGGTACGTTGACTTTGCCTGTCGGAGGTGGAGTTCCAAAGCTCACAGGTGTGCCTGGCATGGATTGTGACTCCATCTCGTTCCTCGCCTTCTTCAACACGTCATTCTCCGCCTGACTCTCCCCCAATGCCACCCGGCTCTGGACCAATGCATCGGCTGTCACCCGTATCTCTGCCCTCAGATGATGTTTCTCTTTCTGCTGGTCTGCCTTCAATGACTCGATCTCGGTCTTCAAAGTTTGAATCTGATCAAATCAAATGTATTTATATAGCCCTTCGTACATCAGCTGATATCTCAAAGTGCTGTACAGAAACCCAGCCTAAAACCCCAAACAGCAAGCAATACAGGTGTAGAAGCACGGTGGCTAGGAAAAACTCCCTAGAAAGGCCAAAACCTAGGAAGAAACCTAGAGAGGAACCAAGCTATGTGGGGTGGCCAGTCCTCTTCTGGCTGTGCCGGGTGGAGATTATAACAGAACATGGCCAAGATGTTCAAATGTTCATAAATGACCAGCATGGTCGAATAATAATAAGGCAGAACAGTTGAAACTGGAGCAGCAGCACGGTCAGGTGGACTGGGGACAGCAAGGAGTCATCATGTCAGGTAGTCCTGGGGCACGGTCCTAGGGCTCAGGTCCTCCGAGAGAGAGAAAGAAAGAGAGAATTAGAGAGAGCATATGGGGCACGGTCCTAGGGCTCAGGTCCTCCGAGAGAGAGAAAGAAAGAGAGAATTAGAGAGAGCATATGTGGAGTGGCCAGTCCTCTTCTGGCCGTGCCGGGTGGAGATTATAACAGAACATGGCCAAGATGTTCAAATGTTCATAAATGACCAGCATGGTCGAATAATAATAAGGCAGAACATTTGAAACTGGAGCAGCAGCACGGTCAGGTGGACTGGGGACAGCAAGGAGTCATCATGTCAGGTAGTCCTGGGGCATGGTCCTAGGGCTCAGGTCCTCCGAGAGAGAGAAAGAAAGAGAGAAGGAGAGATTTAGAGAACGCACACTTAGATTCACACAGGACACCGAATAGGACAGGAGAAGTACTCCAGATATAACAAACTGACCCTAGCCCCGACACATAAACTACTGCAGCATAAATACTGGAGGCTGAGACAGGAGGGGTCAGGAGACACTGTGGCCCCATCCGAGGACACCCACAGGGCCAAACAGGAAGGATATAACCCCACCCACTTTGCCAAAGCACAGCCCCCACACCACTAGAGGGATATCTTCAACCACCAACTTACCATCCTGAGACAAGGCTGAGTATAGCCCACAAAGATCTCCGCCACGGCACAACCCAAGGGGGGGGGGGTGCCAACCCAGACAGGATGACCACATCAGTGAATCAACCCACTCAGGTGATGCACCCCTTCCAGGGACGGCATGAGAGAGCCCCAGTAAGCCAGTGACTCAGCCCCTGATCCATGTGTACCTTCATCAGATGAGCGGAATGGTACCGCCAAGAGTCCCCATCGATTACACTGACCTATGATAGAAACGGTAGATCAATCAAGAATTAAAAGTGACTCCAACACACACATGATGCGTACACATTTTAAGAATCTAGCAAAACTAACCGCTTTCGTGGCAACCATGCGTTTTTTTGGTGCGGCCCATTGTCCAGCCCTTTGTCCACTGATCTCCACAGATGGTTGTCGTCATGGTTGTATGCTCTGCAAAAACACATTCACATTTTTAGTACACAATAATTTGTTGATGTGTGCAGAGGGTCCCTGGTTCGCGCCCGGGTATGGGCGAAGGGACGGTCTAAAGTTATACTGTTACATTGATGCTGTTGACCTGGATCACTGGTTGCTGCGGAAAAGGAGGAGGTCAAAAGGGGGGTGAGTGTAACGGATGTGAAACGCTAGCTTAGTTAGCGGTGGTGCGCGCTAAATAGTGTTTCAATCGGTGACGTCACTTGCTCTGAGACCTTGAAGTAGTAGTTCCCCTTGCTCTGCAAGGGCCGCGGCTTTTGTGGAGTGATGGGTAACGATGCTTCGTGGGTGACTGTTGTTGATGTGTGCAGAGGGTCCCTGGTTCTCGCCCGGGTATGGACGAGGGGACGGTCTAAAGTTATACTGTTACACGTACGGCCCAGTACATCACCGGGGCTAAGCTGCCTGCCATCCAGGACCTCTACACCAGGCGGTGTCAGAGGAAGGCCCTAAAATTGTCAAAGACCCTAGACACCCCAGTCATAGACTGTTCTCTCTACTACCGCATGGCAAGCGATACTGGAGTGCCAATTCTAGGACAAAAAAAGCTTCTCAACAGTTTTTACCTCCAAGCCATAAGACTCCTGAACAGGTAATCAAATTGCTACCCAGGTAATCAAACTGCTACCCAGACAACCCCCCCCCCCCCCAAACCCTCTTTTTACGCTGCTGCTACTCTCTGTTTATCATATATGCATAGTCACTTTAACTATACATTCATGTACATACTACCTCAATTGGGACGACCAACCAGTGATCCCACACAGTAAGAGAAAAATATTTAACATTTCCACACCCTAATTGTAGTCGAATATTCTCTTAGAATAAAAACCTTTGTGTAACAACAGTTTTAGTAATTAATACTGAAGTCATGCACAATTACCAGTTTATATTTGGATTGTAACCCATTTATTGTCAGTTAGAGACATAGTAGCGACCTTGGGACCCAAAATCACAATCAGTGCTCTAACTCCCCTTTTACGCTAGTCTGGAGTAATGAAGCAGTGACGCAGGGTACCGTACTAAACCACAAATTACCTCAGCCTAATCACAAAACTTTTAGTGGAGCAACCACTGTATGGAATCATGTAGTAACCAAAAATGTGTTAAACAAATTCAAATATAAAGTAGCCACCCTTTGCCTTGATCACAGCTTTGCACACTCTTGGCATTCTCTCAACCAGCTTCATGAGGCAGTCACTTGGAATGCATTTCAATTAACAGGTGTGCCTTTCTAAAAGTTAATTTGTGGAATTCCTGCCTTCTTAATGCATTTGAGCCAATCAGTTGTGTTGTGACCAGGTAGGGGTGGTTTACAGATGACAGCCCTATTTGGTAAAAGACCAAGTCCATATTATGTTAAGAACAGCTCAAATATGCAAAGAGAAACGACAGTCTATAATTACTTTAAGACATGATGGTCAGTCAATCCAGAAAATTTCAAGAACTTTTAAAGTTTCCTCAAGTGCAGTTGCAAAAACCATGAAGTGCTATGATGAAACTGGCTCTCGTGAGGACCGCTACAGGAAAGGAAGACCCTGAGTTACCTCTGCTGCAGAGGATAAGTTCATTGGAGTTACCAGCCTCAGAAATTGCAGGCCAAATAAATGCTTCACAGTGTTCAAGTAACAGACACATCTCAACATCAACTGTTTAGAGGAGACTGCGTGAATTAGGTCATTGTGGTCGAATAGCTGCAAAGAAACCACTACTAAAGGACACCAATAAGAGGAAGAGACTTGCTTAGGCCAAGAAACACAAGCAATTGCAATTGGACCGGTGGAAATCTGTCCTTTGGTCTGATGAGTCCAAATTTGAGATATTTGGTTCCAACCACCGTGTCTTTGTGAGACCCAGAGTTGGTGAACGGGTGATCTCTGCATGTGTGGTTCCCACCGTGAAGCATGGAGAAGGTGTGATGGTGCTTTGCTGGTGACTGTCAGTGATTTATTTAGAATTCAAGGCACACTTAACCAGCATGGCTACCACAGCATTCTGCAGCGATACGCCATCCCATCTGGTTTGCGCTTAGTGGGACTATCAATTGTTTTGCAACAGGACAATGAGACTAACACACATACAGGCTGTGTAAGGGCTAATTGACCAAGAAGGTGAGTGATGGAGTACTGCATCAGATGACCTGGCCTCCACAATCACCTGACCTCAACCCAATTGAGATGGTTTGGGATGAGTTGGACCGCAGAGTGAATGCAAAGCATCCAACAAGTGCTCAGCATATGTGGGAACTCCTTCAAGACGGTTGGAAAAGTATTTACAGGTGAAGCTGGTTGAGAGAATGCCAAGCGTGTGCAAAACTGTAATCAAGGCAATGGGTGGCTACGATGAAGAACCAAAAATCAAAAATATATTTTGTTTAACACTTGTTTTTGGTTACTACATGATTCCAAATGTGTAGAATTTTCTACTAATGTAGAAAACAGTAAAACACTTTTGACTGGTACTGTATATAAAGTTTGGACACACCTACTCATTCAAGGGTTTCTCTTTATTTGTATTATTTTTTACATTGTAGAATGATAGTGACGACATCAAAGCTATGAAATACCACATATGGAATAATGTTGTAACCAAAAATGTGTTAAACAAATCAAAATATGTTCTGTATATATATGGTTTTGATGGGAATGTTTTACAGTGCCTTGCAAAAGTATTCATCCCCCTTGGCGTTTTTCCTATTTTGTTGCATTACATCCTGTAATTTAATGGATTTTTATTTGGATTTCATGTAATGGCATACAAGAAATTGTCCAAATTGTTGAAGTGAAATAAAAAAAATAACTTGTTTCAAAGATTTATAAAAATGGAAAATTCCGCAAAAAATTGGTCCGTGCAAATTGGTCCATGCTATGAAGCCTCTAAATAAGATCTGGTGCAACCAATTACCTTCAGAAGTCACATAATTCGTTTTTAAAAAGTCCACCTGTGTGCAATCTAAGTGTCACATGATCTCAATATATATACACACCTGTTCTGAAAGGCCCCAGAGTCTGCTACACCACAAGGGGCACCACCAAGTAAGCCGGCATTATGCTATCAGGATAAACATGTCTGCTTGACCGCTAAACCACAGCTAGATTTTAACCTTAGTCTCAGACTGAGCCTCATCTGGAGTTTGACATCACTGATTACAAGGCAAACACTGTCTGAATTACTGTACCCTGAGAAACTTTCAAATGTAGCAACACACATAATTAGACATTTTGATCACACCCATTACCACAGTAGAAAGACTGTAGAGCTATAAAAGGTTTTTAAAATCCAAATGTATACTAGCAGTGTACAAAAGGGAGGGGGGAGTCTCTGACAAATTTATGGGCTTTCCTCTGACACCGCCTATTATATAGGTCCTGGATGGCAGGAAGCTTGGCCCCAGTGATGTACTGGGCTGTTCGCACTACCCTCTATAGTGCCTTACGCACAGATGCCGAGCAGTTGCCATACCAGGCGGTGATGCAACTGGTCAGGATGCTCTCGATGTTACAGCTGTAGAACCTTTTGAGGATCTGGGGACCCATGCCACATTTTTTCAGTCTCCTGAGGGGAAAAGGTTTCGTCGTGCCCTCTTCACGACTGTCTTAGTGTGTTTGGACCATGATAGTTCATTGGTGATGTGGATACCAAGGAACTTGAAACTCTCGACCCGCTCCACTACAGCGCCATCGATGTTAATGGGGGCCTGTTCGGCCCACCTTTTCCTGTAGTCCATGATCAGCTCCTTTGTCTTGCTCAAATTGAGTGAGAGGTTGTTGTCCTGGCACCACACTGCCAGTTCTCCGACCTCCTCCCTATAGGCCCGTCAGAAAGTCCAGCATCCAGTTGCAGAGGGAGGTGTTTAGTCCCAGTGTTCTTAGCTTAGTGATGAGCTTCGTGGGCACTATGGTTGAACGCTGAGCTGTAGTCAATGAACAGTATTCTCACATTGGTGTTCCTTTTATCCAGGTGAGAAAGGTCAGTGTGGAGTGCGTTTGAGATTGCGTCATCTGTGGATCTGTTCGGGCGGTATACGAATTGGAGTGGGTCTAGGGTGTCCGGGAGGATGCTGTTGATGTGAGCCATGACCAGCCTTTCAAAGCACTTTATGGCTACCAATATGAGTGCCACGGGGCGGTAATCATTTAGACAGGTTAAATTCACTTCCTTGGGCACAGGGACTATGGTGGTCTGCTTAAAACATGCAAGTATTACAGACTCGGTCAGGGAGAGGTTGAAAATGTCAGTGAAGACACTTGACAGTTGGACCGCACATGCTTTCAGTACACGTCCTAGTAATCCGTCTGGCCCAGCGGCTTTGTGAATGTTGACAGGTTTAAAGGTTATGTTCACATCGGCTACCGAGAGCGTTATCACACTGTCATCTAGAACAGCTGGTGCTCTCGTGCATGCTTCAGTGTTGCTTGCCACGAAGCGAGCATATAAGGCATTTAGCTTATCTGGTAGGCTCGCGTCGCTGGGCAGCTCGCGTCTGCCTTTCCCTTAGTAGTCCGTAATAGTTTTCAAGCCCTGCCACATCCGACGAGTGTCAGAGCCGGTGTCGTAGGATTCAATCTTAATCCTGTATTGACGCTTTGCTTGTTTGATGGTTTGTCTGAGGGCATAGCAGGATTTCTTATAAGCTCCTTGACAGCGTTAGATCTATCTTTTAGCTCGATGCGGATGTTGCCTGTAATCCATGGCTTCTGGTTGGGATTTGTACGTACAGTTACTTAGGGACGACATCATCGATGCACTTATTGATGAATCCGATGACTGAGGCGGTGTATTCCTCAATGCCATTGGATGAATCCTGGAACATATTCCAGTCTGTGCTAGCAAAAGAGTCCTGTAGAGTAGCATCCGCGTAATCTGACCACTTTCGTATTGAGCGAGTCGTATTGAGCGAGGTACTCTGGTGCTTGTAAGCAATAATCAGGTCAGATTATGGTCAGATTTCACAAATGGAGGGCGGGGGAGAGCTTGAATGCATCTCTGTGTGTGGAGTAAAGGTGATCTAGGATTTATTTTTCCCTGGTTGCACATGTGACATGCTGGTAAAAATGAGGTAAAACTGATTTGAGTTTTCCTGCAATAAAGTCCCAGGCCAGTAGGAGCGCCGCTTCTGGATGAGCATTTTCTTCTTTGCTTATGGTCTTATAGAGTTGGTTGAGAGCGGTCTTAGTGCCAGTTTCATTTTGTGGTGGTAAATAGACGGCTACGAATAATACAGATGAGAACTCTCTTGGTAGATTGTCACGCCCTGGTCTAAGTATTTTGTGTTTTCTTTATGTATTGGGTCAGGCCAGGGTGTGGCATAGAGTTTTTTGTATTGTGGTGTGTTTTGTCTTGGGATTTTGGAATGTGTGTATAGTGGGATTGTAGCTTAGTGGGGTGTTCTAGGAGAGTCTATGGCTGTCTGAAGTGGTTCTCAATCAGAGGCAGGTGTTTACCGTTGTCTCTGATTGGGAACCATATTTAGGCAGCCATATTCTTTGGTTGTATTGTGGGTGATTGTCCTGTGTGTCTTGATGTCCTGGTTAGAGGTTAGTAGACACTTGTATAGGCTGTTTTCGGTTTTCGTTTTATAGTGTTAGTGTTTTGTTGTGTGTTACGTGTTTGTTGTGTGTTACGTTTGTTTATTAAAGATGAATCACAATAGACACGCTGCAGTTTGGTCCGACTCTCCTTCACCATTAGAAAGCCGTTACATAGATAATGTGGTCTACAGCTTATCATAAGGTACTGTACATCAGGCGAGCAATACCTCAAGACTTCTTTAATATTTGATATCACGCACCAGCTCTTATTGTCAAAAAGACACACACCCCCACCCCATGTGTAGGGTTAAGTGCCTTGCACATTGACAGTAGACTTTGTGAAAATTCATATTTGTGTCATTCTCAAAACTTTTTGCCTGAGTGATGCCCTTGCAGCTGTAAAAGTGCAGAAAGCCCACCACACATCTGTAGTGGACTGGAACAGTCCCCACAACGACCCTCCTCTGTCATTTCTGCGCACTCATCCTTACAGCAACCAGCAGGTGACACAAAAAGCCAATGTTTTCTGAAGGTGCATTTCAAATCCAAACATTCGCTCTCTAGCGGTAGCCAGCTAGCTACAGTAACTAGCCAAGTCCAGCAGTCATCCTATCACAGTCCTTAAAACCTCTTAAGACCACCATATTTGTGTAATCAAAGATAATTTGCTTGTTGAGTCGGTTTCAAATCTCTCTTGTACTTGCACACACTAAACACACAGACCTGCACATAGCTGGTGTAATAATGAGATGCTAATTGTGTTGGTAGTGTCTTAACTTTTATTGTTTAGGATGAGTTGGTCTTGATATCAGTCTTGGGTCTTGGAGTCTTCTTTCTCCATATTTAAACCAGTTTAGGTCTTGTCACAATCTCGGTACATTGGGACTTGATCTGGGTTAGGTCTAACATACAGTATGGTTGTTGGTTTGTGTAAGGTCTAACCTCCCTATCAGACTTGCAGTGATCATCAGCAACCTAGATACCAGTGACCACTTATTTGCAATGGAAGGAGACATGAGGAGACACACAGAGTTGATGTATGTTTCACTGATGCAACTGTGTGAGAGCCAATCGAGGGAGGGTAGCTCTCACTAGCATGCTTTGACATTGGCTAACAGCCAACTGCTGTCATGCATGCTGTTTGAAGAATACACCCACTAGGCGGATGATCACTGATCATCTCGGAAAGTGTGAATCAGGTGTAAAAAGTTGCAAAAACACACAGCAGGAGATGTGTTTAGACAGCAGGAGATGCATTTAGAACAGTAAAAGTGGAGGTAGCCTTGACTTTTCATTGTGAAAAAGATTTATGACATGATTTTCCAACAACTTCCCCTATGCCAAAGTCAACATCCCTGTGCAATACACAATACAATAGTTGCTTTTGAGCTGTTCCATTATATCCTCATAGAATCCCATTACTGTGGAAGAAGCATTTACAGTCTACTCAGCAGTCAGGCATTGAGCATGTCATTGTGTGAGTAATAGGGCTATGTTGTTTTTATAGTATATTGAAAGTATGGCTAAGACGGTCTCACCCAAAGATGACCATTTGTCAGATAACTTTAGCATTGTGGTTTCCTTATAGTGGTTGTTCAAAAGAAACAATCAAGACACACTGTACTAAGGACAGTTTTCCAGTGCCTCAATTTGTGGCCATGTGAACGAAACATGCAGACAACTCTAGAGCTCTACAAAAGCCACCTTCTTTGCAACTGTTCAAAATATCTTGCACAAATGAAGAGCTTGGTCAAACCAAAACCCCTAAACAAACAGATCCCGAAGCTGACCACTGTGATCGTGCAAACCCGTTTGAATGAATCAACCATTATAAGTATAATTTTTTTCTTGATCAATTTTAAGTTGACCTTCTTTCCATGAATGGCCAGTAGCAAATTCAGTTGCAGACAACTTGTTTGTACATTCTTAGATACATTTTTCTGTCTTTTCAGATATTCAAACACTTGGTTTGTTCTTCAGAGAAATCTATGTGTCAATCAAACATCTATGAATGGTTAAAAATCCTTACAATTGTCACAGGTACACAGTACGAAAGAGTCCGAAGAATAACCCATGAACGTCTTATACAACAAATTAACACATTTTGGTAAGACTTGCTATACACTGTCATAACAACCCATAAGTAGTTATAACATCCTTATAATACAGTACTATGAAGCATTATAAGACCGATGTCCAGAATGCATCATAACCCTACTTTGGTGAGCTGACTGCCTGCCTTGGCTGCTATGATGTTGAACCCAAAAGCTGCACCCTTGCGAGAGTTTCACATAACACGGTGAATGATAATGTTCACGAACTTGGACAGTGCATCGATGCACTTCCTGAAAAGTAACCACCCGGTGCGACATCGGGAGGAGACCAATGGTGGCATTGAGTGGGAAACAGCACAGTCAGTGTTTTCTCTGATCAGGTGTCAAACTTGTTCGTATAAATACCTGACGTTGTACTGTAAATAAATAAACATTTCGCCAGGCATAGTTATACTTTTGACTCATCTGTCCATGATCATTCAGTTGCTTCCAGGTGCTTTTTGGCAAGCTTTAGTCAAGTTTTTGGATGAGATTATGGAATGGTATCCATTTAGGGATGTTTGTCTTTGAGACCCTGGAATTTCGCTACCAATCAAGTCACATGGTAGTGTGATGGTTTGGGAATGCTTTACTGCCTCAGGACCTAGACGACTTGCCTCAACAGAAGGAACCATGAATTCGGCTCTGAATCAGAGAATTCTACATGAGAATGTCAGGCCATCCGTCTGTGAGCTGAAACTGAAGCGTAACTGGTTCATGCTGCAACACCATGATCCAAAACACACGATCAAGTCTACATGAAAATGGTTAAAAAGCAACTCATTTGAAGTATTTGAATGGCCTTGTCAAATTCCAGACCTAATCCCAATTGAGATGTTGTGGCAGGATTTGAAATGAGCCGTTCATGATTGAGAACCCACAATTGTAAGAGTGGGCCAAAATTCCTCCACAGCGTTGTGAGAGACTGATCAACAACTACAGGAAGCATTTTGGTTGCAGTCATTGCAGTTAAAGGTAGCACAACCAGTTATTGAGTGTAAGGGGGCAATTATTTTTTCACACAGGGGAATTGGGTATTGCATAACTTTGTTAATTACATAAATAAAATAAGTATATGTATTTTTTTGTAAACGCAGGTTCCCTTTATCTAATACAGAGGTTTTGGTTGAAGATCTGATAAAGTTCAGCATAAAAACAAATCTAAAATAGAGAAAATCAGAAAGGGTGCTAATTATTTTTCACGGCACTGTATGTAGATGGGGCATGTTGCATCACGCACCTTAGTCTCATAATGCATCATAACGATGTATTGTAAGGATTTCATAACTACTTATGAGACGTTATGACAGCAACTGTTATAATGTGTTATAAGTGTATCCTACATGTGCGTTATATTCGTGTGCCTCGTAGAAAGCGTGAGGTTTTCAACACCACAAGAAGTGTCAACTCCCACACAGCCTCCAATGGTGAGCCACCAAGTCCTACAAACCACATAGGGTCCAGCCTCTTTCTTAGTACTGTACACTGTCATACACTATATTTGGTGGTTTCATATGACAGTGGATCTGTGTACAGTATGAAATATATGTGAATTGTGTGGGCAAGGTTTATTTTATAGCACCCATAATTTGAGACAGACATGGCTGGTCTCAAATACAACAGCACTTCTCTCTCGATGACTCATTATGGTGCAATGCATAGTCTCAAATCTAGAGAGAAGGGTGAACAGGAGCGGTGACAGTGTCTCGACTAAACTTCCTGTCTGTCCCATCACATACATTTTGAGCTACAGGAAATGGAGAAGTATATCCACTTGAATCATCAGTGTTTAGATAGTAAAGTCAAATCAATTATGGTAAACATAAATGGTACCATATGAATGATACTTCATGGTCGTTTTTGTACAATTGAGGCAAAAAATTATGTAATTATGAGTTTAATGGAACTGACCCATACTTTTTGGGTAAAGTTAACCTTATAGTACAGAGTTTCGGGTTGTTTCATATTAACTCAAGTAAATAGAATTGCACATGGGTTCATCATAGTTAATTCTGCATTGTCTAATATGGCACTCCAGTCTGCTATGGCATTGGCTTTCACACTGACAGCTGCATGCTGGTGTTCTCTCACACTTTGACAGGTTTGTCAAGTTTTGTGAAATTGCAGAAATTATCCCATGCAGACAGCTAAACCTGCAATTTTCGTAGGCTTTCTGTCTTTGATTATTTATTATCCTTAAATACAGGTCTCCACCACCAACACTTATGTGCTGAAAAACCCATTAAGATGGCTTTATTTAACTTTGATACCCTTAAATTATTTCACAATAAGCATTCATTTCTGCCTCCCTTTCCGTCATTAAGACTGTCTTCTATTTGATTGGGAATTCTTGAAGACCATCCACAGGAGAGTAGAATTCAAAAACATAATGGTAATTGTTTTACAAGATCATGATTTGGAAGTAATATTTAATATGGAAAGTGTATTCTTGATTACATATATTCTTGGTTACAATACATTGTCAGGAACACTGTGTAAAGAAAATACACTATAGAATACAAAAGTATGTGGACACCCCTTCAAATTAGTGAATTTGGCTATTACAGCCACACCCGCTGCTGACAGGTGTATGAAATCGAGCACACAGCCATGCAATCTTCATAGACAAACATTGGCAGTATAAAGGCCTTACTAAAGAGCTCAGTGGCTTTCAACATGGCACCGTCATAGGATGCCACCTTTCCAACGAGTCACTTTGTCAAATTTCTGCCCTGCTAGAGCAGTTTTTGTTTTTGTGAAGTGAAAACGTCTAGGAGCAACAACGGCACAGTCATGAAGTGGTAACCCACACAGGCTCACAGAACGGGACCGGTGAGTGCTGAAGCGTGTAGCGCGTAAAAATTGTCTGTCCTCAGTTGCAACACTCATTACCGAGTTCCAAACTGCCTCTGGAAGCAACTTCAGCATAAGAACTGTTCGTTGGGCGCTTAATGAAATGGGTTTCCATGTCCGTGCAGCCATACATAAGCCTAAGATCACCATGCGCAATGCCATTGGACCACCATCAGGGTGGTGTAAACCCATTGGACTCTGGAGCGGTGGAAGAGCATTATCTGGAGTGTTGAATCATGCTTCACCATCTGGCAGCCCGATGGACGAATCTGAGTTTGGCAAATGCCAGGAGAATGCTACCTGCCAGAAATCGGAAATATTAAGCTACAGCCTTCAATGACATTCTAGATTATTCTGTGTTTCCAACTTTGTGGCAACCATTTGGGGAAGGCCCTTTCCTGTTTCAGCATAACATTGCCTCCATGCACAAAGTGAGGTCCATACAGAAATGGTTTGTTGAGATCGGTGTGGAAGAACTTGACTGGCCTGCACAGAGTACTGACCTCAACCTCATCGAACCCCTTTGGGATGAATTGGAACGCTGACTGTGAGTCAGGCCTCACTAATGCTATTGTGGCGGAATGGAAGTAAGTTCCCGCAGCAATGTTCCAACATCTAGTGGAAAGCCTTCCCAGAAGAGTGGAGGCTATTATAGCAGCAAAGTGGGGACCAACTCCATATTAATACCCATGATTTTGGAATGAGATGTTCGACGAGCACGTGTCCACATACTTATGGTCATGTAGTGTATCTATAAATGTCATTTCAAACTCAATCACCTTTTAAGTTTTTCTTCTGGTAGCAGCAAACAAAGGATTTGGTGACCCTATAAATAGTAGCATAACCATATAAGTAAAATCACTATTTCAATTAGGATAACACGTTCAACATAACAATCTCACATCTTCAAGTTATTAAATAACGCATTACATTTAAATTAATTACCAATTAAAACACAATGTTTTGTGATAACTAGGAATTTTCTTTTTGGTGTTTTGGTCCCTGTTTTAGCAAACGCCACTCCTCTGGACCGTTCCCCTTCCGTATCCATTTGGGGATGTTTGTCTTTGGGACCCTGTAATTTCACTACCAATCAGTCACATGGGCCCCCATCAACCCTTCCATTCATAACTCTCAAAGTAGCTCTTAGTGGTACATTGAGTTTATTGAAACGTTAAATCCGTATCCTAACCATGATGGGATATCTTTAGCCTTAGCTCACGTGCTGGGTTTGGCCTCCCTTACATCAACTGCCAAATATATTATCCTCCTGGGTCTGGTCAGCAGGAGAAAAAAACAGAAACATCAGTTCTTGATGCGCATAAAAACATACAAAATGGGAAACCTTTTGTCCAGACACTGTTATCATCCCACAAGTTGAAACACTGCTAGGAATTCAATGTTAAAAGTGGTCTTAAACCCTCTTACTGTGTGTTACAACAATAAAGAGACCAAGGATTTCCTTAGGACAGTGTTTGGAGAAGTCCAGTAAGGTCATGAGAGAATTTGCCAAGTCACGACTTCCCACTCTTATTCCTCCACATCTTCACCTTTTATCAGATCTATTCTCAAAAAAGGAAATATATAATATGTTTGTCAATATTTTTGCAAGCATATGGATACACTTTATATTAAAACAGTTTGTAAAGCACAGTTCAGTACATTAACTACAAGACCAAAAGTATGTGGACCCCTGCTCGTCGAACATCTCCAAAATCAAGGGCATTAATATGGAGTTGGCACTGATGTTGCTGCTACAACAGCATCCACTCTTCTGGGAAGGCTTTCCAATAGATGTTGGAACATTGCTGCGGGGACTTTCTTCCATTCAGCCACAGGAGCATTAGTGAGGTCGGGCACTGATGTTGGGCGATTAGGCCTGGCTCGCAGTCAGCGTTCCAATTCATTCCAAAGGTGTTCGATGGGGGTAAGGTCAGGGCTCTGTGCAGGCTAGTCAAGTTCTTCCACATCAATCTCAACAAACCGTTTCTGTATGGACCTCACTTTGTGCACGGGGGCATTGTCATGCTGAAACAGGAAAGTGCCTTCCACAAACTGTTGCCACAGAGTTGGAAGCACTGAATCATCTAGAATGTCATTGTAAGCTGGAGTTTAAGATTTCCCTTCACTTGAACTAAGGGGCCTAGTCCGAAACAAGAAAAACAGCCTCAGACCATTATTCCTCCTCCACCCAACTTTACAGTTGGCACTATGCATTGGAGCAGGTAGCGTTCTCCTGGCATACACCAAACCCAGATTAGTCTGTTGGACTGCGAGATGGTGAAGGGTGATTCATCACTCCAGAGAATGTGTTTCCACTGCTCAAGAGTCCAATGGCGGCGAGCTTTACACCACTCCAGCCGACTCTTGGCACTGTGCATGGTGATCTTGAGCTTGTGTATGGCTGCTCGGCCATGGAAACCAATTTCATTGAAGCTCCTGACAAACAGTTATTGTGATGAAGTTGCTTCCAGAGGCCATTTGTAAATAGGTAGTGAGTGTTGCAACCGAGGAAAGATGATTTTTACGCACTTCAGCACTCGGCGGTCCCATTCTGTGAGCTTGTGTGGACTACCACTTTGCGGCTGAGCCTTTGTTGCTCCTAGACGTTTCCACTTCACAATAACATAACTTACCAGGGCTGTGGCTGCTCTAGCAGGGCAGAAATTTGACTAACTGACGAGTTGGAAAGGTGGCATCCTATGACGGTGCCACGTTGAAAGTCACTGAGCTCTTCAGTAAGGGCATTCTACTACCAATGTTTGTCTATGGCGATTGCATGGCTGTGTGCTTGATTTTATACACCTGTCAGAAACGGGTGTGGCTGAAATAGCCAAATCAACTCATTTGAAGCAATGTCTACATACTTTTGTATACAGTTGAAGTCGGAAGTTTACATACACCTTCACCAAATACATTTAAACTCAGTTTTCCACAATTCCTGACATTTAATCCTAGTTTTAGGTCAGTTAGGATCACCACTTATTTTAAGAATGTGAAATGTCAGAATAATAGTTGAGAAAATTATTTATTTCAGCTTTTATTTCTTTCATCACATTCCCAGTGGGTCAGAAGTTTACGTACACTCAATTAGTATTTGATAGCATTGCCTTTAAATTGTTTAACTTGGGTCAAATGTTTCGGGTAGCCTTCCACAAGCTTCCCACAATAAGTTGGGTGAATTTTGTCCCATTCCTCCTGACAGAGCTGGTGTAACTAAGTCAGGTTTGTAGGCCTCCTTGCTTGCACACACTTTTTCAGTTCTGCCCACAAATTCTCTACAGGATTGACGTCAAGGGCTTTGTGATGCCCACTCCAATACCTTGAATTTATTGTCCTTAAGCCAATTTGCCACAACTTTGGAAGTATGCTTGGGGTCATTGTTCATTTGGAAGAACCATTTGTGACTTCCTGACTCATGTCTTGAGATGTTGCTTCAATATATCCACATAATTTTATTGTGAAGTACACCAGACCCTCCTGAGGCAAAGCACCCACACAACATGATGGTGCTACCCCCGTGCTTCATGGTTGGGATGGTGTTCTTCGGCTTGCAAGCCTCCCCCTTTTCCCTCCAAACATAATGATGGTCATTATGGCCAAACAGTTCTGTTTCTCCAAAAAGTATGATCTTTATCCCCATGTGCAGTTGCAAACCGTAGTCTTTTTGGAGCAGTGGCTTCTTCTTTGCTAAGCGGCCTTTAAGGTTATGTCAATATAGGACTCATTTTACTGTGGATAGTGATACATTTGTATATGTTTCCTCCAGCATCTTCACAAGGTCCTTTGCTGTTGTTCTGGGATTGATTTGCACTTTTCGCATCAAATTACGTTCATCTCTAGGAGACAGAATGCTTCTCCTTCCTGAGCGGTATGATGGCTGCGTGGTCCCATTGTGTTTATACTTGCGTACTATTGTTTGTACAGATGAACGTGGTACCTTCAGGCGTTTGGAAATTGCTCCCAAGGATGAACCAGACTTGTGGAGGTCTTCAATTCTTTTCTGAGGTCTTGGCTTATTTCTTTTGATTTCCCCATGATGTCAAACAAAGATTTATTTATTTGACCAATGATGGCCTAGGAACAGTGGGTTAACTGCCTTGTTCTTGTGTGGAGTGGTTGAAAAACGAGTTTCAATGACTCCAACCTAAGTGTATGTAAACTTCCAACTTCAACTGTATGTAATGTATGTGCAGGAGTAAGAATTATTTATTTTGGGGCATTAACATTCTCTTTATGTCCTCTGGTGTGGTACATTTTGTAAGTTTTTTGGGGGGGGGGGAGTGACAGAGTTTTATACTTTATGTTTAAAGTATTTTACAATGCACAGCAATAGACAACATAAAAGCTTTGTCAAGCTTTGTTAATTTCTACAGCAGTTACCCTAATCCATGATGGTTATCACGATGGAGGCAATGCTACCACATCATGCCACTGTGAGTTGAACAGAGGACGAAGGAAGAATAAGTTATACACTGTCAAAGTCTTATAATACTGGATTTCACCAACAAGTATAAGGACATTAAGCCCTTCATAATGCTTTAGTGTAGAAAAGGACAAAATTACATATTGTGTAAACATAGAAAGTAACCAAATTACACTGTTAGCTTTAAGGCACATCATGTACTTAGTTTCCTTCAGATATACAGTTGGAGCATCATACATTTTATTTTTTATGTGTTCTTTGTGGTTAGCAATGTTTAAAATAACAAAAAATAAACTAGAATTATCTGAACTTAGAAAAGTATAAAATCCTGACTCCATCTTCTCTTGCTCTACCATTTAGCTAAACATGACTAAAGTTGGGATGGTCGGTCCTCTTATGTGGGTCATAAACACAGAGTTTGATATAAAAGTATGGCCAAGGCATATCAGTATAGGTGGCACAGGAATATACTATATACCACCACAGTATAAGGTACAGCAACTGTTTCACAGCACTCGACAACACATAGTAATGAAAGCAGCCTTGTTCAAAGGGGGAACATGTATGAACAGAATGAAAAACACGCTTGGCATTTATGATGGGTGCCTGAAAGTAAGTCTTTGACTAACTACATAGAATGATCTAATGTCACAATTCCTTTTGTTCTATTTCCAATGTCTTAGAAACGAGACATCTTTATACTACTTAATCTGGGATATTTCAGTGTTCTGAGCTCATATAAAACATGATCTTTCATTTGATAGTGACAACATGCTTAAACAACACGTGTCAACCTCGATTAAGTGTTATAACTATCAACTATGCAAGGCAGCACTTTAGAAAATTGCAGTTAATTTGGTCTAATTCTAAAATAGGAAAAGTTCAAACAAGTTTCATGTTCTAAGAATTTTTAATTATATCCTTTGTGGAAGGGGTTTCTCGTGTCACGGCTACATATAAAAATCCTCCACAGAATCCTGTTACAGCATACCCCTTCCACTCACCCCTGTCTTCACCCCTATTTGCCTCTGTGACGAAAATAGACATATAAACCAGTCAGTGCATTCAAAATGCAGGAAATCAACCATAAATGGTACTATGTTCAAAACGTTTTTGGACGCAATCTGTATATTAAGTACCCTACACATAATTTATGGCCACTTGTGTGTTATAAAACTATGATTATTTGGGTGTATGCCATTCAACTTCCCACAGAAGTTGAATGGCAGAACCTGCCCCCTGGTGTTCAAGTCTTGACACTTCATCTCAAGAGCACTGGCCAACCACACACTACACTGCATTCACCAGGCAGAGAAAAAACAAGTCCAACACAAATGGCTTTTCCAGTACTTATTTTGAGAGCGTTATTAGCTGTTTCGAGGCTGAAGAACGAACAAAAATACACAAGTTAAGGACTATAAACTGTTAGGCCTAAAATAGTGGATGAAATGAAAGGTTCACTGTGTACTCGACCAAACAGAATCCATGCTGCTATGTTCATTTTAGGGTAAAGGGCTAAGTGTGTTTAGCCTTGGGTAGGTGTACATTTAGGTCCTATTCTGACTGTTGTAATATTAGGTTAAGAGAGGAGCCATACCTCCGCTGCCCTTCCAGTGTTTTTGTTGACATTTTCATAGGACTATGTGGGAGATGTTCAGACAGTAAGTAAAGGTAACAGGCTTGTCAAATACAGACAGGGTGGGGCAGATATATATTGGGGATGTATATCCTGCCATCTTGCTGAGGCAATGATTCCACTGTAGCGGCACCAAAAACCTGGGGTTAATTTTAGATTTGTTTTAGTATCTGGATATGTGCGTAGAGGGTCATTGAAAAATGAAACAGAAACAGAAAACGTAGTCGCAATGTGTGTAGTCTTTGATAAATAAGAATATTTGTCATTGGTAATCTATATCTGAAATGTATATTTTGTCATCTACATCTATAGCAAGTGACTCAGTGATATTTCAATATGTTGATTGTCCTTGGTACAGCAGATCACAGGATATAATTAAAAGTGTTGCCCTATTCTCCACATACTGAAGTTTCAAATGAAAACATACCCGTCATTAAGGGCAGGTGGGGCTCTGTTTTGAGACCCACATTTTTAGCAAAAAAATAATAATAATATATATATATACAGTATATACATAAAAATATACACTACTGTTCAAAGGTTTGGGGTCACTTAGAAATGTCCTTGTTTTTGAAAGAAAAGCAAAAGAAATGTCCATTAAAATAACATCAAATTGATCAGAAATACAGTGTAGACATTGTTAATGTTGTAAATGACTATTGTAGCTGGAAACAGCTGAATTTTTATGGAATATCTACATAGGCGTACAGAGGCCCATTATCAGCAACCATCACTCCTGTGTTCCAATGGCACGTTGTGTTAGCTAATCCAAGTTTATAAATTTAAACGGCTAATTGATCATTAGAAAAACGTTTTGCAATCATGTTAGCACAGCTGAAAACTGTTGTTCTGATTAAATAAGCAATACAACTGGCCTTCTTTAGACTGGCTGAGTATCTGGAGCATCGGCATTTGTGGGTTCGATTACAGGCTCAAAATGGCCAGAAACAAAGCACTTTCTTCTGAAACTCATCAGTCTATTCTTGTTCTGAGAAATGAAGGCTATTCCATTCGAGAAATTGCCAAGATACTGAAGATCTCGTACAACGCTGTGTTCTACTCCCTTCACAGAACAGAGCATAGAGTCTCTAACCAGAATAGAAAGAGGAGTGGGAGGCCCCGGTGCACAACTGAGCAAGAGGACAAGTACATAGTTTGAGAAACAGAAGCCTTACAAGTACTCAACTGGCAGCTTCATTAAATAGTACCCGCAAAACACCAGTATCAACATCAACAGTGAAAAGGCGACTCCGGGATGCTGGCCTTCTAGGCAGAGTTGCAAAGAAACAGCCATATCTTTGTCCAGTGTCTGTGTTATTTTGCCCATCTTAATATTTTATTTTTATTGGCCAGTCTGAGATATGGCTTTTTCTTTGCAACTGCCTAGAAGGCCTGCATCCCGAAGTCGCCTCTTCACTGTTGACGCGGGTACTATTTAATGAAGCTGCCAGTTGAGGACTTGTGAGGCATCTGTTTCTCAAACTAGACACTCTAATGTACTTGTCCTCTTGCTCAGTTGTGCACCAGGGCCTCCCACTGCTCTTTGGGGTTTTAGGCTCGGTTTTTGTATAGCACTTTGTGACAAATTGGATTGATTGATTGATAATTAGTTCACTCCAGTGTAGAGTGAAATGCCTATTAGTTCACTCCAGTGTATTGTGAATTTCACACAGCCAGTGTAAATTATCTACTCTGTAAAGGGTTACAGAAAAACTGTCTAAATGTAGACATTTGAACAATTTTGAAAGTACGAAATTCACTCTGCTGAGAGTGGATGCATATACACACGGCAAAAGTGTTAAAATTAGCACTACAGCGAGTTAATTAACACTTTTAACACAGATTTTGCTGTTTACTCTTATGGTAATATTGACAGAAAACTGACAAAATCTCGAAGAACATTTACCAGATCTGTTCACCACACATAAGGTAGAGGAAAAACGTTACAGGAAAAACCCATATGAACAAGAGCAATAATTAAAATAAATCTTCAAACCAAACGGTAAACTATTTTACATTTTGGTGTCTAAACTTGATTATTTTGCTAGACTAAAATAAGTCCTAATCATGTGTCTTACTAAGGATAAAGCAAATAGGCATCCTTACAGTATGTGACATGCCTGCATTGGGCAGATCTGTTTGCTAATTACAGCATAGCTCTGAGAAGGGAGGTACTTGTGTGGTTGGGGCTATTTTTTATGATGCAAGGGGCAGATATGGTATAAATACTCACATCATTGTACTGGGAGGCAGCAGATTCTCCAACGTGCTCCTAACCTAAGGATAAACAGCAGCAGTAGGAGGACAGTGGTGCTGAAGATTTCCTACCCCTTTTTGGAACTCCAACTCACTCAACTGCATGCTGGTATGTGTGCTCTTCCTCTCTATCCTCTTAATCTCTTGGCGCAGTGAACAATAGGGCCCTTCTGAGGCCTGACTCCTACTCCCACTGGGATGAGCTAGGACTGGGCAGGTGGAAGAGATGTTGGTGCCTTATAAAACCAAGCAGGATAGCCAGAGTTCAAAGAGAACAGGCTGAAACTCAGTATTCAAATGAATTTCCTTGCTATCTATATAATTTGTTGTGCTTTTTCAGGGGGGTGATTCAGTTATGTGTGCAGTTCAGAGTTCAGTATATGTGTGCAGAGAGAAGAGTGTTACAAAAATGTCCTTGCTTGAGTCATTGCAGCAACTTCAAAATTAAAGCTAAGCAGTACTGAATATTTTCCTGTTTCAGAAAATGGAAGTAAGAGTATTGAGCATCCTCCTCCTCCTGGTGGGCTTGACAGCTGTTCATGGTAGTGGTTCATATATAGTGAAGAAGGTCATGAAGGCCTCCCCCCAGTACCAGCCCTACTCTGTGAAGAGCCACGGTAAGAACCAACATCCTAGTCTACATTGCCTAGTATGATACAGGTGATGTCTTTGAAAATCCTGTGATAGTTTCAATGGACAATGTAAGAGTTCAACTATAATCAATGATAAATCTAACATCTTCACACTTTACCACAAACATGCATATATATGTGCACATTTTTCCACTTAACATGTGATTTCCATCTGAGGATGTCCACTTTCATTTCTTGCACAGGGACACTCAGACATACAGTTGAATTAATAAATTACATTTTATTTTTGTGTCATATTGGCAGTAGACAACCCATCCCTTACGGGATCAATTGACACATAAACACACAGCGATAGTAACACAGCGATAGTAACACTTGAATCACATTATCTTACATACTGTCTGAAGTGAGTATACTGTGTATGTAGTTGTTATGCTCTCACTCAGGCTAAGGAGCCCTATTTCTTCAACAGTCAGTTTGTTACAATTCTCCAACTGAGCGTTTTAATACCTTCACGATATCTTCACTTCAAATTAGTTTAAATCAAATTTTCTCAGTCAATCTCTTGGTGCCTTCATTAGGTCTTAAGAAGTGATTTTAGGATGACCAGTTAGAGCAGTGATTCAGCAGTTGATTGATATTAGGATCCCCAGTTAGACCAGTGATTCAGCAGTTGATTGATATTAGGATCCCCAGTAAGATCAGTGGTTCAGTTGTATAGAACTTAGTGGGGAATATAGATGTGCTGATATTTTAGTATTTTTTTTAAATATTTAACCTTAAAAAAATTGACACTTCAGTACAGATGATGGCTCATTTCAGTCATTTATAAAATGGCAATAAGTTGAGCTGTCTATACGTTATTGAATTGTTATCTTCTAGATCTTCCATTGTAATGAATAGCTGACTTTTCCCTACCTAACTGATGGTAACAGTACCGATACTGGATTCATAGATATAGTTAGCTAATGCATTACTAAGGATAAAGACACATATTGTATGATTCTGCTTATGTTTGTTTTAATTAACTATATATATATATATATATATATATATATATGACTTTTAAAAATCCAGTATCAGTACTGTTACCATCAGTTAGGTAGGACAAAGTCAGCTATTCATTACAATGGAAGATCTAGAAGATAACAATTACATCATTTATAGACAGCTCAACATCATTGGTTTCTTGCCATAGCAAATGGACATTCACTTGTCTTCAACTGTATTTTCATATCATATAAAGTAGTGTGTAAAATAGTATGTGCCTCTTGTTAATATTATACGACTTTTACACCGTCAACTACAGTTCAATCACCCAGAAATGTATAGGTGTGCCTTTCAAAAAGTAGAGACATATGTTTTGATTCATCTAAACTAGGCCTCTACATTTGACCAAGGACATGTCGTTTACACACTGGGTCATGTGACCACATAAACAATTCATTTTAAAAAGACTCTTACAATTCATCATTCTGCTTTACAAATGCTTGTTTTCTCGCCATACTACAGTTTCTTAAGACAGAAATGTCCTCTTTTTTATGGTGAAATAAGAACAGATTGAACCCTTGAGAAAATTATTTCGAGCTAATAATTCAACAGGTTTAAATGTCTATGCAGGTTTGACTTGCACTGTTAATGCTATCATACCCAATGCTTTCAAAGTGTCAATTCCTAAAAAAAAAAAAAATTTGATTTAATATTCTAGTTTGCCTTATTAGGCGATTTCCTCCCCATGCAGGTTTAACATACATGGACAAAAGGGCAATTTCATTGATAAACATTTTGAATAAATGTGCCAAAATCGTTGGAATGACCTTGAGGGAGAGAGTACCCCGACATTTTGCAGTTGATTGGGGGCCATATATAACAAGCATCTCCGGGTAGGAGTGCTGATTCAGGATCAGTTTTGGATCAGATCACAATGAATAAGATTATATGGATCATAAATCAAAACTCCTAATTTGAGACACTTGATACATACAGCCCCAGGACTCAGGTTCCCATGTTTCCAGCAAAAGGGGGTGTTAACCAAATGTCAAACCAGAGCGAGGTTAAATTAGGAAACACTACTTACTTCTGTCTAGCTAGCTAACTATCCTGCCTACCCAAAACAAAGATGTAGTACACCATTTTGGTAAATGCGGTGAATTCCATTCTGGGAATCCTAGTATAAACAAATAAGGTTTCCACCAAATGTACATGAAATTTGAATATGGAAGCAGAACAGAGAAAAAAAATATGATAGTTCCTCTGACAATTGCTGAGTGTAACACAATACTTTACTTATTTTAATCAATTCTAATCCTCTTCATTTTTCATGTCCATAAATTAAAATGTCCATCCTCCATTACTCAAACAAATAGGAGGGCCTGTCCATGCCATGCCAGGCCCACCCAATTAGATTGAGCAAATACAAAACAAGAATACGTTATTATGAAAACAATACTCCATCCACCATCCACCAATGTATTTCTGGCTATGCCCCTGCTGTACAAAGACCAAAAGTACCTCAATTTGTTGCCTGGGGTGGTCTAGCGGTCTAATCGGCTGCCTTTGATCATATGTACTGTGCAGCTGTGAGCTCAGTGCTCTAGCACCCTCTCTCCTCCTTTCTTTCATCTCTACACCTCTATATCTACACCCTATCCAATAAAACACAACAAATAGGATAAGGTGCCCCACTTGTTTGTAAATTAGTGTTATTAGTAGTATTATCTTAGTATTCTTTTTTTTATTACATCCTGGCACCTAAATGTGCTCATAGTACCTTGAGGTGCCCACATAGGGTAATGGAAGTCGAAGAATTGTGCTTTTAATGTGCACTACATTTCTGCCTCCCAATTCTATACACTTCTGAACAATTATGTGCACTTATATATACTTAATGGATTCAAAAGGGAAAATATACGAATATGCTTACACCTTTCCAATGCTTTAAAATATGTATGGAGGAGTGGACAAATGCACACTTCAGGAGTGGCACACCAATCTCAGCTCCTAGTCTTAAATTAAAATAATAATAAATGGAGAATGATCGACAATAGTAGCTGACTTAATTATAATTCTATAATTAGGTAGAGACAATTGCCAATAACACATTTACTACAAGAGGATCACTTGGCATCAGTTGTATTAATAAGGTGACTTGTATTTCTCCACAGTGGTGTCAGTGGCAGGAGAGCCCGGTACCCCAGGTGAGCCCGGCCCAGAGGGCCCCCCTGGCCCACCTGGCCCCGCAGGGGAAAGAGCTGTGGGACAGCCCGGACCAGAGGGCCCTGCCGGACCACCCGGACCTGCTGGCTACTCCGCACCTGGCAAACCTGGCTCCCCGGGTGGTCCTGGTAAGCCTGGTGTTCCTGGTGCAGCTGGCGAGAAAGGAAAGGTGGGGGCAGCTGGACTTCAGGGTCCCAGGGGCATGCCTGGACCTGCTGGAAGCCCCGGACCTGCTGGAATCTCTTCCACCGGCATACCTGGACCTCACGGTCTGCCCGGAGCAATGGGACCAAGGGGGGAAACAGGTCTTAAGGGACATCCAGGTGTGCCTGGTTTGTCAGGAGCTAAAGGGGACAGAGGAGTGGGTATCCCAGGGGCACAAGGTGAGACAGGGGCTGTAGGACCTATGGGACCAGCTGGGCAGCCTGGAGCAGTCGGTGTTGGAAAGACAGGCAAGCCAGGATTCCCAGGTGAGGCAGGAAAATCAGGTAGCCCAGGTAGGGATGGGGGCGCTGGTCCCATTGGATTGCCAGGTGCTAAGGGCCACACTGGAGCTCCTGGTGTAGGTCAGCCAGGAAAACCAGGTGATAATGGCGCTCCAGGTATGCCTGGTTCATCTGGTCCTAAAGGTCATCAGGGAGCAACTGGAGCAACTGGTGCTCCTGGTATCCCTGGATATGGAAAGCCAGGAGCAAATGGACAGAAAGGTGAAAGGGGAGTTGTAGGAAGCTCAGGTACAACAGGTCAGAAGGGTGAGCCAGGAGCACAGGGATATACCGGTGCTACTGGTGCTACTGGGCCCATGGGTCTCACTGGTCCTCAGGGTGCAAGAGGCTTCCAGGGAGATAATGGGGCAATGGGTCCCAAAGGTGACACAGGTACAATGGGACCCCAGGGACCAAAGGGATATAAGGGAGATCAGGGAGCACAAGGTTTCCAGGGCAAGCAAGGTTATACTGGGGCAACAGGGCCAACTGGTGCCACTGGAGCCACTGGAGCTCCAGGTAACAAAGGTGACACTGGCCACACAGGTTCAACTGGTGCTTCAGGTGTCCCAGGACCTGCCGGGCCCAAAGGTTTCCCAGGGCGCAATGGTGAGGCAGGTGAGGCTGGAGCTGCCGGTGCCCCAGGTACCAGAGGCTCGGTTGGGCCTGCTGGTCCCGCAGGTACACCTGGCCTTAAAGGACACCCAGGTTTCCCTGGCACACCTGGCCCAGCTGGACTTGCCGTTAAGGCCACCCCCGGCCCTCAGGGTCCCCCTGGGCTCCCTGGTAGTGATGGTCAGGATGGTGGCCAAGGCCCTGCTGGACCTCCCGGCCCACCTGGTCCTCCTGGCGAGGTCATTTTCGAGAAGAGCATAGGCATGAGTGAGGTAATGGTGCCTACTCTTGTCAAGGTCCCAATGTCTGCTTTCTCTGTTTCCCTGGCTAGTCCTTATCCTCCATCTGGGGAACCCATTAAGTTTGACAATGAGGTGTACAATGCAGAGAATCACTATGACACTACCACTGGGAAGTTCACTTGCCAGGTCCCTGGAGTATACTACTTCTCATACACCATTCACGTGAATGGGGCTCATGCTCTGGTGGCTCTGTACAAGAACGTCAAGCCGGTCATGTTCAGCTATGATGAGTACAACAAGGGCTTCCTGGACCAGATGTCCGGTAGCACTGTCCTTATGCTTGATGTGAATGACACAGTCTACCTTCAGATTCCTGATGATGAGGCCAATGGCGTCTTTGCCGCTGAGAACGTCCATTGCTCTTTCTCTGGGTTCCTTATCGCTTCAACGTGATATCGGTGTCACCCAATAACCACACAACAAAATCCGCAAGCTATTTATCAAACAAGTTATCTCCCTGTCTTTACCAACCAGGCAGTTTTCTCTTTTTGAGGAATAGAAGCATCTCAAATTGAAAATACAAGAAGTGGGTGCTAAGAGGAAGGAAATCTAACACATTATCAGGGATGGGGAGGTAATCAACAAAGTTACCAATGATTCAGAGTTTTATTTTGTGAGTGGAGGCAACATGTGAAATTGAGGTGTTCTGGCTATGTTGTGTCCTGAAATGTTCTTATTTCACTTTTTTTCTTTTTTTTACTGATTACAGCAAGTGATTCTTGTTTTTGTGTACGTCTGTGTTTTTGTACAACCTTTTTTTTGGTGACCAATCAGATACATTCATTACTTTCTGTGCACCATGTTGTACCTGACTTCCTTGTATGTGACTTGAATATTGTGAAATGGCAATGGTCAAATTGACCATAAGAAATAAAACAAAATATAACACATCACAAAATACTGACATACAAATGTAAATTGTTTACCAACAACATTGTTATATCTCCAAAGATTAATGTCATGTAAAGCAAAATTACCAAAATAAATGTCTTTAAAAAAAATGGTGTGATTGGGACTTTCATACAATGCAAAGGCCATTAAAATGCACACATAATACTGATGAAGTTCTTGTCACATAGATGTCATAACATTTAAGGAAAGCCAGGCAGTTAGCTAGTTTACATAAAGGGATAGTGCAAGATTATTTTACACAGCATCAGATGGATACCCTTTTTGCGTCTCTGCGTGCATTTTGAAGGAAGTTGCTAACTAGTGTTAGCGCGATTGCTAACTAGGGTCAGCGCAGTGACTGGAAGTCTATGGGATCTGCTAACATGCTATAACTTATGTGGCAGTGTCATCTCTCCCTCTTTTTCAGAAAGCTCCATTTTCAGAGCACAACTTTAGCTTGGCTTGTGGAGGCGTAGCAAATTGATGAGGAAGTGGGCATTGCACATGCAAATTAGATGCATAGGAGAACCAATCAAAAATTCGGTCAAAGTCACTCAAATCTTTTGCTAACTTCTCTTTTTACAAGTCTGATATAGCAGACCAGTGAGTCACAGCTCGCTGTGTTTAGTCATGTGGGTTGCATGTCAGCCAGGCTAAGCTGACACTTTCTAACTGAGCGAGGCCGCAAAGCGGAAAAAAACAGCCCGCCCAGCTTCGCTTAGGTCGTTATAATTCAAAACACACTAGCTTTTGTTGAGTTTAGTTCATAACTGTATTGACAAGCCAATGGCTGATGTGTCTTTGGTAAATTCAACCAATTTAAATGAAGTATTTGGTGCTGGGAAATTGGATGTAGCAAGGGTTGTGCCTGCATATGACACATTGTGATATTAAGGGAAGTCCAAGATCAAGGCTTAACGTTTTCTGTACAGTGCACCACATGGTTTACAGCTCAAGTTTGATTATGGAAGGAACTACATTTAGTTAATCGTTAAACAATTGGTGTTCATCCCATTATCAGATTTCACTATTTGAGACTTTAGACTGCACATTATGCTCATGATGGGGTGTACACAAAGGACTAAATTCCTTTTTACGCGTTTTTCAATTTTGTAAGAACAAACGTTTGGAAGATATTTTTAAGCATACTGTATGTGTGTGTAGCCTCACCCCAACCCTAACCCTACTGACGGACTGACCCTAATGCCCAGCCATCGCACTGCCAGGGCGGCAGGTTAGCCTAGTGGTTAGAGCGTTGGACTAGTAACCGGAAGGTTGCAAGTTCAAACCCCCGAGCTGACAAGGTACAAATCTGTCGTTCTGCCCCTGAACAGGCAGTTAACCCACTGTTCCTATGCCGTCATTGAAAATAAGAATGTGTTCTTAACTGACTTACCTAGTTAAATAAAGGTAAAATAAAAATAAAATAAAAAAATTACAGGTGGGCAACCAAGGGGTCTACTACAACTCTGGCCGGGTGTACCCGGATCCCACGGGCTCATGCGTCAATGCCGTGGAGTCACCCTCTCTATTCCCCCCTCCGGTTTCCACATGGCAGAGATGGAAGTGGATCAACCGACTCCACAACTAGCAAAGAACCTAACACTAACCCAAGTTCGCATCCCACCCCTAAACCTAATCTTAACCCTTACCTGTGTTCGCATCCCACCCTTACCCTTACCCTAACCTGGTTTCGCATCCCACTCCCACCCCTAACCTTAACCTAACTCGGGTTCGCATTCCACTCCCACCCCCGACCCTAATCCTAACCCAGGTTCGCATCCCGCTCCCAACCTTAACCTTAACCCTTCCTCCTCATCATCCCATCAACAGAAAATACTCATCCCCTTGGTATCAACATGTGCACATAGAGTCAGACCCCTACATCAAGCAATAAAACACAACTTCTCCATTGTACAACAGGTACCCACCCCTTCAACCTTACAGAATCATTTAGACATTCAGGAAGACTAAAAATCTCAAAGACTTACAAAGTTCAGTAACATACCACCACAACCCCCCAAACCCCATACCACCCACTACAGAAAGAGAAAATGAATCTCCAATCCCAACAGTGACACCTCTGCCCCAATCACAGATAGCACCTCCAATGTTATCTATATTATCACCTGTACAATTTGCAATAAACCCTATATCGGTCAAGCAAAACATACAATAGAAACCTGGTTTAAACAACATCTGTACAACATCAAACAAGCATAATTACAGACAGTACTGGTTAATCACTTTCAAGATCACCCCATCACTAACCTCAGTGTATCGGGTCTGCAGTCGGGTCCTGGGTGGACCGGGAGACAGCGAGGGGCAGCAGAACGCAATTGGATCAGAGTTTTAAAAACCATAACACTGGAGGGTTTAAATGAGAAACAGGGATAGGGCTGTGGGGAGGGGTTGGAGGGATTGAACCTTTTTAGTTGTAATACAAAAATTTCAATTATGAAAGAAAGATGGTTTGATGGATAATGTGTATGTTTCTCTGTTAATAAATAGTTCTAAAACGGATTGATTTTAGAGCATGCACTTGTTTATTCATGACTTAGAAAATTCGGCCCTCCAGAGGCCTGGCCTACTGCTTTTAAGACTCTCAGTACCATCTTTGTTTTATTTATGATCCTATGCTGCCATCTAGCGACTCATATACTGCATTTGAATAACACATTTTATTGAGACATTGGAGGGGCACATAGGAATAGGCCTGTGTACCTAAATTTTTATTTATTTATTTTAACCCTACCAAATATAAAACCTAACCCTAACCCCCATCTCAATATTAACCCTAATCCTAAACCGAACCCCCATCCCAACCCTAATCCTAACCCTAACCACATCCCAATCTGGACGTGCTTGTGTGCCCCATTCTAACCCCCGTCCCGTCCCAACCCCAATCCTAACCCCATCCTAACCCTAACCCCCGTCCCAACCCTAACCCTCATCCCAACCCTAACCCTAACCCCATCCCAATCTGGACGTGCTTGTGGACGTGCTTGTGTGCCCCATTCTAACCCCCGTCCCGTCCCAACCCCAATCCTAACCCCATCCTAACCCTAACCCCCAACCCTAACCCTCATCCCAACCCTAACCCCATCCCAATCTGGACGTGCTTGTGTGCAAATTGATTTTGTCCCCCCACACCAAAAACGATCACGACACGCAGGTTGAAATATCAAAACAAACTCTGTGCCTGACCTCGTGTTGTTAACCTTGTCTGCCCCTTATAATGTATTGCGATCCCCATTTTGTCACACCCCATAGTTTTATCCATACCGAATAACGTTTTAACAAGCCTTGTGTTACTACAAGGTTGGACTTTTGTCATATTGGGTCACCAATGTATTGTTGTCATGTGTGCCTGACCTTAACTCTAACCCCCCACCAACTTTAATTGCATCCCACTCAAATTCTCCCCTTAATCTGAACCCCTTACCCCAAAACCTGTTATCTGCCACACGGCATAGCAACAATACGGACCAACCAAAAATTCACAACACCACCTGGGCCACGCCCACCAAACACTAGAGGAGCAGCAAACCCCCTTCCACACACTTCTCATAATTTTACAGTGGGACAACCAGAAACACATCGCTCCACAAATGTAACCAAGATTACATCAAAGGTAGGCAAAACACATAGAACACCACACCTACAGATATACACACATTTTCACTGACCTTAACTCTAAGCCTACACCAACCTTAATTGCATCCGACTGAAATTCTTATTTCAATCTGAACCCCTCAACCCAAAACCTGTTTTCTGCCGCAAGGCAGAGTAACAGAACGGACCAATCGAAATGACCCACAACACCTGGGCCATGCCCACCAAACACTAGAGGAGCCGCACACCTCAACTTTACAGGGGGACAACCAGACAACACATTGCTCCACAAACTCAACCAAGACTACAACAAAGGAAAGTAAAACACACAGAACACTGCACCTATAGATACAGTTGAAGTCGGAGGTTTAAATACACTTAGGTTGGAGTTATTATAACTCGTTTTTCAACCACTCCACAAATTTCTTGTTAATTAACAAACTATAGTTTTGCAAGTCGGTTAGGACATCTACTTTGTACATGACACAAGTACATTTTCCAACAATTGTTTACAGACAGATTATTTCACTTATAATTCACTGTATCACAAATCCAGTGGGAAAGAGGTTTACACTAAATTGACTGTGCCTTTAAACAGCTTGTAAAATTCCAGAAAATGATGTCATGGCTTTAGAAGCTTCTGATAGGCTAATTGACATCATTTGAGTCAATTGGAGGTGTACCTGTGGATGTATTTCAAGGCCTACCTTCAAACTCAGTGCCTCTTTGCTTGACATCATGGGAAAATCAAAAGAAATCAGCCAAGACCTAAGAAAAAAATTGTTGTAGACCTCCACAAGCCTGGTTCATCCTTGGGAGCAATTTTCAAATGCCTGAAAGTACCACGTTCATCTGTACAAACAATGATATGCAAGTATAAACACCAGGGGACCACGCAGCTGTCATACTGCTCAGCAAGGAGACGTGTTCTGTCTCTTACAGATGAACATACTTTGGTACGAAAAGTGCAAATCAACCCCAGAACAACAGCAAAGGAACTTGTGAAGATGCTGGAGGAAACAGATACAAAGTATCTATATCCACAGTGAAACAAGTCCTATATATCGACATAACCTGAAAGGCCGCTCAGCAAGAATGAAGCCACTGGTCCAAAACCATCATAAAAAAGCCAGACTATGGTTTGCAACTGCACATAGGGACAAAGATCATACTTTTTGGAGGAATGTCCTCTAGTCTGATGAAACAAAAAAAAGTTATATTTGGACCTAATGACCATCGTTATGTTTGGAGGAAAAAGGGGAGGCTTGCAAGCTGAAGAACACCATCCCAACTGTGAAGCACAGGGGTGGCAGCATCATGTTGAGTGGGTGCTTTGCTGCAGGACTGGTGCTCTTCACAAAATAGATTGCATCAAGCTTGTGGAAGGTTACCCAAAACGTTTGACCCAAATAAAACTATTTAAAGGCAATGCTACCAAAAACTAATTGAGTGTATGTACACTTCTGACCCACTGGGAATGTGGTGAAAGAAATAAAAGCTGAAATAAATCATTCTCTCTACTGTCATTCTGATATTTCACATTCTTAAAATAAAGTGGTGATCCTAACTGACGCAAGACAGGCATTTTTTATGAGGATTAAATGTCAGGAATTGTGAAAAACTGAGTTTAAATGTATTTGGCTAAGGTGTATGTAAACTTCCGACTGTATATACACACACTGTACAGTCGTGAACAGTTAACCCCTAGTACCGACTTTTTGCATTTTTTATCCCTATTTTTGTCCTTGCTACCTGCTGAAGCCGAGTAAGGCACGAACATGTCGTGGCTGGGACCCCTCTAGATCTGTAGTGTTGCTGTAAGGAAGGCAAGTCCCACACAGTCGTCAGAGGTGTCTCTTTTTGGCTCCTTCTTCATTTGTTCTTTTCTTTTTCCTTAATTTGAGTTTTACACGGCCTTATATATATACACACACGACGATGAAGGATAGTGTTATGTTGTATCACCACTATGTTATCCCTCAGTCCCCTTGTGGGGATGTATATGATTATAAACTCAGCAAAAAAAGAAACGTCCTCTCACTGTCAACTACGTTTGTTTTCAGCAATTTTAACATGTGTAAATATTTGTATGAACATAACAAGATTCAACAATTGAGACATAAACTGAACAAGTTCCACAGACGTGACTAACAGAAATGGAATAATGTGTCGATCGGGCGTATTCATGATGTAATGGCCGTACGCCATGGATGAAGAGTTGGACAGACTATTTTAAGTTTATGTAACTCAAAAACCTTTGAGGAAGTGGAATAGCCATTCCATTTAAAAATGGCCATTATATTATTATTGTGTTTAGAAGAGTATACTCGACTGGGCAAAAAGCTTACAGCACTTGGTATTCCAAAGCGGTCACCCAACCAAGCCTGCCCCTGCTTAGCTTTCGAGATCAGGAGTTTTCAGGATAGTATGGCCGTAAGCCATGGAAAAAGAGTTGGATAGACTATTTCAAGTTTATGTAATTCAAAAAACTTTGAGGAAGTAGAATATCCATTCCATTTAAAAAAAAATATTTGTGATTAGAAGAGTATCCTCAACTGGGCAAAAAGCTTACAGCACCTGGTATTCCCAAGCTGTCTCCCAACCAAGTACTAACCAGACCTGACCATGCTTAGCTTCCGAGATCAGACAAAATCAGGCATATTTTTTAAATGTATTTATATAAAAATTATTCAATTACAATATCTATAGAATTAACAATACACAAAACTCTAGACTAACATCGGCAGGTGAACAATTCACCCCCTATCAAATCAAAGAACTCAAAGAAATAAAAACTAATATACAAATACAGTCAAGAATAAGACATAAATTCCACTCACAAAAAGAAACAAAAAAGAAACAGGTTAAAGCAAACCCCTATCAACTATAGAAACCAAATAAAATACCAAAACAATGCTTTCAAAAATTATATGTGATTCCTCCACCATCCTCCCTTGCAACTAACCCACTCCCATCAACAAAAGCTTAATCAAAATCCAAATGTTCCATTCTATAAAAATAAAACATATCTATGTGCTTCTTAAACAATGCTATAAAAATACTCCACACCCTTACCCCCTTCCCCTCAAAATACGCAGAATTTCTCCCACAAAAAATAGCATACCTAACAACCTCAAAACAACATTCAACAAATTCACATGAACCCCATCCCATTCATCACACACACCAAATAAAACCTATTCCTCCCACACATACTTTCACAAAAAAACACTCCCCCAATTTTTACTTCTCATTTCCTTTACTTTCCAAAACAAATGTTTAATTCCTCACATTCTACAAATAAGTGTAATACATTTTCCGGTATCCTACAACATATATCGCATTCTCTTTTTATTTCTTTATTAATTTGATGCAACACTACTTTTGTGAATATCTTATTTTAAAATCATTATTTTTACATTCCAATTTATTTACAGGTAAGTATACATTTTTCCATGATAGATTAACATCCAAATTCAGAAACAGTTCCACCCACATCTTCTCAGCAGCAGGCCTGTCAGTAACCAGTTATCTAGAAGAAAAAGAAACGCACACCTATTCAGACGAGGTGCTGGCTAGCGGAATAGAAACTTGAAAATAAAAGAGAGCCGCACACTCTAGGAGCTCAGATGCAAAAAAAAATTAATACCAACGTTTCGACAGCCAAGCTGTCTTCATCACGGTATAATCACAAACACTGCGGGATGACTCGTTTATATAGTGTCAAAAGACACAGGTGTCTGTAATCATGGCCAAGAGTGGCCTAATATCATTGGTTAATAATCAAATATTAAAATGTCATACAAAGAACAGCATACAAACAACAAATGGATAGCATATGATCATAGATTAATTTGACTACACAAGTTTACAAACAATTACAATGGCAAAGTCACAATAATCACAAGAATGGCTTCAGGTCAAAGTCTACGTTGAGACCGAAGGGCGCAAGGGTCTTTAAATTAAAGATCCAGGCAGCCTCTCGTTCCCTAGGAGAGGGGGTGACCTTGATAATTTATTGTGAAACGAGAGATTTTTTTTGCATCTGAGCTCCTAGAGTGTGCAGCTCTCTTTTATTTTCAACTGTCAGTAACCAGTAACATTTTATAAAAAACATTTGTTCTGACACAAGATAATGATTTCCATTTATCCCCATTGCCAATATATAGATTCGGTAATACATACAAATCTTCCCTAATTTCATCTCTATTTATGACTGAAACCCAGTCTGCTGGAATGCTACCTGTTCAAAAGCATGCAATATACAGTCGTGGCCAAAAGTTTTGAGAATGACACAAATATTAATTTTCACAATGTCTGCTGCCTCAATTTGTATGATGGCAATTTGCATATACTCCAGAATGTTATGCAGAGTGATCAGATTAATTGAAATTAATTGCAAAGTCCCTCTTTGCCATGCAAATGAACTGAATCCCCCAAAAACATTTCAACTGCATTTCAGCCCTGCCACAAAATGACCAGCTGACATAATTTCAGTGATTCTCTTGTTAACACAGGTGTGAGTGTTGACGAGGACAAGGCTGGAGATCACTCTGTCATGCTGATTGAGTTCGAATAACAAACTGACGCTTCAACAGGAGTGTGTAACTTCCGGGTTGGAGCGAGCCGGTCGCATCCGCTTCGGTCTGCAGGTTGTATAACTTTTTCATTACATTTCATTACATTTCATTATAGTACAACGGTCTGATTTGTCTAATCTTAGCAATTTCTTCTTAGCTAGCTACATAGTCGTCGTTGTATCAAAGATAATTGCGTAATTATCGTATTTCGTCGTCTCCTATCTGCCCAACACGTTCACCGTCTACCGTAGCACTGTAGTAACTATCACACTCAACTGAATGACTTGATTAGTGTAGTGTTAGCTAGCTACATAGTTGTCTTTGCTGTCTTCGTATCCAAGATAATTGTGTAGTTTAGAGTGTGTAGTCTTAGAGTGATTATCTTAATTCACCGAGGTTAGCTAGCCAGCTATTTTGTCGTCCTTAACGTAGGAGACACTCCTAGCTAGCCAATAGCCAGCCAACGTCTACTGAATAGAACTTTCGCATTCCGGTCGCATTCCGCTTCGCTCCACAGGTAGTATCACATTTTCATTTCATTTCATTACAGTCCCAACGGTGTGATTTGTTTGATCGTAGCTAGCTACATAGCTAGCTACATAGCCGTCTTTGTTTCAAAGATAATTGTGTAGTCTAGAGCGATTTTCTAGGTTAGCCAGCCAGCTATTGTCGTTCTCCTAACGCAACGTAACGTAACCAACACTGCTAGCTAGCCAGCTAGCTCCCGAAAAGCAGCATTGTAGAAACTTCACACTCAACGGTACGACTTGATTAGGGTAGTGTCAACAACGCAGCTAGCCTACCCCAGCAGTACTGTATCATTTTAATCATTTTAGTCAATTAGATTCTTGCTACGTAAGCTTAACTTTCTGAACATTCGAGACGTGTAGTCCACTTGTCATTCCAATCTCCTCTGCATTAGCGTAGCCTCTTCTCTAGCCTGTCAACTATGTGTCTGTCTATCCCTGTTCTCTCCTCTCTGCACAGACCATACAAACGCTCCACACCGCATGGCCGCGGCCACCCTAATCTGGTGGTCCCAGCGCGCACAACCCACGTGGAGTTCCAGGTCTCCGGTAGCCTCTGGAACTGCCGATCTGCGGCCAACAAGGCAGAGTTCATCTCAGCCTATGCCTCCCTCCAGTCCCTCGACTTCTTGGCACTGACGGAAACATGGATCACCACAGACAACACCGCTTACTCCTACTGCTCTCTCTTCGTCCGCCCACGTGCTCTCGCACACCCCGAGAGCTTCTGGTCAGCGGGGTGGTGGCACCGGGATCCTCATCTCTCCCAAGTGGTCATTCTCTCTTTCTCCCTTACCCATCTGTCTATCGCCTCCTTTGAATTCCATGCTGTCACAGTTACTAGCCCTTTCAAGCTTAACATCCTTATCATTTATTGCCCTCCAGGTTCCCTCGGAGAGTTCATCAATGAGCTTGATGCCTTGATAAGCTCCTTTCCTGAGGACGGCTCACCTCTCACAGTTCTGGGCGACTTTAACCTCCCCACGTCTACCTTTGACTCATTCCTCTCTGCCTCCTTCTTTCCACTCCTCTCCTCTTTTGACCTCACCCTCTCACCTTCCCCCTACTCACAAGGCAGGCAATACGCTCGACCTCATCTTTACTAGATGCTGTTCCTCCACTAACCTCATTGCAACTCCCTCCAAGTCTCCGACCACTACCTTGTATCCTTTTCCCTCTCGCTCTCATCCAACACTTCCCACACTGCCCCTACTCGGATGGTATCGCGCCGTCCCAACCTTCGCTCTCTCTCCCCGCTACTCTCTCCTCTTCCATCCTATCATCTCTTCCCTCTGCTCAAACCTTCTCCAACCTATCTCCTGATTCTGCCTCCTCAACCCTCCTCTCCTCCCTTTCTGCATCCTTTGACTCTCTATGTCCCCTATCCTCCAGGCCGGCTCGGTCCTCCCCTCCCGCTCCGTGGCTCGACGACTCATTGCGAGCTCACAGAACAGGGCTCCGGGCAGCCGAGCGGAAATGGAGGAAAACTCGCCTCCCTGCGGACCTGGCATCCTTTCACTCCCTCCTCTCTACATTTTCCTCCTCTGTCTCTGCTGCTAAAGCCACTTTCTACCACTCTAAATTCCAAGCATCTGCCTCTAACCCTAGGAAGCTCTTTGCCACCTTCTCCTCCCTCTTGAATCCTCCTCCCCCTCCCCCTCCTCCCTCTCTGCAGATGACTTCGTCAACCATTTTGAAAAGAAGGTCGACGACATCCGATCCTCGTTTGCTAAGTCAAACGACACCGCTGGTTCTGCTCACACTGCCCTACCCTGTGCTCTGACCTCTTTCTCCCCTCTCCAGATGACATCTCGCGTCTTGTGACGGCCGGCCGCCCAACAACCTGCCCGCTTGACCCTATCCCCTCCTCTCTTCTCCAGACCATCTCCGGTGACCTTCTCCCTTACCTCACCTCGCTCATCAACTCATCCCTGACCGCTGGCTACGTCCCTCCTGTCTTCAAGAGAGCGAGAGTTGCACCCCTTCTGAAAAAACCTACACTCGATCCCTCCGATGTCAACAACTACAGACCAGTATCCCTTCTTTCTTTTCTCTCCAAAACTCTTGAACGTGCCGTCCTTGGCCAGCTCTCTCCACTATCTCTCTCAGAATGACCTTCTTGATCCAAATCAGTCAGGTTTCAAGACTAGTCATTCAACTGAGACTGCTCTTCTCTGTATCACGGAGGCGCTCCGCACTGCTAAAGCTAACTCTCTCTCCTCTGCTCTCATCCTTCTAGACCTATCGGCTGCCTTCGATACTGTGAACCATCAGATCCTCCTCTCCACCCTCTCCGAGTTGGGCATCTCCGGCGCGGCCCACGCTTGGATTGCGTCCTACCTGACAGGTCGCTCCTGCCAGGTGGCGTGGCGAGAATCTGTCTCCTCACCACGTGCTCTCACCACTGGTGTCCCCCAGGGCTCTGTTCTAGGCCCTCTCCTATTCTCGCTATACACCAAGTCACTTGGCTCTGTCATAACCTCACATGGTCTCTCCTATCATTGCTATGCAGACGACACACAATTAATCTTCTCCTTTCCCCTTCTGATGACCAGGTGGCGAATCGCATCTCTGCATGTCTGGCAGACATATCAGTGTGGATGACAGATCATCACCTCAAGCTGAACCTCGGCAAGACGGAGCTGCTCTTCCTCCCGGGAAGGACTGCCCGTTCCATGATCTCGCCATCACGGTTGACAACTCCATTGTGTCCTCCTCCCAGAGCGCTAAGAACCTTGGCGTGATCCTGGACAACACCCTGTCGTTCTAAATAACATCAAGGCGGTGGCCCGTTCCTGTAGGTTCATGCTCTACAACATCCGCAGAGTACGACCCTGCCTCACACAGGAAGCGGCGCAGGTCCTAATCCAGGCACTTGTCATCTCCCGTCTGGATTACTGCAACTCGCTGTTGGCTGGGCTCCCTGCCTGTGCCATTAAACCCCTACAACTCATCCAGAACGCCGCAGCCCGTCTGGTGTTCAACCTTCCCAAGTTCTCTCACGTCACCCCGCTCCTCCGCTCTCTCCACTGGCTTCCAGTTGAAGCTCGCATCCGCTACAAGACCATGGTGCTTGCCTACGGAGCTGTGAGGCGAACGGCACCTCAGTACCTCCAGGCTCTGATCAGGCCCTACACCCAAACAAGGGCACTGCGTTCATCCACCTCTGGCCTGCTCGCCTCCCTACCACTGAGGAAGTCCAGTTCCCGCTCAGCCCAGTCAAAACTGTTCGCTGCTCTGGCCCCCCAATGGTGGAACAAACTCCCTCACGACGCCAGGACAGCGGAGTCAATCACCACCTTCCGGAGACACCTGAAACCCCACCTCTTTAAGGAATACCTAGGATAGGATAAAGTAATCCTGGATGTCATAAGGTGAAAGCACCAATTTGTAAGTCGCTCTGGATAAGAGTGTCTGCTAAATGACTTAAATGTAAATGTAAACAGGAGGGTGGTGCTTGGAATCATTGTTCTTCCTCTGTCAACAATGTTTACCTGCAAGGAAACACATGTCGTCATCATTGTTTTGCGCAAAAAGGGCTTCACAGGCAAGGATATTACTGCCAATAAGATTACACCTAAATCAACCATTTATCAGATCATCCAGAACTTCAAGGAGAGCGGTTCAATTGTTGTGAAGAAGGCTTCAGGGCGTCCAAGAAAGTCCAGCAAGCGCCAGGACCATCTCCTAAAGTTGATTCAGCTGCGGGATCGGGGCACCACCAGTACAGAGCTTGCTCAGGAATGGCAGCAGACAGGTGTAAGTGCATCTGCACGCACAGTGAGGCAAAGACTTTTGGAGGATGGCCTGATGTCAAGAAGGGCAGCAAAGAAGCCACCTCTCTCCAGGAAAAACATTCCGGGTTGGATGTGCACTGTGTTAAGAAGCAGTGCGGCTTGGTTGGGTTGTGTTTCAGAGGACGCATGACTTTCGACCTTCGTCTCTCCCGAGCCCATACGGGAGTTGTAGCGATGAGACAAGATAGTAACTACTAACAATTGGATACCACGAAATTGGGGAGAAAAGGGGGTAAAATTCCCCCAACAAAGAAGGAAAAAAAAGAAAACATTCAGGCCAACTGAGGGCACAAGGCTGGTTAGGAGACACCGCTAGAGACACTGTAATTGTGATGAACTGAGAGAATATTAGGGTAGCACTGTAATTAATGAATCATATCCTGTCTGCCTCTGTTCTTACCTTTTTCCCTTTCTGTCTTCTACATCTTTCTCCCTACCTCGTCTTTCTTCTTCATGTTATAATGCACACCATATGTGCATTGAAGTACAGATTGAACTTGTAATATAATAATATATTATATTATAATTATCATAATTAATGTGCATGTAGTATGTATTTATAACACTTGGATATTGAACTTCTTTCAATAAAGCATTTCACATTGGTTGTCCACTGGTTGAAATTAAGTATCTCATTTAAATACTATCCTGTGTCCTCAGATTATTGTAGATGAAGGGAGTTAGATATGCATAGTTTTTTTCTGTATATATGAATTACAAATCAGCCTTTACTTAAATCATGTTTCTAGTCTATTGCATAGTTACAATGTGTAATCATTGATGTCCCAGTGTCACGATCGTCATAATGATTGGACCAAGGTGCAGCGTGCGTAGAGTTACACATATTTTAATTAATAGAAACTCACCAAACAAAACAAACAAGCACAAACGAAACGTGAAGCTACTGGTGTGCACACAGGCAACTATCTGTAGACAAGATCCCACAAATCGCAATGGGGAAAATGGCTACCTAAATATGATCCCAAATCAGAGACAACGATAAACAGCTGTCTCTGATTGGGAACCATACAAGGCCAATATAAACCATTAATCACCTAGATGACCCACCCTAGTCACTATCACGCTCCAACCAACAGAGAATAAACAGCTCTCTATGGACGGTGGCGTGACACCCAGGAGCAGGAGTGGTAAACACTGTTGAAGTGTGTAATTGTAATACATACATGTAGACACAGCATCATTCAAATAATGGAGTTTGATAAACCTGGTATTGGATATGACTGAAAAATAATGTCTCACATCTGAACCACATCTTAATATGCCAAGGAAGAGTACATGATCCGTTAATATTTTCAATGTACAGGCTACAATGTGGGGATCTCATGTGTGGTAGTAACTACAGTACATGTATATAGGACTTGCATCCTTGGCACAATAAAGTTATTATATTCTACTCTATCCATAGGCTTCATTAATGTCATTCAGACATGAAGTTGATACAACAACTATGATAGCTGAGGTTCATAGATTGGTATTAATATTAGTTCAGAACCTAACATTTTACACAGATCGGCTACATACCGTAGCTAGCTACACATCCATAGGCATACAGTTATTTTTATCCTCCATTACACAATAAGCAAGCAAATAGTTAGCTAGCTATGTTACTTCAGCTGCATTGCACGGCAAGGCAAGCTTACACAATTATACATTCAATTTGCAGTAAATGCTTTAGCTAGCTAGATTCTTTACATCCACTGTTTCCCATGACGACAGCCTGGTTTGCTGGTTTTCGCAGGAGTCCCTAAAACATTAAACAACACGAATTACAATGTCATACTCATGTCATAACACCAGCTAGCTAGCTGGCTAATGTTAGCTAGTCAGTTAACTTGCTAAATAGCGATTTCTGTAAATTAACTTTATGACAAAGAAATATGTGTTTGTCGCTACATTAACTAACATATTCCTCTCAATTGTAATGTTTTTGCTTGACTCATTATGACGTTATAATTACTTACATTTGTTTCCCGCGTAATGTTTTGTCAGGTATTTTTGCTGAAGAAAGTCACAAGTGACGGGTGGCTCGCATCAAATTTGTTATTGGAACCACTCGATATGATTGGTCATATAAAAACGTTGGGACCCAAATGCATAATGAGTGCTCTAACTCCCTCTTGTGGGAGTCTGGAGCAATTCAGCCTTGACGCTGGGTACCTCTAAGTCCCGCGGTGTAAGGTCGAAACTTTTAAAGGAGGAACCACTGTACCAAGCATACAGCACACTGTCCATGACACCAACCAAGCGTTTACGTGCATTTACCACTACCCCACTGACTGAGACTTTCCGAACCTCTCTGAGACATAAGACTGATGTTCTTACATGGACATCATACCCATGTGCAAATTGGTTTCAAACTCCTAAAATGAACATAAGTTCTGCATGACTGTTACTGTCAAAGTTGTGATTCTATTTGAACATTTCTTTAGCCACCAGTCCCACTTTTAAAACTCCATCATTCCCAATATCACGGATCCGTGATTTGGACTGGTTCTGAACACCTCCTTAGTCGCCTGATTCAGCTACAGTCTTCCAGAACGCGTCATTTGGCATGTCTATTTGTCCTGGATCCACCCATTATTATCCACAGGCCTGTGCTATGGATGGAGGTTGAGTTAGAGTGTAGTTTATGAGACCAGGAGACATCCCGAAATCAGTTGTTCTCATGGAAACATCTCTAAAGTCCGAACGGGTTGAACTACAGGAAATGTTACTAATTTCCGCACATGAAATAGGGTCTATAATGTTGTAATAAGCTTACATAGTTGCTGTCACAAACTCCAAACTCCACACAGTTGTCTGATTAGCTGGATATTCATTTCCCACTGAGCCACCCATTTCTGTACTTACAGCACTCTTATAAATAAAACATTTATCAGGTTTTTGCTTGCAGGCATTATTACATTTGTGAATGTCAATAAACAAAGACAATTGTGAAACACTTCAATCTGAGGCTAAATAAGAGGGCAGAGCAAGCAGATGAATGAAAGTAGTGAATTTCAGATTGTTTTGCTATGGCCTGGTTACAATGGCGTGAATACTTGTGTGTGTATGAATTCTCCAAAACCTCTATGATGGTGCATGCAAAGCCCCTTTATCTAAATATAGCAGGTCTATCTGAAGGTGTCTTCCAGGATAGCAGCTGTTGCTGACAGTGAGGATGAAAAAAGACCTACCCCAACAGATGTAACTTTGTCTAGACACCTGGCCATTAAGGATGTATTTCTCACTTATGGGCATCAGTTCTGCTGGTTGAAATGTAAAATGTTGGCCTCAAATTAATTATCCACCATGCCATGTCTTCAACATTAAATCCATATATTTCTAGTGAGCCACACCTTTTATGGTACAAAACGGGTGGGGAAAGTGAAGGGGGAAAAAATGGTTTTTACCCGCTTGTATCTTGTTTTGATGAGGTGATCTGTCAATGGGAAATAGGTAGTATGATATAAAATAATGAAATACTACCGGAAGCATATTTCAATTATAGCAAATACAGCACAATGCACCGTTTCTATTAAAATACTGTTTTGAAAGGCTCAAACTCATTGCATCTCTGCTTTAATAGTTGAATGCGTAGTGTACCCTTCAGGTGCTTAGTTACAACACATGGAATATAAAACAAAACTCTGTGTGACTGTAATGCGGTGCGTGCTGGTGGCAGGGAAGTCAGGCGCAGGAGAATGAACTTTGTTAAAAACGGAGCTGTTTAATAAACATTCAAAAAAACTTTGAAAACGTTTTCAAAGTATACAAAAATGACATAATAGGGTGCAAAACCCATCACACACCAGAACAAATAACACACCTACATAGAAACAAACCATCTCTGACAAGGACATGAGGGGAAACAGAGGGTTAAATACACAACATGTACTGAATGGGATTGGAACCAGGTGTGTACGAAGACAAGACAAAACCAATGGAAAATTAAAAATGGATCAATGATGGCTAGAAGGTCGGTGACGTCGACCGCCAAACACCAGAATCTCTCCTCCGGACCATACCCCTCCCAGTCCAGGAGGTACTGAAGGCCCCTCGCCCGACGTCTCGAACCCAGGATGGAACGAACAGAGTACGCCGGTGCCCACTCAATGTCCAGAGAGGGTGGAGGAATTTCCCACACCTCAGACTCTTGGAGAGGACCAGCCACCACCGGCCTGAGGAGAGACACATGGAACGAGGGGTTAATGTGGTAATCGGGGGGAAGCTGTAACCTATAACATACCTCGTTCACTCTCCTCAGGACTTCAAATGGCCCCACAAACCACAGACGCAGCTTCAGGCAGGGCAGGCGAAGGGACAGGTTTCAGGTCGAGAGCCAGACCAGCCTCACTGCAGTGACGGTCTGCGCCCACTGAAGGTGGACATGAGCCACCACAGGAGCCCTGGTGTGACTCTGATGCCAAGGAGCCAGAACCAGCTGATACACACTGGAAAGGGGTGAAGTTTGTGGAGGAGTGACGAGGTGACGGAGCGAGATTTGGGCCATCTCTGCCCAGGGCACGAACGCTGCCCACTACCCCGGCCGGTCCTGGCAATAGGACCTCAGAAACCTACCCACATCCTGGTTTACTCTCTCCACCTGCCCGTTACTCTCGGGGTGAAAACCTGAGGTAAGGCTAACCGAGACCCCCAGACGTTCCATGAACGCCTTCCAGACCCTTGAAGTGAACTGGGGACCTCGATCAGACACTAGTAGTATCGGAAGACGTGTGTCAACAAGGCCTCCGAAGTCTGTAGGGCCGTAGGGAGACCGGGCAGAGGGAGGAGACGGCAGGACTTAGAGAAACGATCCACAACGACCAGGATAGTGGTGTTTCCCTGTGAAGGAGGAAGATCAGTCAGGAAATCCACTGACAGGTGCGACCATGGCCGTTGTGGAATGGGTAAGGGTTGAAACTTACATTTACATTTACATTACATTTAAGTCATTTAGCAGACGCTCTTATCCAGAGCGACTTACAAATTGGTGCTTTCACCTTATGACATCCAGTGGAACAGCCACTTTACAATAGTGCATCTAAGTCTTTTAAGGGGGGTGAGAAGGATTACTTTATCCTATCCTAGGTATTCCTTAAAGAGGTGGGGTTTCAGGTGTCTCCGGAAGGTGGTGATTGACTCCGCTGTCCTGGCGTCGTGAGGGAGTTTGTTCCACCATTGGGGGGCCAGAGCAGCAAACAGTTTTGACTGGGCTGAGCGGGAACTGGACTTCCTCAGTGGTAGGGAGGCGAGCAGGCCAGAGGTGGATGAACGCAGTGCCCTTGTTTGGGTGTAGGGCCTGATCAGAGCCTGGAGGTACTGAGGTGCCGTTCGCCTCACAGCTCCGTAGGCAAGCACCATGGTCTTGTAGCGGATGCGAGCTTCAACTGGAAGCCAGTGGAGAGAGCGGAGGAGCGGGGTGACGTGAGAGAACTTGGGAAGGTTGAACACCAGACGGGCTGCGGCGTTCTGGATGAGTTGTAGGGGTTTAATGGCACAGGCAGGGAGCCCAGCCAACAGCGAGTTGCAGTAATCCAGACGGGAGATGACAAGTGCCTGGATTAGGACCTGCGCCGCTTCCTGTGTGAGGCAGGGTCGTACTCTGCGGATGTTGTAGAGCATGAACCTACAGGAACGGGCCACCGCCTTGATGTTAGTTGAGAACGACAGGGTGTTGTCCAGGATCACGCCAAGGTTCTTAGCGCTCTGGGAGGAGGACACGATGGAGTTGTCAACCGTGATGGCGAGATCATGGAACGGGCAGTCCTTCCCCGGGAGGAAGAGCAGCTCCGTCTTGCCGAGGTTCAGCTTGAGGTGGTGATCCGTCATCCACACTGATATGTCTGCCAGACATGCAGAGATGCGATTCGCCACCTGGTCATCAGAGGGGGGAAAGGAGAAGATTAATTGTGTGTCGTCTGCATAGCAATGATAGGAGAGACCATGTGAGGTTATGACAGAGCCAAGTGACTTGGTGTATAGCGAGAATAGGAGAGGGCCTAGAACAGAGCCCTGGGGGACACCAGTGGTGAGAGCGCGTGGTGAGGAGACAGATTCTCGCCACGCCACCTGGCAGGAGCGACCTGTCAGGTAGGACGCAATCCAAGCATGGGCCGCGCCGGAGATGCCCAACTCGGAGAGGGTGGAGAGGAGGATCTGATGGTTCACAGTATCGAAGGCAGCCGATAGGTCTAGAAGGATGAGAGCAGAGGAGAGAGAGTTAGCTTTAGCAGTGCGGAGTGCCTCCGTGATACAGAGAAGAGCAGTCTCAGTTGAATGACTAGTCTTGAAACCTGACTGATTTGGATCAAGAAGGTCATTCTGAGAGAGATAGCGGGAGAGCTGGCCAAGGACGGCACGTTCAAGAGTTTTGGAGAGAAAAGAAAGAAGGGATACTGGTCTGTAGTTGTTGACATCGGAGGGATCGAGTGTAGGTTTTTTCAGAAGGGGTGCAACTCTCGCTCTCTTGAAGACGGGAGGGACGTAGCCAGCGGTCAGGGATGAGTTGATGAGCGAGGTGAGGTAAGGGAGAAGGTCACCGGAAATGGTCTGGAGAAGAGAGGAGGGGATAGGGTCAAGCTTACCTCTGGGCAGGTGTCTAGGAGCCTTGCACTGAGCGCACACTGAGCAGGAGGTAACATAAACCCTCACGTCCTTAGCTAAAGTGGGCCACCAGTACTTCTCACTAAGACAGCTCACCATCTGACCTATACCAGCTTGACCAGAGGAGGGTGACGTATGGGCCCAATAGATTAGCCAGTCGCGGACAGCAGACGGAACGTACATACACCCAGCCGGACACTGAAGGGGAGCGGGCTCTGTATGCAACGCCTGCTCAATGCCCGCGTCCAGCTCCCACACTACCGGTGCCACCAGGCAAGAGGCCGGCCGAGGGTATGGGAGTGGGATCCATGGGCCGCTTCTCTCTGTCATACAGCCGGGACAATGCGTCTGCCTTAACATTTTGAGAGCCTGGTCTGTATGAAAGGGTAAATACAAAATGGTTGAACGGTCGCCACCTTGCCTGGCGAGGGATCTCCTTGCCTTGTACTCCAGATTACGGTGGTCAATCCAGATGAGAAAAGGGTGTTTTGCCCCCTCAAGCCAATGTCTCCACGCCTTCAAGGCCTTGACGACGTGAGCACTGCGAGAGCACCGCTCCTATTCCAGCCTGGAACGAGTCCACCTCCACTATGAACTCCAAAGAGGGATCAGGATGGGCCAGCACGGGAGCTGAGGTAAACAGCGCCCTCAGGTGGCAAAAAGCCCTGTCCGCCTCAGCTGACCACTGCAAGCGCACCGGGCCCCCCTTCAGCAGTGAGGTAATGGGAGCTGCCACCTGACTAAAACCCTGGATAAATAATTGGCAAACCCTAAAAACTGCTGCACCTCCTTTACCATGGTGGGAGTCGGCCAATTACGCACGGCTGCAATGCGGTCACTCTCCATCTCCAACCTTAAGTGGAAATGCGATACTCTAGGAAGGAGACGGACTGTTGGAAAAACAGGCATTTCTCAGTCTTGACTTACAGGTCATGCTCCAACAGGCAACCAAGCACTCTGAGCACCAGGGACACATGCTCAGCGCGTGTAGCGGAGTATATCAAGATGTCATCAATATACACCACTACACCCTGCCCATGCAGATCCCTGAAAATCTCATCTACAAAGGCTTGGAAGACTGATGGCGCATTCATCAACCCGTACGGCATGACGAGATACTCATAGTGCCCAGAGGTGGTACTGAAAGCAGTCTTCCACTCGTCTCCCTCTCGGATACGCACCAGGTTGTAAGTGCTCCTGAGATCTAGTGTGGTGAAGATGCGCGCCCCATGCATTGACTCTATCGCTGTAGCTATGAGTGGTAGCGAGTAACTATACCTCACAGTGATAGTCAATACACAGGCACAGACCCCCATCCTTCTTCTTCACAAAAAATAAACTCAAGGAGGCGGGTGAAGTGGAGGACCGAATGTACCCCTGACATTCGGAGACATATGTTTCCATAGCCACCATCTCCTCCTGTGACCGAGGCTACACGTGACTCCTGGGAAGTGCAGCGTCTACCAGGAGGTCTATTGCACAATCTCCCCGTCGATGCGGTGGTAATTAGTCGCCTTCTTTTTAGAGAAGGCGAGAGCCAAATCGGCATATTCAGGGGGAATGCGCACGGTGGAGACCTGGTCTGGACTCTCTACCGTTGTCGCACATACGGAAACCCCTAAACACCTACCTGAGCACTCTCGCGACCACCCCGTGAGAGCCCTCTGTGGCCAAGAAACAGTGGGGTTATGACAGGCTAACCAGGGTAGGCCCAGCACCACAGGAAACGCAGGAGAGTCAATGAGGAAGAGACTAATTCTCTCCGTATGACCCCCCCTACGTCACCATACTCACAGATTCCACTTGGTTCAGGCGGGAAAGGGGCATTCAAGAGAGACCCAGGTTGGGCTGGTGTAGGCGCTGGAAAAACTCCCTGTCTCTCCCAGCGGTCCATAGTTTGGACAATGCGATCCATGGTGGTGCTAAGTTGGTAAAGCATTGCTGCATGCTCCTGGACGCACTCCTCCACCTCAATGGCAGGGGTATCCTCTCCTGCTGACTCCATAGTGTGGTCAGAGATTCTGTCGGTCGGTGATGTCAACCGCCGAACAGCACCCGAACAAGGAGAGGGACCTCCGTCGGTGAAAGTTGTGACAGCGGCAGCTGTGCCAGTTGAATTTCAAGCACTTAGGTTCTGTAATAAGCTAAAGTTGACCAAGCTGTGTGTGTCTATTATTTTGTCCAAAATCAAATAACACCTACTATGTGCCACCTTAAAAACTGTCCCCCCCAAAGAGTCATTGATTATGGCAGTCTAACTTTGTTTGGATGCCCACATTCCAGATGTCACATGGTATCTGTGATCAATGTCTCTGCCCCACCAAGCCAATGACCTGGAAAGCATTCTGGGCTCTGCTGTAAAACCTATATAAATAGCTACACATATTCATTACAAATACTGTCCACAGAGTGTATGCACTTGAGCTTTCTAATGCCTTTTGCAAACAGTAATAGATTATGTTTAGAATGTCAGCGGGGCCATAATGGAAGTACATCCCCAAATCCAGTTCTACCCAGCTGGGGGTTGAAACTTTGTCAGTCCTCAGCAATAGGCAGAGATCATAATGGGAAGCCAACACATCTAGGACGACCAGTGATGTAGAAGCTACAGGACAGAAAACCTGTTTTAAATCTGTCCCACTCAGCTGGCCATGGTCAGTTGCCTGTGCGAGCGATTACTAAGGGTGCAGCTCCAAACTCCAGCCCTCAAATGCAGAACGGATCAAAAAATGGATCTGCAAAAGGATTAGCGAATGGATCATCAAAGACGGGTCGAGGGACGATGTTGAACAGGACCACAGGAGCCCTGCAGCAGCAGGAGCGCAGTTCCTGCTCCTCCACCGCCTCCTGTCCCGTCTTCTCCGGCAGGCATGGTGACCAAGAGGAGGACCCACCTTCACATTGTCCCTCCAGCCTCTCCTTTCCCAACCTCCAGGGCTCCAACTCCAGCCTGTACTCGTTTATCTCCGACTCCAGCCTCCACAAATTTGTCTCCAGCCTAACCTCGTCCGGCAAAAGACCCAAGTGCTCTTTACCCAGTCTCCACTCGTCCGGTCCCACCTCGAAGGGCTCTTTACCCAGCCTCCAAGGCTCCTTACCCAGCCTGAAGGGCTCCATCTCTGGGAGGCACTCTTTGGCGAGCCTGGATCGCTCCAGCCCGTACCTCCGTAGCTCTATCCTGGGTCCACGTAGCTCTAGACTCAGCCCTAGCGCCAACTTGCGCAGCTCCATTCCCAGCTTGCGAAGTTCTAGTCCCAGTCTGCACAGCACCTCTAGCTCCAGCCTGTGCAGCTGCAGCTCCAGCGAGGATGACAGCTGGGACACCAACACCTGGAGCTCCGGGGCCACCTGCCTGCTGCGCACCTCCATCAAGCAGCACAGAAACAAGGTGTTCTGGGCACACGCCAGCTCACCTGGTCCTGGTGGCAGGACTGATAAGGCCAGCGACACATCTACAGAGAACGTCTACCAGACCATGGGAAACTACAAGACTCATAGCAGAACAGACCGAGCTGAGAGCCAGGAGGGGCCGGCAAGTAAAATGGGATTCAACCCAAAGTCTGTCGTCATCCAGCAACCAGGGTCAGGCCAAGGTTGTAACCTTCTCAGCACAGCAGGAGCAGAAAGGGGATGAGCGGCTCAAATTCTCCCAGTTCCTGGATGAGGTCACCAACAGGGTGCTGATTCCCGGGAGTCCCTGGGAGTTCTTCAACCCAGTCCGACAGAGAGAACTAGCTGCAGGTGCAGCCTCCTGGTACAGCCCAATGTCTTCCTCTCTACAGATGTTTTATTGTATTGTTTTACATACATCCATGACTGAATGGTTTCACAAACTACCTTTAAAGGTTTTGTAAGAAAGTTGTAACAGGCCTCATTCACCAGTCTAGAGATGAACCCAGAGACACCAAAAACATCAACGTTTAGAGCAGCTTGGAGATTATTACCCATGTAAGGGGGGAGCAAAGATGACAACCGTATACCTAATGAGAAATATAGTCTAATAAAACAAATGTCTGCATAATGAAAGACATGAAAACTGTAGCCAACAATGTATTTTGAGCTGTTTTAAATGGGGACATTGTCAGTAAGGTCACTGAGACTAACAATAGACAATAGTTATTGTGGGCGGTTTAGGGTTAAAATATATGGGAAGGATCAGGAATGTTAGAGATTTGGTCACTGGGGCAAAAGAGGGAGATTAGAACCACAAAGTAAGAGGGTGGTAAGAGATCCTAAAGGTAATTTCATATTTCGGTTTAGGTGTTATTAACTTTATGGAAAACAATATTCCCACTATGTGGATTATAAACATGTACGTACATAAAGAGCCAACACATCAAGATATAACAGGGATGAGTGGGGATTCATAGTACAACAGGAGGCTTCTGTAACCTGCAATACGTGTTAAATATGTTTTACATACATCCATGACTGAATGGTTTCACAAACTACCTTTAAAGATTTTGTAAGAAAGTTGTAACAGGCCTCATTCACCAGTCTAGAGATACTTGAGATTATTACTAATGTAAGGGGGAGCAAAGAGCTGCGGTCAAATGAACCCAGAGACACCAAAACATCAACGTTTAGACCAGCTTGGAGATTATTACCAATGTAAGGGGGGAGCAAAGAGCTGATTTACCTCTACGGTCAAATGCATCAATAGTTTTTAATGAAGGGGTCGCTGCATTCATTTAGATTATTTCAACATAGTCTAGAACCAGTAAGAACAGAGTGAATGATCGGCTTTGTGCTATTGAGCAAGAGGCCTGACCCATTTCTATGTAAGAAGCCACACTTTTTATATTCAGCTTCTGAATTAACTAAATCATAAATATGTTTTTAAGTCAGCTTAATAGCTTGATACACTTCAATCATTAGAATAATTTGCATAATGTAGTTCAGATAGAGCACGAGCAGCAGGGCGGGCGATAGAGTACACAACTGTATCAACGGCTTGAATTTCTGACAAAATAATATTATCAATGTATACAATATATCTGTTTATTAGACCTACCAACATAGAACACAATAGTGTATATCATGGGTAACTCCCGTTTTCATGGTTAATGTATATGTTGTGCAAAGTATTTTGGATTCTCAGTCCACAGAATTGAACACCTATCAATTAACCAAAACTTTTTTTGTGTGTGTTTTGACTTAGTGGTTGTTTCTTTACTAACTAGGAAAACTCAACAGTGTGTAAGTCTGAGAAACATTATTGAGCTGGTTGGTTTATTGTTGTTGAAAGCTTGAAATGTACCCACATTGAGAAGTGATTTTGCAGCAACAGTTTTAAAGTGGGTAATCGTCATATATATAATATATGTTATATACATGTTTATATATATATATATATATATATATATATATATATATATATATATATATATATATATATCCTTGCATGTTTGAATTAGAGCTCCTTTAAAGTGTTTTAGATTATGATAATAATGTTATATTATTTTTATAATAATACATATCTGCAAACCAAATGTTTTTCTGAAAACCCCTTTTTGCATCTTCAATAGTTGTAGATGTTCCAACGTTCGTAGACCTTTCATACAAAAGACCTAATACTGTCTGTTTCTCGGTTCCTCCGATACAGGATATTTGGTTTAGAGAACACAGGCTATGAATTCAAACAACAGGAGGGGATGTCGAGACATTCTGTCTGCAACCGGGGTGGGGGGTCACCGGCCGCAGATTAGAGATATCTATGTTTAACCCCGGGTGGTCGGCTGATATCTCGACATGCCTTATGCATGATAGTGCACCTTGGTTTCAAACGATTCTCTACAGATAGAATGGGGCTACATGCTTGGGCCCCTGTTGAACACACACCCACACCCTTTGTTTTTGAAACAAACACACACACACACACACTCCTGCTGCTCCGTCACACGCACACTCATGCACGCACCCTGATTTTCCGTGTCTTTTTTCTTTGTGACAGACCGGGGTGATGTCGGGAAAGGACATTTTCCTATCGTTAAAGGGTGAGATACATTTTTTAAACCAGTGATTTAATTCCAAAATATTTAGTACATACGTTTTAAAGACGTGTTAGAATTAATGACCAAATTGTACTACTATTTAAACAAGAATCATTAGTATTTTATGTAAAAACATCGGAGGCCTACAGTTGTACCGCACACTCACGCACGCACGCACGCACCCGGATTTTCTGTATTTTTTTCTTCGTGACAGACGTGGTTGATGGCTGGAAAGGACATTTTCCCTTCGTTAAAGGGTGAGATACTGTTTTAAAACCATTGATTTAAGACCCAAAATATATAGTACTAACTTTTTAAAGACATGTTCGAATTAATTACCAAATTGTACTACTATTTAAACATGCATAATTAGTGTTTTTATGTAAAAACATTGGAGACCTACAGTTGTACATTATTACAAACTTTATAACATACCATTGTAGGAAAGACTATAAATTGCTTCTGAGAATCTACGTCTAACAGTCGCTTCCCAATCACCTATGTCCAGTAGCCTTCAGAAATATCTATTAGGAGGGATTCCCTTATTCACATCTCTTTTTAATCTGTCCTGGCAGCTAAATATTCGGGGCTGTGGGTTTGCGCTAAAGCTGTGGTAACAGTGTTAAAGTATATGCTCCACGTTCTGTCCCTAACTATGGGTGTGTTTCGAGACATTTTTTGTTTGTTTTAGTTTTATAATGGTTACATGTTCATTACACACCCCTGCATTCTATATTATTAAGTAGGCTGTTGGTCTTTGAGGTCCGTTATGTCAATTTGCCTTTATACATCTCATTGACCTACTGTCAACTCCCTCAGTTGTAAACATCTACAATAATCATTAGACGTACGCGTCAGAGTTATCATACCCCGTGTCGGGGTTTGTACAGAGTTGGTTAAATCCGCTCTTTTGCTCCCCGCTTACATGGCTAATAATCTCCAAGCTGCTCTAAGCGGTGTTGTTTGTGTGAATATTGTTTTCCATAAAGTTAATAACCCCCTAAAACGAAATATGAAATGACCTCTTCCCCTATCGTTAAAGCGTGAGATACATTTTTAAAACCAGTGATTTAATTCCAAATATTTAGTACCTACATTTTAACACATGTTATAATTCCAAAATGTTTACTATTTCTTACAGATAAAGGGTCCTGTTAGCCCCGACCTGTAACTGACAGTTAGACTTACAGGTTATGTCGTTGTCTTTTGTTTGTATTGTTTATGTGTCCGCTGTGCGGGGAAAATGATAATACAAGCGGAACTACGTAGCTAATACTGTTGTAACGGGGATCCTTATTGTAGCAACACACTTTTGTAGGGAAGGCAATCCTGCGCTGCGTTAGCTAAATTTTCATGTCATCGGGTGTAGTTCATAAAGGTTGAAGAGTGTATGTTAGGATGAAGTGTGAATTCATGCCAGGAATAATAAGTGTGAAGTTTGATTTCCTCCCTTCTGTAATAAGCAGCCAATGAGGTATTTTTTCCTTTATTCATGTGTTTAATCTGAACCCGTTATAACGCCTGTTAAACTGTTATGTATGTAAGCACTTCAGAGTTATACCAAGCTAATAAGTCACTCCTAAGATAATGTTGTAAGAGTGTGCTTAACTGTATTTTTAATTTACTTTATAGTTCTCACTGAAGGGGATAATTTTCACTGAAACTACAGAATAAAGCCGCCAGTTAAAATCATGGAACGGTTGTGCTCGTGGTTACTGAAGGGAGCTACAAGACCATTATTCGTTTCGAATTCACCAACTCAAAGACGCTTGCCCGCTCCATCATAACTCCGTAAATTCCCTCCCTGTGTAGATCAAACGTCCTGCCTGTAAATCCTGGGTATGCCCACATCATTAATGAATAAGATGTGTAGAAAACTGTTTAGCCATAGTTAAAGGCCTTTCATAAAGAGGCTGTCATGATTGCCTGTGCCTCATGTTTAACACGTATTGCTTGTTACCGAATACTACTGTTGTACATTTAATATCTACTAGCCGATTTCGTCGCATTTGCACAAATTCTGTCATGTTACTGTGGTCTTTTTAAAAGTCAATAAATATGTGTGTAGAGTGTACATGTTTGTTTCACTGTAGATCTGTTTAAGACCTCCTAGAAACACCTAATTTCATCCCACAGCATTAATTAATAAGCTGTGTAGAAGCTGTTTAGCCATAAGTAAAGGCCTTTCATAAAGCAGCTGTCATGATTGCATGTCCCTTATGTTTAACACGTATTGCTTGTTACAGAATACTACTGTTGTACATTTAATATCCCCTAGCAGATTTCGTTGCCTTTGCACAAATTCTGTCATGTTACTGTGGTCTTTTTAAAAGTCAATAAAAATGTGTGTAAAGTGTCCATGTTTGTTTCACTGTATATTTGTTTAAGCCCTCCTAGAAACACCTAATTAAAGGCCTTTCATAAAGAGGCGGTCATGATTGCATGTGCCTCATGTTTAACACGTATTGCTTGTTACAGAATACTACTGTTGTACATTTAATATCCCCTAGCAGATTTCGTTGCCTTTGCACAAATTCTGTCATGTTACTGTGGTCTTTTTAAAAGTCAATAAATATGTGTGTAAAGTGTACATGTTTGTTTCACTGTAGATCTGTTTAAGACCTCCTAGAAACACCTAATTTCATCCCACAGCATTAATTAATAAACTGTGTAGAAGCTGTTTAGCCATAAGTAAATGCCTTTCATAAAGCGGCTGTCATGATAAACCTGAATCTGAAAGTACCTTTAGGATCTTTTCTTTGGGGTTCTAATCTCCCCGTGTGTACATGCACTGAAAATCCTTAGGCTGGAGCCATCTGGAAGCTCTGTGCCTGTACATATAAAGAAAACTCAATAGGAAACTAGGCTGAGAAACATTATTTAGATGGCTGTTTAATTGTTGTTTAAAGCCTGAAATGGACACAATGCCCAAGGGACCTTGTTTCTAACACACACACACACCCACACACATTCCTTGTTTCTCACACACACCCACACACACCCACACATATTCAGGTCTTAAAAATGGCTTGTTCTGGACATTTATAATGCTGAGGCCCCAGCGCTATCTATAGCCCCAGACATTCCTGCTTCATAGATAACAACCATAAGGGAGATAAAACTGGGGGATGGAGGGGGGCATGGGCCCCAAAAGTTCAAACACCCTCTAACACATGACCACACGAACAGGTGGGGGGGGGGGGTGGGGCGGGGGCACATATTCAGTACACGTCATCAGGTCATAAGGTCAGCAATCAATCATTTTTGACACCTGTCAGCAATCAATCAATTTTGACACATGCCGTATCCTATTACTCTCTCACTGACTCTCTTACATAGACTCAACTCTAACCACACACTCACACATACTATACTGACACTCCAACACACGCACACATGCATATTGTAGGGGGAGGTATTATTACATTTTTTTGGCAGGGGAAAAAAATAGGGAAATAACATTGTAAAATTAATGACCTGCTCATTTGAAAAAGTAACTAAGTAACTGATTACTTAAATTAAATAACTAACATGTTAAGTTACTTGTTACCACACAAACGTTATCTGAGTACTCTAACAAGTTACAAGTAACGCATTACCCCACAACAATGGCCATCACCGGTGAGTAGGCTAGGCTTCAATTTATTTAGTAGCCTATAATATTTAGTCTACAAAACATGCTCTTTACATGATATAGACTGACCAGGTGAATCCAGGTGGAAGCTATGATCCCTAATTGATGTCTCCTGTTGATACTCCCAAGTGGCGCAGCGGTCTAAGTCACTGCATCTCAGTGCTAGAGGCATCACTACAGACCCAAGTTTGATCCTGGGCTGTATCTCAACTGGCCATGATTGGGAGTCCCATATGGTGTCGCACAATTGGCCCAGCGCTGTCTGGGTTAGGGGAGGGTTTGGCTGGGGTAGGCTGTCATTGTAAAATAAGAATTTGTTCTTAACTGACTTGCCTACTTAAATAAAAAGTTAAATAAATAATACAAATAAAATAAATAAACTGTTAAATCCACTTCAAACAGTGTAGATGAAGGGGACGGAACAGGTTAAAGAAAGATTTTTAAGCCTTAGGACAATTGAAAAAGATTGATTATGTATGTGTGCCATTCAGAGGGTGATTGGGCAAGACAAAGGATGTAAGTGCCTTTGAACGAGATATGGTAGCAGTTGCCAGGCGCACCAGTTTGTGTGTGTCAACAATTGCAATGCTGCTTGTTTTTCACGCTCAACAATTTCCTGTGTGTATCAGGAATTGTCCACCAGCCAAAGGACATCGGAATTCAAGTTTTAATGTCACATGCACAAGTACAGTGAAATACCTTTCTTGCTAACTCAAAACCCAACAATGCAATAATCAGTAACAATGTAATACTAGAAGAACACACAAGAAATAAGAAAAAATATGAAGAACACAATGAGAAAGTAAGTATGCATACTATATATAGGGTCAGTTCCAATACTATATTTACAATTAGCCAGCAGCGTACCCCCTGCATACCACTGCTGGCTTGCTTCTGAAGCTAAGCAGGGTTAGTCCTGGTCAGTCCCTAGATGGGAGACCAGATGTTGCTGGAAGTGGTGTTGGAGGGCCAGTAGGAGGCATTCTTTCCTCTGGTCTAACAAATGTGACACTGTGTAGGGTGCTGTCTTTCAGATGGGATGTTAAACGGGTGTCCTAACTCTCTGCGGTCATTAAATATCCCATGGCACTTATCATAAGAGTAGGGATGTTAACCCTAGTGTCCTGGCTAAATTCCCAATCTGGCCATCTAACCCTAATAATCCCCAGTTTACAATTCACTCATTCATCCCCTTCCTCTCCCATGTAACTATTCCCCAGGTTGTTGCTGCAAATGAGAATGTGTTCTCAGTCAACTTACCTGGTAAAATAATGGATAAATACAATGTGAAGGGATGTTGGAGGTAGATATGTATAGGGGTAAGGTGAATAGGATATAAGATAAACAGAGTAGTAGGAGCTTGTATGTGTGTGTGTAGAGTCAGTATAAATGTGCATTCAGAAAGTATTCAGACCACTTCACTTGAACCATATTGTGTAACGTTACAGTCTTATTCTAAAATGGATTAAATTGTTTTTCCTCCCTCATCAATCTACACACAATGCCCCATAATGCCAAAGCAAAAACATGTTTTTAAACATTTTTGCTAATTTATTACAAATAAAAAACGGAAAAAATGTTCAAACCCTTTACTCAGTACTTTGTTGAAGCACCTTTGGCAGCCTCAAGTCTTTTTGGGTATGATACTACAAGCTTGGCACACCTGTTTTTTGGGGAGTTTCTCCCATTTCTCTCTGCAGATCCTCTCCAGCTTTGTCAGGTTGGATGGGGAGTCGCTGCACAGCTATTTTTAGGTCTCTCCAGAAGTGTTTGTTCGTGTTCAAGTACGGGGTCTGGCTGGCCCACTCAAGGACATTCAGAGACTTTTCACGAAGCCACCACTGCGTTGTTTTGGCTGTGTGATAAGGGTAGTTGTCCTGTTGGAAGGTGAACCTTCGCGCCAGTGTGAGGTCCTGAGCGCTCTGGAGTAGGTTTTCATCAAGAATCTCTCTGTACTTTGCTCCGATCATCTTTCCCTCTATCCTGACTAGTCTCCCAGTCCCTGCCGCTGAAAAACATACCCACAGCATGATACTGCCACCACCATGCTTCACTGTAGGGGTGGTGCCAGGTTTCCTCCATATGTGATACTTGGCATTTCGGCTAAATAGTTTAATCTTGTTTTCATCAGACCAGAGAATCTTGTTTCTCATGGTCAGAGTCCTTAAGGTGCCTTTTGGCAAACTCCAAGCAGGCTATCATGTGCCTTTTACTGAGGAGTGGCTTCCGTCTGGCAACTCTACCACAAAGGCCTGATTGGTGGAGTTCTGCAGAGATGGTTGTCCTTCTGGAAGGATCTCCCATCTCCACAGAGGAACTCTGGAGCTCTGTCATAGTGACAATCGGGTTCTTGGTCACTTCCTCTAGGAAGAGTCTTGGTGGTTCCAAACATCATCCATTTAAGAATGATGGAAGCCACTGTGTTCTTGGGGACCTTCAATACTGCAGACATTTTTTGGTACCCTTCCCCAGATCTGTGCCTCTACCCAATCCTGTCTTGGAGCTCTAAGGACAATTATTTGTCCTCGTGGCTTGGTTTTTTCTCTGACATGCACTGTCAACTGTGGGACCTTATATAGACAGGTATGTGCCTGTCCAAATCATGTCCAATCAATTGAATTTACCACAGGTGGACTCCAGTAAAGTTTAAACATCTTAAGGATGATCAATGGAAACAAGATGCACAGGAGCTCAATTTTGAGACTCATAGTAAAGGGTCTGAATTGTAATGAAAAAAGTTATTTCTGTTTTTAATGTTTAATACATTTGCCAAAATTCTAAAAAGCTGTTTTTGCTTTGTCATTGTGGGGTATTGTGTGTAGATTGATGAGGGGGAAAAAACAGTTCAGTCAATTTTAGAATTAGGCCATAACGTTACAAAATGTGGGAAAAGTCAAGGGGTCTGAATACTTTCCGAATGCACTGTATTATTATGTGTGTGAGCAGGCGATGGAGTGAGTGTGTGTTTGTGTGTAGGGCCCTGTTAGTGTGCATAAAGACAGTGCAAAACTAAAACTAAAAGCTCAATAAAAATACAAGGTTAACTCCGATTGTCCGTGTAGCTATTTTGTTAGCTATTTATCAGTCTTATTGGTGGGAATAAAAGCTGTTCAAGAGCCTGTTGGTGCCAGACTTGATGCACCGGTACCGCTTGCAGTGCAGAAGCAGATAGATGATTGGTGGTTGTCGTCTTTAACAATTTCCGGGCCTTGCTACAACACCACCTGATATAGATGCCCTGGATGGCAGGGAGCCTGGCCCCAGTGATGTACTGGGTTGTCCGCGCTACCCTCTGTAGAGCCATGTGATTGAGGTAGGTGCTATTGCCACATCAGGCAGTGATGCAGCCAGTCAAATTGCTCTCAATGGTACAGCTGTAGAACCTTTTGAGGAAACCTTTTCAACCTCCTGAAGGTGAAGAGGTGCTGTCGCGTCTTTGTTCACGACTGTGCATGTGTGTTTGGATCATTTGAAGTATTTAGTGATTTGTACACCGAGGACTAGGTACACACCCCTGGGTTGCGGGTCAGTGTGGCGGAGGTGATGTTGCCTACCCTCTCCACCTGAGGTTGGCCTGTCAGGAAGTCCAGGATCCAGTTGCAGAGCTCCCTCTGTTCAGACCCAACTTGACACAGCTGTCGGAAGCATCCCTGTGGAACACTTTCGACACCTTGTAGAGTGCATGCCCTGACAAATTGAGGGCAAAACTGGGTGCAACTCAATATTAGGACGGTGTTCCTAATGTTTTGTACACTCAGTGTATATTTTCCTCTCCTAATATTGCAAAATCTGTGTCCCTTCATAGTTTTTATTGCTCTCAGTTTGTCACTGTCAGAGTAGCCTCTTATTTAAGTTATTTGTGTGGTTTTAAAAAATATTCTACTTATGCCTTCTATCATGTAAATGCGTTTATAAAAGTCATTTTTTTCCAGACCCCGCTAAAAGATTCTCCCGATGTGTAGAAATCCAGGAAAAATGCTATAGACATGTTTAATAGCAATGGACATATCCGCGGGAAGATGTTTTGAGTTAGAGGGGCTGGGATAAAAATCCCCTTCATAATAAAGCGTTGCATGAATAAATAATCACATTTGCGTATTGGCATACAGTTGAGCAGACAGATTACTTAGTTACAGTATGGTGTACAAAACTACACAGGCAGGACAGGGACCAGAGTTTTATGTAATGGCGTGATACGTTTCACACTTTGCAGCTAAACCATAAATGCAGATACACACATTTGACAAGTTTATGAATGGGATTATATTCCCACTACAACCTAATTTTACAGGTAACCCAAGCCTTTTTCCAAATTTTCATGGATTTGTGTAATGTCAATGGAATAGACTGTAGTTATACTATATATCTGTTCTAGACATCTGTTGCCCATATACAATTTTTCTCCCCTCTAAACTGTGAGCAGCCATAGCAATATAAATACTGATGATGGTTATGGTCTTTGGCATATGTCGATAAATATACATTAGCTTTATTCACAACCCCTCTCACTCACTGTCCACGCTGAGAAGAAACATGGCTGCTTTGACAGATGGTTTAAAAACACATTTCACAATTCTACCTGCCTGTGAAGGTACCCAACATAAATAATTCACTATCCTCTTTCTTTGGCTTGGCTCCAGCGTTGCTGCTTCTGAAATGCCATTAACAACAGTGGTCTCTTTAACACTGCTAAGGGCACTAGGGTAGTAGTATAGGCTATTATACAATGGGTGGGTCTAATCCTGAATGCTGATTGGTTAAAACCGCATTCCAGCTGTTACCACCATCTAAATCTATGATGTTAAAATGCCTATTTACTCTGGTCCAGCTGACTGCGCAATACATTGTCATCAGCTCAGCCAGGCAATTTTTAAACTTGATCTCCAATATAAAAAACATCTAGACATTATCTCACATTTCTTTTAGACTAAAATGTTGTTTTCAACAGTGGAGATTTGTATAAACCTTGCTCTCTGTCTCTACCGACATTTGCAGCATTGTTTCAATATTCAAATTTGATCTCCAGCTGTCCCATAGTAATGAACGTGTCGGGAGTCGAGATGAGACAGACAGGTAGGCAGCTTCTCTCAGCCAGTCGAAATCATGAATCGGCATAATTTTTATGGATATATACAAAGAACTATCAATAGAAAACAGGTCAAACTAAACAAAGTGCAGCTACTTTGAAGTTCCAATTTCAGTTTGAAGTGATTGTGTTAGCTGTGTTGTTGGCTAGCTCTCAAGCAACAGTGTCCATTTTCTATGCCAGGTGAAATTGCACATCATTAGCTCATTGTTATGGATGTATCCAAATAAATATTGATAGAAAACAGGTTAAACAAATGCAAATGCAGCTACTTCGTTGTCATTCTGGCTGCACTGTTTGACGTGACTGTAAGTTAGCCGTAGTTGGCTAGTTAGTAAACACGGGATAAGAACGTTGCCAGCCAATATCGCATAGGAAAATTTAGAATGAGCGACTGGGTCGCCATTGATGAAGAACAAAAAGACTGAATGACTGTCACATCTCTGGCAACCGAACTGATAGAACGAAAAACCAGCCGGCTTGGGTAGCAACCCAAGATTTGTGTCGGGACTATATCTTGAGGAAGGATGAAATAGTATAAATAAAGTAAACAAAATAACGTTTTTTAATGAAAATATGTCAATCATTATTTGAATGTGTTAGTAACCTGTTGTATAAAAGTGATAATGCACTCGAAGCCGGTGTTTGGGGGATATATTGGCACGGTTTGCCGGCCCGAGACAAAGTATTGGGCTTAACAACACCCGTGCCAACATACCCTCCAAACACCAGCTTCTCACAAAGCCTAAAATCAAGGGAAGGTCGATTTCCTGATTAGAATTCAATGTGAATTCAACGTGTGCCAGTAAACTAGCAACTGTCTATTAGTGTGTGGGTGTGTGTTGGGGGGACAGGTTGGGAGATTGAATTAATTTGAATCAATTTGAATTAAAGTCGTAGTCATAAATATAACGATAATAGTATTATCACAATGATATTTATAATAATCTGTTTTGTTATACAGCATAATAGGGGGCTGCAGGTAGCCTAGCGGTTAAGAGCATTGAGCCACTAACAAAAGGTTGCTGGTTTAAATCCCCGAGCTGACTAGGTGAAAAATATCTGTCGATTTGCCTTGAGCAAAGCACTTAACCTTAATTGCTCCTATAAGTCGCTCTGGATACGAGCATCTGCAAAATTACTCAAATGTACATGTCAATATTTTACAGCAGGGTTCTCCAACCCTGTTCCTAGAGAGCTACCCTCCTGTAGGTTTTCGCTCGAACCCCAGTTGTGACTAACCTGATTCAGCTTATCAACCAGCCAATTATTAGAATCAGGTGGGCTATATAAGGGTTGGAGCAAAAACCTGCAGGACTGCATTTTTCAGACATTTTGATTATTGATATGGAAATTCTGTTAGAACTTTATTTTTTGATATACTGTATGTGTGTGTGTGTGTGTGTGTGTGTGTGTGTGTAATATATTTAACATAAGTAATATTATTGGGTGTGTTTACGCATGCCGTGCATGCCATAAAGCATTGGAAGAATTGTAAATCCATTTTGAAAGGCTATGGAGTTTGCGTTGTAAAAAACAAAACAATTTACCATGTACTTGGATTTAGGTTAAAAGTTGGGTGAAAAAAAGACAAAATGACCTCACGTTGATGACTTTTTGGAAATTAAATTCCTTTCCCACATTGCTTTTTTGGGGTTCAAATGACGTGGAAACAAGGTTGATACAACCAGTTTTTGCCCAGTGGGATGCCGCCATCAGGCTATCACTACATTAGTATTTGCATTTGATGAAAATTGTATGTCAAGTTTGTATGTGATCTTTGATCACTAATTCTGTGTTTGGTTAATGTTTTTCTATGTTTGGGGTTCATCCACTTGGGTTGACTGCCTTGCTCAGGGGCAGAACGACAGATTTTTACATTGTCAGCTTGGGGATTTGATCCAGCAACCTGTTGGTTACTGGCCCAACACTCTAACCACTAGGCTGCTACCTGCCGCCCAACATGTTCTGCACATGTATGACTGAGCTAGGTGCACCCTGAATGCACATGCCCTTTTCTCAGAGGGCAGTGCAAGAGGCAGCCTTGCAAGTTCTGATTTGCATGCATGGTTTGTGGGATTTCTGTGTAGGACGTTTTACAAACTTAAAAGATTATGTTTTCTGTGGGTGTTTTGTCCCATTATGTATATTTTGACTTTAATAGTGGGCCCCATATTTCATTGCCATACACAAGGATTGGTTGGATAACGGAGACAAATATTTTAAGCCAGATTTTTATAGGGGGGGTAAATTTACATATAGTATGCTCTCCTTGCTTTCTCTGCCAGTGTTTTGTTAGTGACTTCGAAGCCACTGATGCACTGCTGTTAAAGGAAAACTCCATCCCAAAACTATCTTTTGGTATTTGTTTCATTAGTCCTTTGTTGATACTGTCCCAAAATGTTTTGCATGTCAGCAATCAAGTTTTCAAGATATGTAACTTTCAAAATACAGAAATCTGAAAACTAGATTTTTGACATGGAAAACATGGTTAACTTAACTATATATTTCAAAAATGGCGCAGTAGAAAGGACTATCAACATATACTGAGCAGCTCACGTTATAAACAGAAGCAATGCTACATGGAAGACCAATCCAAATTCTGGCATGTCTAGCCCATCAATTATCTGAGCCAATTATAGCTAGGGGGGAGGTTCCTATATTTTTCCATGGCTAAACCAACTAGGCTCGTAATTTTACATTTTTATTCGTATTTACGGATGAAAAACAAATGTGCACATTAACGTTCAGATGTTCCAGACGGCATTTCTGCCAAAAAACATACAGAAATACTTTTTGTTTACGTTCAAATGCCTTTCCATTAAACTAGTGACATGCGACAAACGCTTAGTTTCCTGAAAGTGTTGCACTCACATTGAGGGGGATGTAATGGAGCTGGTCAAGTTCCTTGGTGTTCACAACACTAAGAACCTATAATGGTCCAAACACACCAACAAAGTTGTGAAGAGGGCACGACAATGCCTATTCCCTCTCAAGATGCTGAAAAGATTTTGCATGGGACCTCAGATCCTCAAACCGTTCTACAGCTGCACCATCGAGAGCATCCTGACTCGTTGCATCACCGCTTGGTGATCATTGTGAGGTCAGAACTTTCGGAACAGCCCTACTTATTGGCCAGAGCGTCCAGTGAATGCGAAACACTCTGAATTTATGAACAGACAATCTGACAGCACAGCTGTTCTCTCTCTCTTACATGTCTGGATGTAGCTGGCAAGTCAGTACAGAATGCACAGATCAACCCTTAAAGAGATGGGTGGGGCTAAGGCTTAAGAGGGTGTGAGCAATGCTGAATGGGTGTAGACAAAGGGCTCTCCAACAGTAGTACCAAAACATACAAGTTGATCAACTTTCAAAGCAGAATTACTTTCCCATTGTTTCCTCAAATGCAGTGTATGATATACCATTTTGGGTCTACTTTTATCCAGTGTAAAAAACAGAAGTTCAAATGTTGCTACATAAGACAGAATCCAGGCAGTGAGTCATATATATTTATTTCTATATCTATATACAGTGCCTTCGGAAAGTATTCAGACCCCTAGACTTTTTCCACATTTTGTTGTTACAGCCTTATTCGAAAATGTATTAAATTTAAAAAATCCTCTGCAATTGTCATGGAGGATCGTTTCAAAATATGACACTATAGGCTTTTAACACAAACATATCAGAAGCCTAGCTGGTCCGCGGAACACACACCTTCCCAGAGCACTGGCTCTGTATTTATACACACACAGTATGAGTCCATTCCATATGTTAATGAAGTTACTTCCCTCAGGTCATCGGCCACCATTATCTTTCACTCCAGGCTTCCTCCATGTTCATGCCTAATAACGCCTGTATCTGCTCTTGATTAGATTACAATGGTGGCAGGACCCTCTCGTGTCCTAAAATTAATATATGTCTATCTTACCCTAAGCACTTATGGCCTTTACCCTAAGCACTTATGTTTGTTCCTCTCTATCTAATCTTTATAATGGTGTCCTGCTCTTTCCATAATAGATAATGTATTTAAGTGTCACCTCCTCCTCTTTGCCCTAAGCCCTTATGCACAGTAAAGCACGTATTGCTTCGGCCATTACACTTATGTCTGTTTAATCTTTGGTTTCCTGTCCGCTTTCTGTTTGTGGTCTAATGTATACCTATCTTTGCTCAATAGTGTCATATCTGTCTCTATATGTAACAATAACTACAACACAATCTACACACAATACCCCACAATTACAAAGCAAAAACAGTTTTTTAGATGTTTTTGCAAAAAAAAAATGCAAATATAAAACAGAAATACCTTATTTAAGTATTCAACCACTTTAGAGCTCCGAGCAGGAGGCACAGATCTGGGAAAGGGTACCAAAAATGTATTCAGCACTAAAGGTCCCCAAGATCACAGTGGCCTCCATCATTGTTAAATGGAAGAAGTATGGAACCACCTAAATTCTTCCTAGAGCTGGCCGCCCAGCCAAACTGAGCAATCGGGGGAGAAGGGCCTTGGTCAGGGAGGTGACCAAGAACCCGATGGTCACTATGACAGAGCTCTAGAGTTCTTCTATGGAGATGCGAGAAGCTTCCAGAAGGACAACCATCACTGCAGCAATCCACCAATCAGGCCTTTATGGTAGAGTAGCCATGGGAAGCCACTACTCAGTAAAAGCCACATGACAGCCGCTTGGAGTTTGCCAAAAGGCACCTAAAGGACTCTCAAGATTCTCTGGAATGATGAAACCAAGAATGAACTCTTTGGCCGGGAGGAAACCTGGAACCATCCCTACGGTGAAGCGCGGCAGTGGCAGAATCATTCTGTGGGGATGTTTTTCAGCTGGTAGGGACTGGGAGACTAGTCAGGATTGAGGCAAAGATGAGCAAAGAAAAGTACAGAGAGATCTTATACTGGGGCAAAGGTTCACCTTCCGAACAGAGCAACGACCCTAAGCACACAGCCAAGACAACTGAGGAGTGGCTTCAGGACAAGTCTCTGAATGTCCTTGAGTGGCCCAGCCAGAGTCTGGACTTAAACCTGTTCAAATATCTCTGGAGAGACATGAAAATAGCTGTGCAGCAACGCTTCCCAACCTGACAGAGCTTGAGAGGATCTGCAGAGAAGAATAGGAGAAACTTCCCAAAACAGGTTTGCCAAGCTTGTAGCGTCATACCAAAGAAGACTCGAGGCTATAATCGCTGCCAACGGTGCTTCGACAAAGTACTGACTAAAGGGTCTGAATACTTATGTAAATGTAATATTTCAGTTTTTTATTTGCAATAATTTAGTAAACATTTCAACAACAAAAAAAACATTTTTGCTTTGTCATTATGGGGTATTATAGGTCTGAATACTTTCCGAAGGCACTGTATAATATGTGACCAACCGGCTTGATTCGGTGTTATGTAGCAAAATTTGAAATTGCGTTTTTTACATTGGATAAAAGTAAAGACTCAGAGCTAGAAAATGGTGTATCCTACACTACAGTTGGAGAACAATTGGAAAGTAATTTGTATTGAAAGTTAATAAACTTGTAACCTCACTTTTGAGAAATTGGCCCTTGAATGTTTTAGTACCTACTGGTGAGCTCTTTGTCTGCACCCATTCAGCATCGTTCACACCTTCCTAAGCTTTAACCCCACCCATCTCTAAGGATTCACATGTGAGGCTATTGTCGTGACGTGACTATCCTTAATGTAATGACTGTTATTATTATAATAATTACCTACTATGTTAAGTTGATACTCGATTAAATTAATCATGTAACAATTAACTCATTAGGAATTTGGGACACCATGAGAAAAGTTATTTAACGTGTTAATATCTCCCGACTTAAACCCTAAAGATATATAAATATCTCTAACATCAATAACTGTCACACCCTGATCTGTTTCACCTGACGTTGTGCTTGTCACCACCCTCTCCAGGTGTCGCCTATCTTCCCCATTATCCCCTGTGTACTTATACCTGTGTTCTGTTTGTCTGTTGCCAGTTAGTCTTGTTTGTCAAGCTTAACAGCATTTGTCCTGTCAGCTCCTGTTTTTTCCTAACCTCTCTTTTTCTTGCCATCCTGGATTTGACCTTCGCCTGTCCTGTCTCTCTATCCGCCTGCCTGACCACTTCCTGACTCTGAGCCTGCCTGCCGACCTGTACCCTTGCCCTATCTCAGGATTATTGACCCCTGCCTGCCTTGACCTGTCTCTTGCCTGCCCCTTGGACTATTTTTTTTGTGTGAATTTTACCCCTTTTTCTCCCCAATTTCGTGGTATCGAATTGTTTTAGTAGCTACTATCTTGTCTCATCGTTACAACTCCCATACGGGCTCGGTTGAGATGAAGATTGAAAGTCATGCATCCTCCGATACACAACCCAACCAAGCCGCACTGCTTCTTAACACAGCGCCATCCAACCCGGAAGCCAACCGCACCAATGTGTCGGAGGAAACACCGTGCACCTGGCAACCTTGGTTAGCGCGCACTGCGCCCGGCCCGCCACAGGAGTCGCTGGTGCGCGATGAGACAAGGATTTCCCTACCGGCCAAACCCTCCCTAAACCGGACGGCGCTAGGCCAATTGTGCGTCACCCCACGGACCTCCCGGTCGCGGCCGGTTACGACAGAGCCTGAGCGCGAACCCAGAGTCTCTGGTGGCGCAGCTGGCGCTGCAGTACAGCGCCCTTAACCACTGCGCCACCTGGGAGGCCCGCCCCTTGGACTATTAAACCATTGTTTATTGAACGTATCTGCATCTGGGTGTTACCTACGTAAGGGACGCAAACGGCATTTGCTGTATGATTGATGAGGATCTCCATATTGCAAATGTACGGTCCCTTACTAGACGTCCGCGAATGTCTTTAAAATACACCAACGGCCTCGGGCCGTGCCCCAGGGCCAGATCTTCCGGGAAGACCTCAAATAAAGTATCTCTGACATTTGGTTTCCGTTTTATAAAAAGTTCAGATTTGTCATTTTTCTGCTGTTCCTGAAAATGACACCAGATGGCGAATGGCTGCTTATAGCAAATGTACAAAACATCAACAATAATGACATGGCCATTTCTCCTAAACGGAAAAGACTTTGAAGACGAAACTTGGTGAGCACAGGTTTGGCCTAATGGGCTGTTATCCCAGAAACAAGATGGCGTCGAGGCCCCAACACTTTTTGAGTTAAGACCATTGTTCTGGGATTAACTTCTTGGAGCACTCATCCCGTTAGTGGGATCATTTTCGTCAACATCCGCTGAATTGCAGAGCGCCAAATTCAAATTAAATTACTAAAAATATTTAATTTTCATGAAATCACAAGTGCAATATAGCAAAACACAGTTTAGCTTGTTATTAATCCACATGGCGTGTCAGATTTCAAAAAACCTTTACAGCAAAAGCTATCCAAGCGTTTATGTTAGGACATCTCTCTCAGCAGACAAAACATTACAAGCAGCAAAGTAGATTGGTCACGAAAGTCAGAAAAGCAATAAAATGAATCGCTTACCTTTGATGATCTTCGGATGTTTGCACTCACGAGACTCCCAGTTACACAATAAATGTTCCTTTTGTTCGATAGATTATTTTTATATCCAAAAACCTCCATTTGGTTGGCGCGTTTTGTTCAGAAATCCACAGGCAGGTCATGGCGGGCAGACAAAAATACCAAATAGTATCCGTAAAGTTCGTAGAAACATGTCAAACGTTTTTTATAACCAATCCTCAGGTTGTCTTTACAATAAATAATCGATAGTATTTCAACCGGACCGTAGCTTTTTCAAGAGGAGAGAGAGAGAAAAAGTCTGCTCCAAGCTGTTGTGCATGCAAAACCCTGCTGGCATCAAGCCATCCACTGACGTGAAGTGATTGTTCTCGCTCATTTTTCATAATAAAAGGCTGAAACTATGTCTGAAGACTGTTCACACCATGTGGAAGCCATAGGGAAATACATCTGGTTGTTATCCCTTTAAATGGAGGGAAGGCATGCAATAGAACAGGGAGATTAATTTCTCTTAGGCACTTCCTGGTTGGATTTTTCTCAGGTTTTTGCCTGCAATATCAGTTCTGTTATACCCACAGACAATATTTTGACAGTTTTGGAAACTTTAGAGTTTTCAACCCTAATCTGACAATTATATGCATATTCCAGATTCTGGGCCTGAGAAATAGGCAGTTTCATCTGGGTACGTTTTTCATCCAAACATCAAAATACTGCCCCCTACACTCAACAGGTTAAAGGTCAAAAACAAAAATAGAGCACTAATTTGACCGCTTCACGTCAAAGTACATGAACCTACGGTGTCAGGAAAAAACGAAAGAACCAGCAATTTATCTATCGCAATTTACGAGAAATCGTACAATTAGTGATCGTCAAATAATTCTTTTTTTTTCTTTAAGTTGCAGATCCAGTTGTGGCATGTTCAGACGAATCCGTTAAGGCGAGTTATGTGATTTATGTGATTTTCTGAAATCACACACACAGTCAATGGGGAGTAACAGAGTGAGTGGCTTACAGACACACAGAGCCTGCAACAGTTACCTTTGTTCGAACTATCAAAGAACCGTCAGACCTAAAGCTCTGAGACTTTAGAAACCTGTTCTAGAGCTCAAGTCAATAGTGCACGGTGAGTTATGTGGCTCTTTTACATTTTTTTCATTTTATTTAACCTTTATTTAACCAGGAAGGGCTCATTGAGATTTAAAATCTCTTTTTCAAGAGCGTCCTGGCCAAGATAGGCAGCACCAAGTCATTGCAAAAATTACAGACAAACAATAAGAAACTACAAGTAATCTAGTAAAAACCATAGAATTCACAAGAGTATAACAAAATCAAAAACAGCAAATTAAAAACATTGACAGGTCAGGGAATCAGTCTCAAGATCATTCATCAGTGATTTAAAAATACCAATCTGGACAAGTTCTTCCAGTTTAAAAGTATTTTGTAAGGCATTCCAAGACGATGGCGCAGAGTACATAAAAGCCCTTTTACCAAATTCAGTTCGGACATTTGGAACAGTTAGCAGGATAAAGTCCAGCGAAAGAAGAGAGTACCCACCACATTTCTGAACAATACAAATGCCCAAATAAAAAGGTAGTAAACCCCAAATGGCTTTGTAAATAAAAGTATACCAATGCCTGAGCCTACGAGTGACCAGCCAACCCTGGTATACAAAATGCAGTGGTGCGTAAGGATTTTGCAGTTTAAAATAAATCTGAAAGTGCCATGGTAAAGGGTGTCAATTGATCTCAAACACTGAGCGGAAGCATTCATATATAAAATATCCCCATAGTCTAGTAAAGGCATAAATGTAGCTGATACTCTCCGCCTTCTGGCTTCAAATGAAAAACAGGCCTTATTCCTAAAATAAAATCCCAATTTCAGCTTCAATTGTTTTTGTAAGTTGAATATGCAATTTAAAAGAGGCCGTCATCAATTTAAATTCCAAGATATTTATGAGGTTACAACCTCAATCTCCTTGCCCTGACAGGTAGTAATAGGTGAAAGGTTCAGAGGTCTATTTCCTGCTTTAGAAAACACCATTAGTTTAGTTTTGTCAGTATTGAGGATAAGCTTCAATTGACACAAGGTATGTTGAACAGTATAAAAAGCAGTTTGCAAGTTCTGGAAAGCTTTTGTAAGAGACGAGGCACAACAGTAAATAACAGTATCATCAGCATAAAAATTAAATTGCGCATTTTGGACATTTTTGTCTAAATCATTTATATAAATAGTTGTGTCGTGTCTTTGGCTATGCCGGATTAAGTGATATGACATGCTATTCGATAAAATAATTTCTCCGTAAATAATATCACCTGATTGAGCTAATCATGTAAATGTAATTAACTAGATAGTCTAGTCGGGCACCACGAAATAATATTTATAGAGCTGTTATCTTCCGAATAAACTCTTAAAGACCTAGTAATATTTTACATCCATAGCAGTCAACATTAATCTTAATCTTACTTCAGTCTCATCTGAGAGTTGTACATTCTTGGTTATCTGCAAGAACCCTGGCTAACAATTTGAATCAGCAATGCAAAATTGGGTTTAATCGTTTATTTACTAAATACCTAACTAATCACACATACACATAATTAAATCATAACTTGATTACAAATTACGTCATAAAGGAAAACGTCCCTAGCTGGCGGAACAGATATGACAGCTTGTTACACAAAGGAAAAGGGGCTGGGTTGAGTGAAAGAGCGGGACACTGAGGAACAATGGGAAAAAGCTGTGCTATCGTAAATACAGTATCTTATGCATTCTAAATTACCGCCCATTTGGAAAAGGAAAATGCAATAAATATTTACTCTGAGCTGCGCTTCAGTAGGTTGGAGGTAGATGGAAGACCGTGTTGCCAAACCGAGTCCTCTGTCCTTTGAAGAATGTCTCTGGTGGTCACTTGGATAAATTGTAGTAACGTCGTTGTGTGATAGACGGGATACTCTGTCTGATCCTTCCTATCCTGCGTTTGCAGCTGTGGTCGCTAACTCAACAGCTAGGAGTTATCACTTCTGTAGTGAATAAGAGTTGAAAAGTTCATACCATTCGCAACCAAAGCTCATGCTGATGTTGGCTTAGTTCTGTAGTTATCATCTGAACCATCCCGTCACAAATAATTTCATATTCAAACATTTAAATTGAACAACAATTCCATGTGAATCTGATAACTCTGATGTGTAGACTTTCTACTGTAGAGTTTATGTAATCTTATCATTGATGAGAATGTCTCAGATGACAACCGAACTGACATCATATTCATTAAGTACCACCGAATATGTTCAATTGTTTGGATTACCAGAATATAGTTCATTTCCCCCCACATTCTGACGTTCCCAGAATCTCTATGTTAACCAAGAGTTTTGCGAATGTAACCTTATAGTAGGGTAGAGAGAGGAAAAAGGGGGGAAGAGGTATTTATGACTGTCATAAACCAACCCCCCAGGCCAACGTCATGACAATCTTACTGGCAGAAATATCCTTGCCTGTAAAGACCTTTCTGTGCAAAGCAATGATGACGGCACGTGTTTCCTTGCAGGTAACCGTGGTTGACAGAGGAAGAACAATGATTCCAAGCACCACCCTCCTTTTGAAGTTTCCAGTCTGTTATTCAAACTCAATCAGCATGACAGAGTGATCTCCAGCCTTGTCCTCGTCAACACTCACACCTGTGTTAACGAGAGAATCACTGACAAGGATGTCAGCTGGTCCTTTTGTGGCAGGGCTGAAATGCAGTGGAAATGTTTTTGGGGGATTCAGTTCATTTGCATGGCAAAGAGGGACTTTGCAATTCATCTGATCACTCTTCATAACATTCTGGAGTATATGCAAATTGCCATCATACAAACTGAGGCAGCAGACTTTGTGAAAATTCTCTCAACTTTTGGCCACGACTGTATATATTTACATGTTGAAGGTCTTCGTTGGGTATCTTTGTTGGGCCCAGGCCTTCGTGGGCAGGGTTCCGCTTGGTAAGAAGGGGGGCCTGTTCTCGAGATGGTCTTCTACTTCGTTCTCAGGTGTAAGTCTCTGATTGTCCACAAGAGGTCACAATGTCCTCCCTCTTAGTTGTCTGTTTACTTGCACTCTTTCTGGAAGAGTGGTCTTCTGAGGACGGTGTCGATGATCCCATAGTGGTGATGAAAGCAGTGTAGGCAACAATGATTTGAAGAGAATAACTGGATGGTCCTACTTAAATGTACCGTCTTAGACACAGAACAGCTACTCAACTGTAGCATTGATTGTTTAGAGGTTCCATTGTCTTTTTCAACCTCATGTTGCAGTTTTCGGGGCCGTGACTAATGTGGACCAAGCTGCAGTCTGGTATGTTAATTCTTAACTCAAACCTCTTATACCCTTGGGTAGAAAGGGGCGTTTACGTCATGCTGACACACTCTCTGGGCTCCCTGGGGCATGGCTAGTTACGAGGCAAGGTATCATCATTTACTATGATCTCGTTAGAGAACTAAAATAACAATCTTATCTTCACAAAAACATTCTTTATCCTTGATATTTTCTACACAACAAAAAGGGTGTAAACCTGATATACACAGTGTAAAAGCTCTTCAAGTTACAATGTTTTCATTATAACGTATTTATAATAATTTTAATGGCATCACAAAATATACATTAATTTTCCACATTCCATCTCTCATCATTCCCAACATTCGGATGTTGAAATATATTGTCCCAGTGTTCATTGTTTGATGTTGAAGTTTACAGTTGCCAGAATCTCTCTGTAATTTTTAATACTGCAGGGCAAGAGAGAGAAAGTTCTCTCTAAATTTACGACCGGCTGTTAAGTCATAAAAACCGGCCCAACTCCCCCCTCTCCTGTGGGAGAGAGGGGGGTATGACTATCTGTCAGCCATTGCCAGTTGATCTGCACCTTTGATCCTCACCAAGGAGAGAGAGTCATGACACTATGGACTAAACAACCAAAGATTTCAAGATTAAAGTCTGGTTTATACTACAGGTGTGTTTGTAAATTTTATCTGGAGTGTCAGAGTGTGCTCTGGGCATTTGTAAACTCAGAGCGTTGTCAAATTGTCCGTGAATAAATCTAGAGCGTTTCACTCTCGGAGCTTTCATAGCACACTCTGGCTGAGGAGTTAGGTCAGAACGCTCGGATCACCCCAACAACAGCAGTCAATCACCCAAGCTAACTGGCTAGCGTTGGCTAGCTTGCTAGCTACTTCCAGACATAAATGAGAGAACAGCTCACTCTGACCATTTTACTCACCCTAGCAGAGCTGGTTAGGCTGTTTTTATGTTTTCCAGAGCGTTGGTGACTGCAACTGTGCAGCAGGCAAACATTTAATTACGCTTTTTTGCCAATGTTTACTGACATCGGTCATATTCAACTTTCATATAAATTCGTCAGTTATTCTGCGCTCTGGCACACTCAGACAAGAGTGCTCTGAATTCAAAGTAGATAGACAGAGTGAATTTACCAGCTACATTGTCGCAGTGACAACATTCTATTGAAATAGTTACTTGCATAGTGGATGGAGTCTTTTGTTTAGACATGTAGCTAGCTAGCTAAACAATGAATCATAATCCCAACTCATAACGTTACCACCCTGCATGAATCTGCAGGTAGCTAACCAACCAGGTTCAATGGTAGCTAGCTAATGTTAGGCTATAACTAGAAATGCCTCTGAGATACAAATAATATTACTTCACAGTTCATACACGTAACACTAACCAGCTAACGTTAGCTAGCTAGCTAATCGTACACTGTAACTTGAAATGAAAACAACTTTCTGTCAAAATTAGAAATGTGTAATATCTGAAAATGTAGCTAGCTAGACTATCTTACCTGTATACAGGGATGGCTTCTCCCTCTCTGTCACAGATGCCATGGTTGCCCTTAGTTTGAGGATGTAATCTGGAAACATGTGTTTTATACAACAGCCTTCTGTGTTCTCTTTTCGACTCCGTCTGCATATTTGCAATCAAATGTCAGAATTTTCTCCATCTCCTTAGCTATTATACTCTAATTCCACTGATTTCAAAACTCGGTCCTCCAGAAAGTGGACAGCAACACTTATGCAGTTCTATTACGTGATATCTTTCAAAAAAGAAGCGCTAGAAAGGATTACCTACACATACTGATGTTATAGACTGAAGTGTGCTATGCTACATGGCAGACCATTCCGAACTCATCTCTCAGCATGTCCAGGCCATTCTATCTCAGCCAATCATGGCTAGCGGGAAGGTTGCTGACTTTTTCCATTGCTAAACCAACTAGGCTACTAATTTAACTATTTTATTTGTATTTACAGATAGCATACACATGTGTTATGATGGCACATGAAAGTTCACATGTAACAGAAGGCATTTCTGCCAAAAAAAGGCATTTTGATTAAAAAAATACGTTTACATTCAAGTGGTGCTCTGTAAAGTAGTGACGTGCGAGATATGCCTAATTTCCTGAAACAAGTCACATATGTTATCCAACAACAGGAGCAAGCTCTCAATGTTCAAAATACCATAGAGCATAATTTAATAACTGTGTGATAACTTAAGTTATCACAAGCACATATAGATATCTGCCAAAATTAATGAAACACCAACATAAAGTGTCTTAAAAGGATGTTGGGCCACCACGAGTTGCCAGAACAGCTTCAATGCACCCCACACCAAAACAAATACCTTGTATCCCTTGTTTACTCAAGTGTTTTCTTTATTTTGGCAGTTACCAGTACGCCTAGAGTCGGGAAGGCCGCAGTTAAAAATTCCATAGGATTTCTTAATCCGGCCCTGGTGCTGGGGACCCTGTTGCAGTCACTCCTTCATAGCCATTCTGTTGTGCTGCATGTTGTGCTGGGTGCTCTGCAAGGGATGACTCATGGGGGGAGGCATGAGGACCAGGAGTAGTGGTGACTGGGTCCAGTGGGGATGTGGGCTCTCTGTAGCTTGGGGCACCTTGGATGTTGAGGAGGGGCCCTGGGATTCTTGAAGTGTTGGTTAGAGTCTCTGGGTTTGGTGTATTTAAGGGGGTCCGGTCCAGGGCAGTATCTTTCAGGGCTTTTGCAAAGAACCTAACTCCGTTCTTGGTGAGGCTGAATGTCCCAGTGATGCACTAGGTGCACCTTTGTCAGAGGGGAACAAGCCTGTGATACCTCTGTGTTGATGGTGTCTGATTGGCTGGGGCACATCTAGCCTGGGGAGTTGAGTGAAGTGTGGTACTGGCTGATGGGAACTCTTTAGTAGCTTTAGTAGCTACTTGGATCAGAGCATTGGCCATGTTGTCCCTGTATACCGTCACGTTGTTTTTCCCGGTGTGGATCAGGATGTGTTCTGCCTCTTTCAGTCTCTTGTCTGAGAGCAACTCCATGGCAGTGTATGTGGTGGGGCACCAGAGCTTGATGACTCTTTTCCCAGGGAAGAGACACTTCAGGTCAATGAACTTCCCGTTAGAATCACACGAGTGCAATCCCTGGGTTGTTCCTCTCATTGTTTCAGTGCTGGGCAGGGGTGTGTGTGTCAGTGCTGGGTGGGTCATGGTGTGTGTCGATGTGAGGGGGACAAAGTGTGTGTGTGTGATGGGAGGAAGAGGGAGAGGGGGTGGCTGATGACCTTTTCCTTCAGCTCTCTCTGTTAGTGATGCAGGTGGCTGTGGTAGTCAGCATCTCTCTCAGCGACAGCACTTCCATTCTGAGGCCCTGGTTGTCCTCCTCCAGTTCTCTCATGGCGGACTATAGCTCCCGAATCTTACTCTGTTGCTGTTTCATGTGAGATACCAGACTGGTCTCCTCCTCTGTCGGCTGCTGACTGCCTCTGTTCTCCTGTAGGCAAGTCAAGGATTTCCCTCAATGCAGCAAAGTCTCTTTCTAAAACAGACTGTCAATGAGCAATTTGATGTTGGATGAGTATTGGAGAGACAGGGCTGCTGTCAGAGCTTGGAGCGGTGTTCTCCTGGGTTTTGGTCTGTGGAGAGGCTTCTTGCTCCTTTGCTTCTTCTCTGAGGCAATGGAAGTCTTCCTGGAACTTCCTCAGGCTGCTTTCTGACCCATGATGGTGCAGTTATGGTAGATGTTCAAGGTGAAGCACAGGCCGTTTCCGTCATTGTCCTCGTTGATTGTTATCTGTTTTTCCAATACCATTCTTTCTGTTTTGGGTATTTCGTGGACAGGGCAGTGTGGAAGGCTGTGGGGCTCTCCCTGTGAAATAAGAGATGTTATGTTTTTTCAGATCTATTATTGAGAAGCTTGCCACCAAGGTCTCGGGTAACTCTCTCTACTTTACTTTCAATGTTTTTCTTTGTCCTGGAAGAGCAGACATCTCCAATTATATTTTCTCTTAGTCATTTATTTTCTAGTTCTTTTCCAAGCTTTTTCAGCTTTTTATGGCTCTGTTTTTATCTCAGTTCAGTCTTTCTACTGCAACAGCACCCCAAAAACCTTTGCAAAATCAGCAGGTAATTTTCAACTTCAATTAAAAAAGAAAAGTAAAAGTTGATCTCTCTCTCGTTACCCATGGCCACAGGGGTACCAGGTCCCATTCTTGTTTTGTCTTTCTGTAAATCTGTCATTTTCCTCTCCTCTCCTCTCTGTCTCTCTCTCTGTCTCAACGCTGATATGGAGTGTGTAAGTGAGAGACACTTCTACCACTGAAAAGTGGCTCGTTAAAGATACTAGACAGAGTGCCTCAGCTCAGTAACAACCGAGATAAAAACAGATTTTCCATCTAATCTTTTCATTTCTTTCTTTTATCTAACCCCCCTAGGCTTCTTCTGATGGAGAGATGTTTGACATGAGGTAGGCTACTTTCACTTTTCAACCTCTGTGCTAATGTGCTGAAACACCACAAACCCCTCCTCTCTCTCTCTCTCTCTCCCTCCCACTCATCTCTGCCCCTCCTGCTTCATTCAGCTTTGAGGTCCCTCCTGCATGCTGTATTCAGTCAGCATTGGCGGAGGGCTTATTTCTCAATGCATGCTGCTACTGCTCAGAGCTCCAGATGCACAGACCTATTAACATTGTCATCGTACCGGTTGAAAATTAGATGTTAAACATATAAACGGTAAGCAGAGGAGATTGAGGGAAGCATGCGGTCATGAGTGGGTGTGCTGTTTGTGTGTGTGAGTGCGTAAGAGAAAGCTGCCATACAATTTACACATAATGATTGGGAATTCTTTGCTGGAGTCATTTTTATTTGCCTTGTTGTGCTTTGCTTTTCTGACACTGTGAAAATTGAACCATTGACTGAGTGGTGAGATGATCAGGGTAAATTGTCAGGCATATTATGAGGCGGAAGCACAAATGTTATGTTTGTAGAATGCATGAAATACAGGAAGTGGACTTGCATGTGTATTTATTCATGCCGTGTGTTGTTGAGAGATCTTACAGTTAGTTTGATAATGGATATGGGTAATAGTGGTGTTAACACTTCTGTATGTCAATTATTTTTACCGTTGCCCATTAAGGTTATTTGTATCATGAATGAAATTGAACTAGGAATTATGGTACGCTAAGCATTTTATCTGTCATTTAGAAACACTTCCCTAGCTTTACAAAAATGGCACCACAGAAAGAGAGAATATGATGACATGAAACTAAGTTGTTATCCTCACTTGAAACTTTATGTCCAAAACCATGACGATAAGGCTTTGCCAAACATGGGAGATTGGAGAAGATTTGATTTAGCACAACGCTGAGTGATTTAGAACGCTATTTCCAGATATTGCTCTCAAACGCCTTGATAATGTTGTCGTCGGCATAATGGGACCATTACATTCTTGGAGTTAATTGCCTTCCCCTTAAGACTTAGCCCCGAGGTAGAAAATGCATTTAGGAGAAGGTGGCGATTTTGCTGTTGAGTGATTCCTCACAAAACCCTGACAAAAAAAATTATCATGATTTGCGGAATTTTTACAAAATATAATCCATATAATAGTCCTTGGGATAAAGGATTGTTGACATATATTTGACATTTGTATCTAAAAGCATAACTGATGAATCATTTATCAAAGTTGGCATATTTATTACATTCTGGCCTTACCCAGGCCTCCTTTAAGACTCCATAATGTATAGTCTGTAGATGCTACAAAGCAAACATTGGTGTCATATAAAGCTTCTATAGCACTCATACACAGAGCTCACTTCAGCTAGGCATGAAGGGATACTGTGTAATGTTGAAATATTACTGGCAGGCTACAGATATGCTGCTGATAGTCTAAATATGGATTGTTGAGCATCTATCGATGGACTATAGACTACCTTGTTGGAAATTATGAGATATACTGTTGAGATGCTACTGAAAGGTTAAAGACATATTGCTGAAATGCTGCTTAGTCTACAGATAGTTTGTTGAACATCTGTAGATGGACTACAGACACTTTCTTGTTGAAAGTCAACAGACATGTTTCTGATAGTCTGTAGATTATTTGGATAGTCCATCTGTAGATGCTCTACAAACTAACTGTTATTCCATCTACTACTGGCCAGCTTGCTTCTCTCGTTAAGTACACCAAACATTCACTTCTTTTTTATTGGCTAATCTGACCAGGTACACCTCACAGGGGCTATGGCCAAAACAGAGTCAAGATTGAAGAAACAACGCTGTTCATACGGTTGTCTTGGGCTAAAGTGAACACTAGCTAGCTAACATCAAAAGCCTCATGGCTAAGCTTCGAAAAGCAAAACCCGGTTAAGAAATGCTTCTCCCCAGAGTTATTATGACCCCGCTGTACCCAATGGGAAACAAACATGCTCAGGCAGCTCTTCTACAAGTCCTGCGAGTGTTGTAAAGTTTTTTCAGTGTACCGGCCTGTGCTGAGCTCAAGTACCGCTACGAGTCCTCACAGCTAACGCCAGCTAGCTACCCACATCTGGCTATTGCTAGCTTTGCTCTCGTATTAAGTTTGCCTAGCATTGAGTTGCTTTGTGCCTACTAAGTGAACCAGCCCCACTTTGCAGTGATCTGGTCCGTGACACGGATTATAACAGGCTAGCTAACGCGACATGGCTGGCTCTACCACTGCTAACCTATGCTAGAAGTTTTTGTGCTTACTTACCCAAGTGCCCTCCTCTCCCCTCAGCACCTTTTTAGGTTCAAGCCAAGGCTGGATGAGTAAATGTCAGTCGCCATCAAGCCCTGTCCGCACTCCATGCCTTCAGCACTTTGCCTCCAGAAATATATCCCTCTCTGTCCCCTTGAAACCAGGGGCACAGTGTCGTGTTATTTTGATAAAAGTGGCTGTCTTTGATGCCACCAGAGGTTGCAGCCAAACTACTTCTGGTGAGCGGGAGTCATCAGGCTTGTGGACAGCTTTTTCTCATAGCAGAGAATTGACATGCTTTTTAAATGTTATATTTTACCTTTATTTAACTAGGCAAGTCATTTAAGAAGAAAATCTTATTTTCAATGACTGCCTAGGAACAGTGAGTTAACTACCTTGTTCAGGGGCAGAACGACAGATTTTACTTTGACAGCTCAGGGATTTGATCTTGCAACTTTTCGGTTACTAGTCCAACGCTCTAACCACAAGGCTATGCTGTTATGCCCTAAGTGCTGTCTAATATTACGAGGGGATACAAGCTTCAGTTCGCTATGAAATCAATTATTTTTCTTCTGGTTTCTGTTTTCAATCGCCAACATCGACTCGACAAAAGTCGCCTACATGCAGCTGAAGTGTGACATGCGCAAGAAAGTGCAGATGTCAGCATGTCAAAATCAAATAAAATGTTATTTGTCACATGCTTCGTAAACAACAAGTGTAGAGTCTCAGCAACACACGAAGCAGAATGGCAATATGTCTTTCGCCATCCACTGTAGCCCTTTCCCCTTGCCTATGGCCTTTTTCCCCCACTGTTAATGCGCAAGCAATCACTGTCAAGTCAGCTCTGAGACGCCTGTTTTCCTCCTGTTTTCCTGCCAGAGGGACCTTCCATTCTTAGAAAAAAAAGGTGCTATCTAGAACCTTAAAGGATTCTTTGGCTATTCCCATAGGATAACCTTTTGTGGTTCCAGGTAGAACCCTTTTGAGTTCCATGTATTACCCTTTACACTGAGGGTTCTAGATGGAACCCAAATCATTTCAAACTTGAACCAGAAAGCGGAACCTTTTTTCTAAGAGTGTAGACTTAGAAAAAAAACGTGTTCGCTTCCCAGTTCTACGGGAGAATAGTTACCAGGGTTCACTATGAAAGCCCTTTTTAGGTTCTGAGGGATGTTTATCCTCTACATGTCAAAGGCGGCTTGGCTTGGCGAAAACTCTCCATTGAGCTAGAGATCATTCAGTATAGTAATATAGTTTTACAAACTGTACTTTATGGGTCTTAGGAAAGAAGGGGGGAACAATGCACTCCCCAGGCGTCAGAGCCCCAGACAGGTATCTAGTAATCCCGAGTCCACAATGATACATTTTTTCCTTGTCCCGTCTTCACTGCGACTGGTTCACACAACAGGGACACCTACTCTGGCTCCCCATCTTACAAGAGCAAGAGAATGACAATATACACTATATACACAGCCCTTCAAATTAGAGGATTTGGCTATTTCAGCCACACCTGTTGCTGACAGGTGTATAAAATCAAGCACACAGCCATGCAATCTCCATAGACAAACATTGGCAGTAGACTGGCCCGTACTAAAGAGCTTAGAGACTTTCAGCATGGGACCGTCATAGGATGCCACCTTTCCAACAAGTCAGTTCGTAAAATTTCTGCCCTGCTAAACCTCCCCTGGTCAGCTGTAAGTGCCGTTATTCAGAAGTGGAAACATCTAGAAGCAATAATGGCTCAGCCGTGAAGTGGAAGGCCACACAAGCTCACAGAACGGGACCACAGAACGGGACCACAGAACGGGGAAGGCCCTTTCCTGTTTCAGCATAACAATGCCCCCGTGCACAAAGCTAGGACCATACATAAATGGTTTGTCGAGATCGGTGTGGAAGGACTTGACTTGCCTGCACAGAGCCCTGTGCCCTCAACCTCATCGAACATCTTTGGGATGAATTGGAACACTAACTGTGAGCCAGGCCTAATCACCCAACATCAGTGTCCAACCTCACTAATGCACTTGTGGCTGAATGGAAACATGTCCCCACAGCAATGTTCCAACAGTGGAAAACCTTCCCAGAAGAGTGGAGGCTGTTATAGCAGCAAAGGGGGGACCATCTCCATATTAATGCCCATGATTTTAGAATGACATGTTTGACGAGCAGGTGTTCACATACTTTTGTGTATCTTCGCTCTTGACAAGCATCATCCATGGAGCAGTGCCACGATGAGTTACATAGCTGTCCTACTGCCCAGGATTAGGAATACTGCACTGCAGTTGTTTCTAGAGGTCGACCGATTAATCGGAATGGCCGATTTCAAGTTTTCATAACAATCGGAAATAGTTTTTTTGGGACACTGATTTTGCCGATGTACACCTTTATTTAATCTTTATTTAACTAGGCAAGTCAGTTAAGAACACATTCTTACTTTCAATGACGGCCTAGGAACGGTGGGTTAACTGCCTCGTTCAGGGCAGAACGACAGATTTTCACCTTGTCAGCTCGGGGGATCCAATCTTGCAACCTACAGTCAACTAGTCCAACACAATAACGACCTGCCTCTCTCTCGTTGCACTCCACAAGGAGACTGCCTGTTACGCGAATGCAGTAAGCCAAGGTAAGTTGCTAGCTAGCATTAAACTTATCTTATAAAAAACAATCAATCAATCATAATCACTAGTTAACTACACACTACACATAGTTGATGATATTACTAGATATTATCTAGCGTGTCCTGCGTTGCATATAATCTGACTGAGCATACAAGCATCTAAGTATCTGACTGAGCGGTGGTAGGTAGAAGCAGGCGCGTAAACATTCATTCAAACAGCACTTTAGTGCGTTTTTCCAGCAGCACTTTGTTGTGCGTCAAGCATTGCGCTGTTTATGACTTCAAGCCTATCAACTCCCGAGATGAGGCTGGTGTAACCGAAGTGAAATGGCTGGCTAGTTAGCGCGCGCTAATAGCGTTTCAAACGTCACTCGCTCTGAGCCCGTGGTTGTTTCCCTTGCTCTGCATGGGTAACTCTGCTGTCGTTGTGTTCCTGGTTCGAGCCCAGGGAGGAGCGAGAAGAGGGATGGAAGCTATACTGTTACACTGGCAATACTAAAGTGCCTATAAGAACATCCAATAGTCAAAGGTTAATGAAATACAAATGGTATAGAGGGAAATAGTCCTATAATTCCTATAATAACTACAACCTAAAACTTCTTACCCGGGAATATTGAAGACTCATGTTAAAAGGAACCACCAGCTTTCATATGTTCTCATGTTCTGAGCAAGGAACTCAAACGTTAGCTTTCTTACATAGCACATATTGCATTTTTACTTTCTTCTCTAACACTTTGTTTTTGCATTATTTAAACAAAATTGAACATGTTTCATGATTTATTTGAGGCTAAATTGATTTTATTGATGTATTATATTAAGTTAAAATAAGTGTTCATTCATTATTGTTGTAATTGTCATTATTACAAATAAAAAAATAAAAAATTGTCCGATTAAATCGGTATCGGCTTTTTTGGTCCTCCAATAATCGGTATCGGCATTGAAAAATCATAATCGGTTAACCTTTAGTTGTTTCCTTCTTTCTCCGGCTAGATTGCCTGATATCTTATGTCCTTCCACTGCTCTAACGAGAAAGCCCTCTTCCAGCATCAATCAGTACTGACTTGCTGCAGACTGGTGGAAGCGACGACCCTGTGAGGCTGCTTAGAAACCCCAACCGCAAAACGATGACCACTCCATTTGGGGTGGGAGAGCTGTCACACCCATGAAAATAGGGTGATGCCGTATGCTTTTCCTCCTATGTTGCCCATCTTCCCTTCCCTCATCTTTGAACCCTTCAATGACCAGTGACTTTCCGGTCTAAAGTTACACACTGCTTACGACCAGTCCTGGCAGCTATCGCCATGCAGAGTACCCTAGCAAATGAAGTAATTCTCTATCCGCACCCGGATGCTTTGCTGGTGAGAGAGGAGACAGGCCCACAATTCTTGGAAGAGAGTGCCAGCTCCCTTATGCACACTGTTTTACAGTTGTTTAGTTTTTCTAGGAGAAGTGGTGTGACTAAACACATTGTTCCTTCCTACACTTTTCCATGGTCCTATCCTCCTTGTAGGATTTTGGGGATGGAGAGAGGGTTCATCATTAAGGTCCTTTAGCCGCTTTCTTTTCCAGCCAAGGCCTCGACAATGATACAGTTTATCCATACCCCTTAGAGAATTCACAAAGGTTATGTCACTTACGCCCAGTCTCTAAGCCTTTAGCTCATCCTGGGAAGTGTCTATTGTGCTTAACTTCTTTCAGATCATTGGGAAGCTAGCGCCCCACCTCGACAACATCCGGTGAAATTGCAGAGCGCGAAATACAAAAGTAGTAATATTAAACATTCATATAAATACAAGTGTTATGCACAATTCTTTAGCTTAGAATCTTGGTAATCAAACCGCTTTGTTCATAACCCGCCCAGGTGTCACAAAACTCGAAAATAGCGATAAAATAAATCACTTACCTTTGAAGATCTTCATCTTTTTGCAATCCAAAGGGTCCCAGTTACACAATGAATGGTCGATTTGTTCGATAAAGTCGTTCTTCATAGCCCAAAAATGTCAGTTTATTTGGCGCGTTTGATTCAGAAATCCACCTGTTCCAACTCGCCCAACATGCCTACAAAGGAATCTAAAAAGTTACCTGTAAACTTCGTCCAAACAATTCAAACAACGTTTCAAATCCAACCTCAGGTACCCTAATCCTAAACCCTAATCCGGGTGAACAGTCAGAGGCGTGGGAGCCTGGCGAGCCGGCTGAGGCATGGGAGCCTGTCGAGCCTGCTAGCTAACTACAGTATGTAGCCAATCTGTGTATGGACTCTAAAATGTTTAGTATGAATATTAGTTCCGAACCTATCTATGAACCTCAGCTATCATAGTTGTTGTATCATCTTCAAGTCTGAATGGCATTAATGAAGCCTATGGATAGAGTAGAATATAATAACTTTATTGTGCCAAGGATGCAAGTCCTATATACATGTACTGTAGCTATTACCACTCATGAGATCCTCACATTGTAGCCTGTACACTGAATATATTAACTGACCATGTACTCTTCCTTGGTAAATAAATGTGGTTCAGGTATGAATCATAATGCCTAATCATTGATGTCCCAGGAGCAGGAGTGGTAAACACTGTTGAAGTGTATAACTGTAAAACATACATGCAGACACAGCATCATTAAAATAATGGAGTTTGATAAACCTGGTATTGGATATGACTGAAAAATAATGTCTCACAGAAACTATACTATAGAATAGAAACATGATATAAGTAAAGGCTGATTTGTAATTCATATATACCGAAAACATCTCTTTAATAATACTTCCTGTTGACCCGACCAAATGACCTCTCACTTATGATCATGCTGTGCCATCTGTGTCAGACAGTTCAGATGCGGGAGGGGTTCACCAACACAGCTGATATAACCTAGAAGATTTAGGGAGAAGGGGGAGAGGGATGAAGTGAAGGAGAGAGACTGTTATTGTGTGTGTGTGTGGTCTCACCTGGTGTCCACACTAAGTGGCTACAGAGTACTTTATGCTGAAAAACAGACACATGAGGAAAAACAAAAGACGATAATGTCATTATTAGACATAAATACCACCTGAAGATTGATTATATATAGTCTATAAAACAAATATGACATGGCATGTTTATGAGTTGCCATAACAGACAGTTAGATTAATTCAACTGAAAATGGCAAGAACAGGCGTTCGTAGCGAAATGCTTCCGCCGAAGTCGGTCCCTCTCCTTGTTCGGGCAGCGTTTGGCGGTCAACGTCACCGACCTTCTAGCTATTGCCGATCCACTTTTCATTTTCCATTGGTTTTGTCTGGTCTTCCATCACACCTGGTTCCAAATCCATCAATTACATGTCGTGTATTTAACCCTCTGTTCCCCCCCATGTCCTTGTCCGTAATTGTTTGTTGTCAGTGCTTGTGCACGTTATGTTCTGGTGTGCATCGGGTTATGTCCCCATTTATTTCATTGTTCTGTATCCGGTGGGTTTTGATGATTAAACTGAGCCGTTGGAAACACAGTTTTGCTCTCCTGCATCTGACTTCTCTGCCGCCAGTACACACCTCTGACATTCTACGGTATGTAATATAGTAAGTAGAATGTTATGAACCGACACTGAATCATAGGAGCTAACTAGCAGCTATGTAAAAGTTGGACGGAAGAACACCCAGTGCTGTTTGCCTGAGATGCCATCATCACACATTGTCTGTTATGACCTCCTTTGTGTTGGAAAAAAGTAGCTTTCAGAACAATTATTTTTGATTGAAAATAAAAAGGGTTTGCACTTGACAAAAAGACACAAATGTACCACCAATGCATATAACAATTTGCCTGTGAATAACCATACCTTCATACATACTTGCTACTGTATGCAGAATTATTGACGCACAACACTGAAGGTGCTGCCATATCCTGCCAGCATGCCCACAAGCGAGCCACTCAGGTGCAGAATGATGGAAGAGGGCGAGGAACAAGATCAGAGTAACAACACTTTTTTGCAAGTTGGGGAGGGGGTCTAATAGCTGAATAATAGACTATTCAACCTTTACTAAAGAATAGTCTGATTGCCAAGCTAGGTGTAAAAATCCCCCCTCCTATCACAGACCAGATTTTCCCTAACGACCAAGGGGTAACTTGCTACTCAATGTAATAAAGTAATGACTTTAGAAAAATAAGTTACCTTACACGTTATGTTGGCTGACAATTTGTTAGCTACGCTGTCCTTAAGACCCACATAGCATATCATTACAGCAGTGTGTACTGGTATGTTAGCAAGCTACCTAACGTTAGTAGTTCTACATCAAACTTGCCAGTATATTAACTATAGGCTATCTAACTACCTAAAGTTTATTGACTTGATTATTCCCGTCATTCTTAGCTCAGCTAAATGATATAGTCATTGTGCGTTTACAATGGACATTCGGATGCTTTCGTAAATTCGCTCTGGCTATCTACACCGATTTCAGAGCACTCTCGTCTGAGTGTACCAGAGCGCAGAATAATGAATTTGCGAGCGCTCAACACCTATTGAATATGGCCGGTGTCAGTAATCATCGGCAAAAAAGCGTAATTAAATTGTTTCCAGCAGCACAGTTACATTCAGAAACGCTCTGGTTAACACAAAAACTGCCTAACCAGCTATACTAGGGCGAGTAAAATGGTCAGAGTGGTCTCATTTGTGTTTGGAAGTAGCTAGGAAGCTAGCCAACGTTAGCTTGGGTGCTTGACTGCTGTTTTACGGCCAGAACCCTCGAAATCAAACCTACTCCTCGGCCCGAATGTCCGGTGTGCACTCCGAGAGCGAAACAGTCTGAATTTACAAACTGACAGTCTGACAACTCTCTGAATTTATGAGTGTCATGTTGTAACAGCGTCATATTTTCTGTTCCATCCTAACAGAAACCCAGAGTGTTTTTCGTTTTTCCTGGAATGGAAACACCACATCAAATGAATTAAGCAAGTACCAGTCAAAAGTTTGGACACACCTACTCATTCCATGATTTTTGTATAGTGTTACTATTTTCTACATTATAGAATAATAGTGAAGACATCACAACTATGAAATAACACATATGGAATCAGTTAAGAACTAATTCTTATTTACAAGGACAGCCCACTCCTTCCTCCCCTATTGTAACGACCCTGGGTTTATAAGCGCGGATATCGAATCTGCCACTGGAGCATGCTTTTGGGGAACAGTCGATAGCGCACTGGACTGGGAGTCTTGTGAGTGCAACCATACGAAGATCATCAAAGGTAAGTGATTCATTTAATTGCTATTTCTGACTTTTGTGACTAATCTCCTTGGCTGGTAACTGTATGTAATGTTTTGTGTGCTGGGGGCTGTCCTCAGATAATAGCATGGTATGCTTTCGCCGTAAATCCTTTTTGAAATCTGACACCGCGGTTGGATTAACAAGAAGTTCATCTTTAAACCGATGTATAACACTTTTACGTTTTATGAATTTTGTATTATGAGTATTGCTGTTTTTGATTTTGGCGCTGTGCAATTTCACCGGATGTTGGCCAGGTGGGACGGTAGTGTCCCAAACCCCCTAGAGAGGTTAACCATGCTTGTTCTCTTGTTTTGTATCTAATTGATTTATTTATCAATACCAGTCCCCATGCTTGCCTCAGAGCAGTGCGAAACGGTGATGAAATAGTTGATCACATGTCATTCAGTGATATTTATTCCCATAGTAATTCGTTGAAATAGCCTCCAGCTGTCCATCACTACTGTAAATTAAAACCCAGCATCTTGTTTACATCTTGCTTACATTCTTTATTGTAACCACAATGTCACAAATCATTTGTATCTACCTTTCCAATTACTTGTAGAGGTTGGGATTTACAAATGTGCACTTTTCATGTCATTTTTTGTTAAATCCAGTTCGGATTTAAGCATAACATTTGCCCTCCGAATTAATACAGCATTTAAGGGGCATTTTTCACGAGAGCAAATCTGCTCTGTGAGAATATCTAATAATAATAATTGCTTTGTAAATAAGCATGCATGACATGCACAAAGATGGTGGTAATATTTGTCCTGTTACAGACTGTAATACATGGCATCCAGGTCATTTTAGTTTCTCTTAGAATAAAAACCTTAGTGGAACAACAGTTTTAGTAAGTATTATGCTACAGTCCAGTTACAGCTTCTTCTGACAAAGTAGAAACAAAACCCCAAAATTGTTTTGGGTGTGTGTGCAGGACAGAGGAATAGCAATTCTTACACTATTGTTCTAAATTCAATTGCCTTCTTCCTCCTCATCATTCAGTTAATTGAAATCTGAATTTCATTTAATTAAAGTCGTGCACAATTATCAGTTTCTATTTGGTTTATATTGCCCATTCATTGTCAGAGACACAGTAGCGCATTGGGACCAAAAGCATAATCAGTGCTCGAACTCACCCTTGCGCTGGTCTGGAGCAATGACGTAGTGATGCAGGACACCTTACTAAACCACAAATAACCTCTAAGTCCCGCAGCATAATCTCAAATGTTTTAGTAGAGCAACCACTGTAGGCCGATAGTTTTTAATATTTTCTGGGTCATGGTTTGGCTTTTTCAAGAGAGGCTTTATTACTGCCACTTTTAGTACATTTGGTACACATCCAGTGGATAGGGATAGATATTTATTATGTTCAACGTAGGAGGGCCAAGCACAGGAAGCAGCTCTTTCAGTAGTTTAGTTGGAATAGGGTCCAGCATGCAGCTTGAAGGTTTAGAGGCCATGACTATTTTCATCAACGTGTCAAGAGATATAGTATTAAAAAAACTTGAGTGTCTCCCTTGATCTTAGGTCCTGGCAGTGTTGTGCAGACTCAGGACAACTGAGCTTTGGAGAAATACGAAGATTAAAAGAGGAGTGCGTAATTTGCTTTGCTAATGATCATGATCTTTTCATCAAAGAAGTTCATGAATTTATCACTGCTTAAGTGAAAGCCATCCTCTCTTGGGGAATGCTGTGTTTTAGTTAGCTTGTGTAAAAAAATACATTTTGGATAGTTTAGGGCTCTTCATTACTGCACAGTACTGTCTTTCCAAGCTTGTCAGAAGACGTCCAGTTTGGTGTAGCGCCATTTCCGTTCCAATTTTCTGGAAGCTTGCTTCAGGGCTCGGGTATTTTCTGTATACCAGGGAGCTAGTTTCTTATGACAAATGTTTATTGTTTTTAGGGGAGCGGCTGCATTTAATTTATTACTTAAGGTTAAATTTAGTTCCTCAGTTAGGTGGTTAACTGATTTTTTTATTCTGACATCCTTGGGTAGGTGAAGGGAGTCTAGAAGGGCATCTAGGAATCTTTGGGTTGTCCGAGAATTTTTAGCACGGCTTTTGATGATCCTTGGTTGGGGTCTGAGCAGATTATTTGTTGCGACTGTAAATGTAATAAAATGGTGGTCCGATAGTCCAGGATTATGAGGGAAAAAATTAAGATCTATCGTAAATGTTAGCAACACCTCCGCCTTTGCGGGATGCGCAGGAGATATGGTCACTAAAGTAACCAGGCCTCATTTAACACAGTAAATTCATCAAGCTTAAGCCATGTTTCAGTCAGGCCAATCACATCAAGATTATGATCAGTAATTAGTTAATTGACCATAACTGCCTTGGAAGTGAGGGATCTAACATCAAGTAGCCCTATTTTGAGATGTGAGATATCAATCTATTTCAATAATGACAGGAATGGAGGAGGTCTTTATTCCAGTGAGATTGCTAAGGCGAACACAGACATTTTTAGTTTTGCCCAACCCAGATCGAGGCACAGACATGGTCTCAATGGGGATAGCTGAGCTGACTAAACGGACTGTGCTAGTGGCAGACACCACTAAGCTGGCAGGCCGGGTAATAACCTGCTGCCTGGCCTGCACCCTATCGAATTATGGAGCATAGGGGCCCTCCTTTTCCCATATAACAAGATCAGCTCCTTTGTATTGCTCACATTGAGGGAGAGGTTGTTGTCCTGGCACCACAATGCCAGGTATCTGACCTCATCCCTATAGGATGTCTCATCGTTGTCGGTGATCAGGCCTACCACTGTTGTGTCGTCAGCAAACTTAAAGATGGTATTGGAGCCATGTTTGGCCACGCAGTCGTGGGTGAACAGAGAGAACAGGGGGTGACGAAGCACGCACCCATGAGGGGCCCCTGTATTGAGGATCAGCGTAGCAGATATGTTGTTGCCTACCCTTTAGTCCCAGGGTCTTTAGCTTAGTGATGAGCTTTGTGGGCACTATGGTGTTGAACGCTGAGTTGTAGTCAATGAACAGCATTCTTACACAAGTGTTCCTTTTGTCCAGGTGGGAAAGGGCAGTGTGGAGTGTGATTGCAATTACCTCATCTGTGGATCTGTTGGGGCGGTATGCGAATTGGAGTGGGTCTAGGGTTTCTGGCATGATGGTGTTGATGTGAGCCATGACCTGCCTTTCAAAGCACTTCATGGCTACTGATGTGAGTGCCATGGGGCGGTAATCATTTAGGTAGGTTAGCTTCACTTTCTTGGACACAGGGACTATGCTTGAAACATGCAGGTATTACTCGGTCAGGGAGAGGTTGAAAATGTCAGTGAAGACACTTGCCAGTTGGTCCGTGCATGCTTTGGGTACACATCCTGGTAATCCATCTGGCCCCACGGCTTTGTGAATGTTGACCTGTTGAAAGGTCTTGCTCACAATGGCTATGAAGAGTGATCACACAGTCGTCCAGAACAGCTGGTGCTATCATGCATGCTTCAGTGTTGCTTGCCTCGAAGCGAGCATAAAAGGCATTTAGCTCGTCTGGTAGGCCTGCGTCACTGGGCAGCTCGCTGCTGAGTTTCCCTTTGAAGTTTTCAAGTCCTGCCACATCCGATGAGCGTCAGAGCCGGTGTATTAGAATTCAAGCTTAGTCCTGTATTGACGTTTTTCCTGTTTAAGGGTTGGTCTGAGGCATCACGCATATTAGACATCGCGCTACAGCACCAGACGTAGCTGCTCTGTCCAACCTATACACAGAGAAGCCAGCCAGCTCTATATTATACATGTCGTCGTTCAGCCATGTCTCGGTGAAACATAAGATATTACAGTTTTGGATGTCCCGTTGGTAGGATAGTCTTAAATCGTAGATCGTCCAGTTTGTATTCCTAGGATTGCATGTTCGCCAATAATATAGAGGGAAGTGGTGGTTTACCTACTCGTCAGCAAATTATTACAAGGCAACCCGCACTCCTCCCCCTTTTCCTACATCTTTTCTTCTCGCTGATGATGGGGATTTAGGCCTTGTCTTGACAAAGCAGTATATCCTTTGCATTCAGTTCGAGGTGAGTAATCACTGTTCTGATGTCCAGAAGCACTTTTCGGTAATAAGAGACAGTAGCAGTAACATTATGTACAAAACGAGTTACAAATAATGAGAAAATACAAACAAAATAGCCTCAAGTGCCATTATACTATGGGCTGAGGGCAACGGAGGGTTTGGGACCAGGCTCTTCTCTGAGGGGATGTTGGCACTCCCTGAAGCGTACTGCTGATCTACAGTGGAATATTATTCACAGGGCTATCGCTCACTAACAGCACCTTGATCCATCAGTAGGGAGGGGGGGTGTTGTTTCTGTGGGGAAGAGGAGACATTAATAGTGGACAGTAGTGGTTTCTCTCTCCCCTTTAACTGCATGAATATAACATGAGCTGTAGTACATTTTGTGTACATTTTGTGTTTCCTCCCTTGACTTGGGGCAAGCTGTGTGGTTTTATGCTGCCAACTATCACAACACTTTTCCACAAAATTATACAAAGTTTGACTTTGTTTGATTGTTTAAAACAAATGTGTATTAATTTTTACTGTGAATTTAGAGAAGGAATACATTGAGTTTACGAAACATTAAGAACACCTGTTCTTTCCATGACAGACCAGGTGAATCCAAGTGAAAGCTGTGGTCCCTTATTGATGTCACCTGTTAAATCCACTTCAATCAGTGTAGATGAAAGGGAGAATACATGTTAAAGAAAGATTTTTAAGCCCTAAGACAATTGAGACATGGATTGTGTATGTGTGCCATTCAGAGGGTCAAAGGGCAAGTGCTTTTGAACGGGGTATGGTAGTAAGTGCCAGGCGCACCAGTTTGAATGTGTCAAGAACTGCAATGCTGCTGGGTTTTTCACGTTCATCAGTTTCCCATGTGTATCAAGAATGGTCCACCAAAGGCCATCCAGCCAACTTGACACAACTGTGGGAAGCATTGGATTCAAAATGGGCCAACATCCCTGAGGAGAACTTTTATACATTGTAGAGTCCATGCCCAGATGAATTGAGGCTGTTCTGAAGGCAAAAGAGGGTGCAACTCAGTATTAGGAAGGTGTTCCTAATGTTTTGTACACTCTGTACATGTAATCTACAGTGGATTGTCCTTTAAAAGTTGCAGCGTACTGCAGCACAGCTTGCATGGTGCCGCAGAATTCTACGGCACATTATTTAAGTGCCAACCACTGGTACCATTATTGCTAGTTTGACCACCAGAGGGCATCTTTGAGAAGCATTTAATAGCCAGCAATAGTGGCTGTACTAGATAATTTTTTGTAAGAACATAGTATATGGGACTAATTTTAATAAATGTTACATAATTCATTTGATTAATATTATGGTGTTTCTATTCCAAGTAAAACCATAACGTTAGGATGGAATGGAAAATTTGGCGCTGTACAACGTGATGGTCTGGAGTTGGCTACAGTACTTGGCTATTTAGCTAAAGAGTCCCTGTCGTAAGGGCACTCGGGAGACCGGGTTCAATTCCCCGATGGGGAGGAAGGAGTAGGCTGTCCTTGTAAATAAGAATTTGTTCTTAACTGACTTGCCTAGTTAAATAAATGTTAAACTAAGAGCATAACATTTCTACTGTATAATTGTATTCTAACCAATACCCAAACGGAGATTGAAAATAAAAATCTCATTGATTTATCAAGACTAGTCCCCATGCTTGTCTCAGAGCAGCGTGAAATACTGACAGCTTCATTAAATAGTACCCGCAAACACCAGTCTCAACGTCAACAGTGAAGAGGTGACTCCGGGATGCTGGCCTTCCAGGGAAAGTTCCTCTGTCCAGTGTCTGTGTTCTTTAGCCCATCTTTATCTTTTATTTTTATTGGCCAGTGAGATATGGCTTTTTCTTTGCAACTCTGCCTAGAAGGCCAGCATCCCGGAGTCACCTCTTCACTGTTTGTATATGTATTTATTATGGATTCCCATTAGCTGCTGGGGCCCAGCAAAATTAAAGCAGTTTCTACAATTTTAAAAACATTACAATACATTCACAGGCCCCTAATCCACCACTTCCACATATCTACAGTACTAAATCCAAGTGTATGTATAGTAAGTATGTTATCATGTGTGTGTATGCATGTGTCTGTGCCAATGTTTGTGTTGCTTCAAAGTCCCCGCTGTTCCATAAAGTGTGTTTTATCTGTTTTTTAAATCTAATTTTACTGCTTGCATCAGTTACTTGATGTGGAATAGAGTTCCATCTATTTAGTACTGTGTGCCTCCCATAGTCTGTTCTGGGGACTGTGAAGAGACTTCTTGTGGAATGTCTTGTGGGGTATGCATGGGTGTCCGAGCTGTGTGCCCGTAGTTTAGACCGACAGCTCGGTGCATTCAACATGTCAATACCTCTCATAAATAAAAGTAGTGATGAAGTCAATCTCTCCTCCACTTTCAGCCAGGAGAGATTGATATGCATATTATTAATATTAGCTCTCTGTGTACATCCAACTGCCAGCCGTGGTGCCCTGTTCTGAGCCAATTGCAATTTTCCTTAGTCCTTTTTTTGTGTCACCTTACCACATGACTGAACAGTAGTCAAGGTGCGACAAAACTAGGGTCTGTAAGACCTGTCTTGTTGATATTGTTGTTAAGAAGCCAGAGCATCGCTTTATTATAGACAGCCTTCTCCCCACTTAGCTACTACTGCATCAATATGTTTTGACCATGACAGTTTACAATCTAGGGTTACTCCAAGCAGTTTAGTCATCTCAACTTGCTCAATTTCTACATGATTTATGGAGACAGTAAAGGTTAAGGTTCAGGGTTTAGTGAGTGTTTTGTTCCAAATACAATGCTTTTAGTTTTAGAAATATTTAGGGCTAACTTATTCCTTGCCACCCACTCTGAAACTCACTGCAGCTCTTTGTTGAGTGTTGTAGTCATTTCAGTCGCTGTAGTAGCTGAGGTGTACAGTGTTGATTCATCAGCATACATAGACACTCTGGCTTTACTCAAAGTCAATGGCATGTCATTAGTAAAAATTGAAAAAAGCAAGGGACCTAAACAGCTACCATGGGGAATTTGTGATTCTAACTGGATTATATTTGAGAGGCTTCCATTAACCTCTCTAGGGTATGTGGGATGCTAGCGTCCCACCTGGCCAACATCCAGTGAGATTGCAGAGCGCCAAATTCAATTACAGAAATACTCATTATAAAAATTCAGAAAACAAAACATATTTTACATATGTTTAAATATTGACTTCTTGTGAGTCCAACCACGGTGTCAGATTTTTAAAATGCTTTACGGCGAAAGCATAATTTACGATTATTTGAGAACATAGCCCAGCAGACAAATCTTTACCAACAGTAACCAGCCAAGTAGAAGAGTTACACAAGTCAGAAATAGAAACTAAATTAATCCCTTACCTTTGATGATCTTCATATGGTTGCACTCAGAAGACATTAATTTACTCAATAAATGTTCCTTTTGTTCGATAAAATCTCTTTATATCCAAAAACCTCCATTTTGTTTGCGCGTTTTCTTCAATAATCCACAGGCTCAAACGCAGTCAAAACAGGCAGACAAAAAAATCCAAAATGTATCTGGAAAGTTCATAGAAACATGTCAAACGATGTTTATATTCAACCCTCAGGTTGTTTTTAGCCTAAATAATCAATCATATTTCCACCGGACAATAACGTCGTCGGTCGCGCGCATTGAAAAAGCTCTGTGACACGGCAGGGTCCACTCATTCAGACTGCTCTTACTCCCTCATTTTTCAGAATACAAGCCTGAAACCATTTCTAAAGACTGTTGACATCTAGGGAAGGCATAGGAACGGCAATTTGAGTCCTAAGTCAATGGATACTGTAATGGCATTGAATAGAAAACCAAGAAGAACCTACTTCCTGGTTCTTCCAGGTTTTCTCCTGCCAAATCAGTTCTGTTATATTCACAGACACTATTTTAACAGTTTAGGAAACTTTAGAGTGTTTTCTATCCAAATCTACCAGTTATATGCATATCATATCTTCTGGGCCCAAGTAGCAGGCAGTTTAATTTGGGCATGCTCTTCATCCAAAATTCAGAATTCTGCCCCTTACCCTAGAGAAGTTAAAGAACACCCCCTGTTCTGTTAGACAAGTAACTCTTAATCATTATAGCAGGGGGTGTGAAGCCATAACACATACGTTTTTCCAGCAGCAGACTATGATCGATAATGTCAAAAGCTGCACTGAAGTCTAACAAGACAGCCCCTACAATCATTTTATCATCCATTTCTATCTGCCAATCATCAGTCATTTGTATAAATGCTGTGCTTGTTAAGTGTCCTTGTATGCTGAAATTATGTTGTCAATTTGTTTACTGTGAAATAGCATTGTATCTGGTCAAACACAATTTTTTGTTTACTAAGGGTTGGTGGTTACAGGCTGATTGGTCGGCTATTTGAGCCAGTAAAGGGGGCTTTACTATTCTTGGGTAGCAGAATGACTTTAGCTTCCCTCCAGGCCTGAGGGCACACACTCTCTAGTAGGCTTAAATTGAAGATGTGGCAAGATTTTCTGCTATAATCCTCTGTAATTTTCCATCCAGATTATCCGACCCCGGAGGCTTGTCATTGTTGATAGACAACATTTGTTTCACCTTCCACACTGACTTTATGGAATTCAAAAGTACAATTCTTGTCTTTCATAATTTGGGCTGATATACTTGGATGTGTAGTGTCAGCGTTTAGGCTAGCTGGGCTTTCGCGTTTCTCTCCCTATACAGAATCTGTCAGGATCCCGGGACAGATAGCAGCGCTCACAGCAATTATGCCCAACAGAGCCGCAGGATTCAAAATAAAATAAAAGTATATAAAACACTGTCAGCTTTTAAACGGAGTTATTTTGTTCAGGTTTCAGTTTCGCGATCGACAGTTTTCGAAAACTGCAAACATACGTTGCGCTCTGAAGAAGTTGAGACATTGTGTATGTGTGCCAGTCATCGGTCAATGTTGACATTGAGACTGGTGTTTTGCGGTTACTATTTAATGAAGCTGTCAGTTAAGGACTTGTGAGGCGTCTTTTTCTCAAACTAGACACTCTGATGTACTTGTCCTCTTGCTCAGTTGTGCACCGGGACCTCCCACTCCTATTTCTATTCTGGTTAAGGCCAGTTTGCTCTGTTCTGTGAAGGAAGTAGTACACATCGTTGTACCAGATCTTCAGTTTCTTGGCAATTTCTCGCATGGAATAGCCTTCATTTCTCAGAACAAGAATAGACTGACTAGTTTCAGAAGAAAGTTCTCTTTCCTTCTTTGTGGCACCTGACCTCACAAGAGTAGTCTAGAAGCGACAAAACTAAAGCCTGTAGGACCTGCCTTCTTGATAGTGTTGTTAGGCAGAGTAGCGCTTTATTATGGACAGACTTCTCCCCATCTTAGCTACTGTTGTATCAATTTGTTTTGAAGACGACAGTTTACAATCCAGGGTCACCTCAACTTGCTCAATTTCTACATTATTCATTACGAGATGTAGTTTAGTGAATAATTTGTCCCAAATTACAATGCTTTTAGTTTTGTAACTATTTAGGACTAACTTATTCCTTGCAACCCATTCTGAAACTAACTGCAGCTCTTTGTTAAGTGTTGCAGTTATTTCAGTTGCTGTAGTATCTGACGTGTATAGTGTTGAGTATCCACATACATAGACACCGTCTCAGGAGGCCGTCTCTGGAGGCTCGGGACTGGAGGCCGTCTCTGGAGGCTTAGTGCCATGACTCCTCCCTGGAGGCTTCGTGCCATGGATCATCACTGGAGGCTTCGTGCCATGGATCATCACTGGAGGCTTCTTGCCATGGACCATCATTGGAGGCTTCGTGCCATGGATCATCACTGGAGGCTTTGTTCTGGGCACAGGCACAGGACTCACCGGGCTGGAGAGACACACCGGAGGCCTGGTGTGTGGGGCGGGCCTCGGATACACAGGGCCATGAAGTCGCACTGGCAGACTCGAGCGCAGAGCTGGCACAACCAGTTATGGTTGGATGCCCACTTCATAGAAGAAAAATAAATGCACACCTATTTAGGCGAGGTGCTGTCTAGCGGAATAGAAAACTTGAAAATAAAGGAGAGCCGCACACTCTAGAAGCTCAGATGCAAAAATATAGTATCTAACGTTTCGACAGGCAAGCGGTCTTCATCAGGGTATAATCCTGCCCACTTCCACCCGGCAAATGCGGGACGCTGGCAGAGAGCACATTGGCCTGTGAATGCTCAACCGAGACACCGTGAGCATCACCCCATAACACGGTGCCTGACCAGTCACATGCTCCCCACGGTAAGCACACCCCGTGTGTCCCCCCTGCCTCTCGTGCCTGCTTCGATGGTTAGCCTTCTCATATCGCCGCCGCTCCTCCATTGCTGCCTTTACCTCCTCCCTTAGACAGCGATACTCCCCAGCCTGCCTCCAGGGTCCCTTACCGTCCAGGATCTCTTCCCATGTCCAGGAGTCCTCTTTACCACGCTGCTTGGTCCTTTGGTGGTGGGTAGTTCTGTCACGGCTGTTGAAAGAAGTGGACCAAGGTGCAGCATGGTGAGCGTACATTTTCCTTTATTATAAAAATGACACCAACAAAACAACAAACAAAAAAACAACCGTGAAGCTTACAGGGCATTAGTGCCACAAACAAAGTTAACTACCCACAAAGACAGGTGGGAAAAAGAGCTGCCTATGTATGGTTCCCAATCAGAGGCAACGATAGACAGCTGTCCCCGTTTGAGAACCATAACCCAGCCAAAACAAAGAAATACAAAACATAGAAAAATGAACATAGAATGCCCACCCAAATCACACCCTGACCAAACCAAAATAGAGACATTAAAAGCTCTCTAAGGTCAGGGTGTGACACACACTTTCTAGTGGGCTTAAATTGAAGATATGGCAAATAGGAGAGGCAATATCGTCCACTATTATCCTCAGTAATTTTCATTCCAGATTGTCAGACCCTGGTGGCTTGTCATTGTTGATAGACAACAATATTTTTTTCACCTCTTACACACTCATTTTACGTACAGTTGAAGTCAGAAGTTTACATAAACTTATGTTGGAGTCATTAACTCGTTTTTCATCCACTCCGCAAATTTCTCAAACTTGGCAAGTCGGTTAGAACATCTACATTGTGCATGACACAAGTCATTTTTCCAACAATTGTTTACAGACAGAATATTTCACTATCAGAATTCCAGTGGGTCAGAAATTTACATACACTAAATTGACTGTTCCTTTAAACAGCTTGGAAAATTCCAGAAAATGTTGTAATGGCTTTAGAAGCTTCTGATGGGCTAATTTACATCATTTAAGTCAATTGGTGGTGTACCTGTGGAAATATTTCAAGGCCTACCTTCAAACTCAAATAAATCAGCCAAGACCTCAGAAAATAATTGTAGACCTCTAATATTATTCTGACATTTCACATTCTTAAAATAAAGTGGTGATCCCAACGGACCTAAAACAGGGACTTTTTACTGGGATTAAATGTCAGGAATTGTGAAAAACAGAGTTTAAATGTATTTGGCTAAGGTGTATGTAAACCTCTGACTTCAACTGTAATTCTAAAGTACAATGCCTGTCTTTCATAATTTGGTCAGATATACTTGGATATGTCGTGTCAGCATTTGTTGCTGGCATGTCATGCCAAAGTTTGCTTATATTGCCAATGAAAAAGTCATTAAAGTAGTTGGCAATATCAGTGTTTTTTTTTGATAAATGAGCCATCTGCTTCAATGAATGATGGAGCAGAGTTTGCCTTTTTTCTGAAAATATCATTTAAGATGCTCCAAAGCTTTTTACTATTATTATTGTTCTTTATATAATTTATTTTTGGTTCATAGTATAGTTTATTTTGATTTAGTTTAGTCACATGATTTCTTAATTTGCAGTATGTTTGCCAATCGATTGGGCTGCCAGACTTTGCCATACATTTTGCCTCATCCCTCAAGCATACATTTTTTTTAAATTCCTCATCAATCCAAGTGGATTGAACAGTTTCTACTGTCATTTTCTTAACGTGTGCATGCTTATTAGTAACTGGAATAAGCAATTTCATAAATGTGTCAAGTGCAGCATCTGGTTACTCCTCATTACACACCACAGACCAGCAAATATTATTTACATTATTAACATAAGAATCACTACAAAACGTATTGTATGACCTCTTATACACTATATTAGGCCCAGCCTTTGGAACTTTTCCTATATATGACTACTATATTGTGATCACTACATCCTCAGGATCGATTAACAACATTGTAGTTACTCCACATTACTAAATTGACTGAGTGAAAAGAAGGGAGCCTGTACAGAATACAAATATTCCAAAACATGCATCCTGTTTAAAGTAATATTGGAAAAATGTGGCAAAGCAATTTACTTTTTGTCCTGAATACACAGTGTTATGTTTGTGGCAAATCCAATACGACACATTACTGAGTACCACTTTTTATATTTTCAAACATAGTGGTGGCTGCATCATGTTATAGGTATGCTTATAATCATTAAGGACTGGGGAGATTTTCAGGATAAAAAAAGAAACAGAATGGAGCTAAGCATAAGCAAAATCCTAGAGGAAATAATTCGTTTTTGTTTGGCATACATTTTAAAAGGTGACAAATCTGAGTCTCAGTCAATCCCGTTACCATTGGCTTGCCCTTATCGCCTTTGGTGGCGCACACTGAGGATTACATAGGAGAAGCTTCCTGGAGTGTTCAGAATCAATTGCTGTGTTTTGCCCACAGAAAATAGGAAAAAAGTTGGACCAAACTGTTTTTAAATTCTTGCCATTCGTACAGCCAGTTTTCACTTTTTTATACAATGCATACTTTTTGCATGGATTTACACCAGTTGGTTTGTTCTCATAGGTACATTTACAATGTAAGTACAAATTATAACCTAGTACCGACAACTGTTATACTATATAATGTAAAGTGGAACGGCTACTCCTCCAGTGCATTTTGTAGTTATTGCGTGGTGGATCTGGTTCCTTGATTAAAACTTTAACAGACCATGCTGTTTTCCCTGAAAGGTCCACACAGTCTAGCCTATAAGGAGTGATCACATTACATTGTAGTAATTAAAATTGCAGACCTCCATTAGCTCATAAAGTAATGTATCTCGGAGGTATCTCTATCTTACCATCCATGACTCAAAGGCACTAAATAGCCTCCTGACGCTGGCACTAGGCACCACACTAAAGATGGATGTCGCATTGCAGTGACCTTTAGCGCATGTTCAGCCGAATTAAGGATCATTTATCTTCCCCTTTCTCTGAGGGGAAGGAATGCTCAAAGGTGTTGTGTGAAAATGTGTTTACTGTGCTGTGGAGGGTGGGAAATTAGAATGTATGACAATTGAACAAATATTTTGTTCAGGGTTTGTTTGTTGAGTAGCACATGTATTCAGGAGTACGACTAGGCTGCAAACATGGGCCCTTTGAAGACTGTGGAAGACATACCTTGTGTTCGTTTACATCCTCCAGCATCAGAAGTGTCTTATGTCGTAGGCCCAGTCCTCTCTTAACTCCCCTGAGGTATTCGATTACAGGTCCAATGTCATACACACAGGGAGGGAGTAACAATAGTACCGGATAGTAAAGAGGGGGGCGGCTAGCCACAGGCACAATTCCTCACTCCAGCAACTTTTCTCTGCGGGTTAGAGAGAAGACCACAGCTAGCGACCGTGTTCAGTGTGTATCCCGGCTCCTTTTTGTTTTCTAGCAGGCAGTGTGAAAGGGAGATTTAAAAAATAAAATAAAAAAATAGTGGTGTCTTTGGAGCGAAAGAGACAGGCGACGAACATTCATTTTGCTGCCTCGCTGTAGTACAGCAACTCTGTTCTGCAAGGCCCCGATGAAGTGTTACTGCAGCTCTTTCGGTATTTACATTGAGGCTTTGGCTCTTAAAGCACAGTGATAACGCTTCCCCACAGATATGTATAACTTCATTGTCATGTTTTTATCAGGTTAATGGGTGCCTGTAGCTGGATCGTTTATAGGGTAAATTGCTAGACATTGACAGTATCTCTGCCTATTTTGTTTGTGCCATCCTCTCAATAAGATGCTATCTGAATGATGTTGAATACTCTGTGGAGTCACAAATTGACACTTGAAGTGTTCATCTAAAAGAGTTTGTTGTGGGATTAATGGGATTGAAAGTTTGTTTAGTATTTCAAATTCGTTTATGCTCTCAACCACTTTAAAAGCGATCATTGAGAGTGGAGAGTTTTTCTGTAATAACTGTCAAAGCATGCAAAGGTGAAACGTTCCTTTTGACTAATCACTCGGCATAGGCGAGATCCCTGGAGTGAGGACAAGCCTGCACATAAAGGCCTCTAATCCCTTGCAACTGTTGTCATAGTGAATTATTGACAGCCTGAAGTTTCTCTTTCATTTTAGAGGATGTTTAGGAGCCAATTGCTAAAGATGTGTCTGAACTCTGTGGGGAATTAGAGTTGGTACAGATTCATCACGGTCTCCTTTGAGTTTGAAGGAGAGAAAATCAGTGTTAAGTGAATCAGTTATGGAGAAAATGTGTTAGATTAGTGTTGGATAAATTAGTGTTGGAGAAATCAGTGTTAAGAAAGTCAGTGTTGGAGAAATCAGTGGATATGAGATGTCTGATCACCTCCCACCCTTCAAGCTCCTCTTTTTCCTATCTTAGTATCATATCGTAAATCATGCAGTCAACACTGCCAACATTAGCCATAAATAAAGTAAAAATATTAGGAAAGCAGCAGCCTGTCGCTATTGTGATTCAGCTCCATCTCACAGTTAGCCAACCAGACCTTTTACCTACGACTCCCAGGGGGCACTGTGACAAGGTTAGCAACGCTAGCTAGGCATCTTCTTCAAGCTCCTCCACTGACAAATGTTAAGCATTGTCAAGTTAATGCATCATCCACAGCATAATTATTAAACCTCCCAGACACATAAAAAAACGAAGGTTTCCTTCTGAGCTGCAGGACAGGAAGGAAACCACTTAGAGATGTCACCATGAGGTCATAAGTGATTTTAAAACAGCTACATAGAGGTCAATGGCTCTGATGGGAGAAAACTGTGGCGAGATCAACAACATTGTAGTGACTACAATAATGACCTAAATGACTGAGTGAAAAGGAGACAAATATACAGAATAAAACTATTCCAAAACATGCTTCTTGAATGCACTGAAGTAATACTTTAAAAAGCAAAAGGAATACACTTTTGAGCCTAAATGCAAAGTAAAAATTGTCTGTCTTCGGTTGCAACACTCACTACTGAATTCCAAACTGCCTCTGGAAGCAACGTCAGCACAATAACTGTTCACTGTGAGCTTCATGAAATGGTTTCCATGGCCGAGCAGCCGCACACAAGCCTAAGATCACCATGTGCAATGCCAAGTGTCGGCTGGAATGGTGTAAAGCCATTGGACTCTGGAGCAGTGGAAACGCGTTCTCTGGAGTGATGAATCATGCTTCACCATCTGGTAGTCCGACGGACTAATCTGGGTTTGGCGGACGCCAGGGGAACACTACCTGTAAAGTTTGGTGGAGGAGAAATAATGGTCTGGGGCTGTTGTTCACGGTTCGGGCTAGGCCCCTTAGTTCCAGTGAAGGGAAAAATTAACGCTATAGCATACAATGACATTCTGGCAACAGTTTGGGGAAGGAACATGTTTCAGCATGATAATGCCCCATGCACAAAGCAAGGTCTATACATAAATGGTTTGTCGAGATTTCCTTGAATGGCGCCGAAGGAGATGGCTGCCATTTTATGGGCTCTTAACCAATTGTGCATGTTTTTTCATGTTATTTGTAACTTATTTTGTACATAATGTTTCTGCCACTGTCTCTTAAAACCGAAAAGAGCTTCTGGATATCAGGACAGAATGACTCACCTAGTACTGGACAAAGATTTTTTCTTTAACGGAGTCGGACGAAAAGGATTTACTTCAGACACCCGACAAGGCCCACATCCCTGTCATTCCCAGGAGAAAGAGACGGAGATATCGGGGACATATGTCGGGGTGCCTTGTAAGGATCCGACAGAGTGAGTAATCTGCCTCTACCATCAGTCCTATTAGCCAAAGTACAATCATTGGATAACAAAATAGACGAGCTATGATCACGAATATCTTACCAACGGGAATTAAAAACGAATATCTTATGTTTCACCGAGTTGTGGCAGAACGACAACGTGGGAAAAATACAGCTGGTGGGGTTTACACTGCATCGGCAGGATAGAAAAGCTGCCTCCGGTAAGACAAGGGGTGGCGATCTGTTTTTTGTTGTTGTTGTAAACGACAGCTGGTGCACAAAATCTAAAATGAAGGAAGTCTAAAGGTTTTGTTAGCCTGAGGTAGAGTATCTCATGATAAGCTATAGACCAAACTATTTACCAAGATAGTTTTCATCTATATTTTTTGTAGCCGTCTATTTACCACCACAAACCGATGCTGGCACTAAGTGTGCACTCAATGAGCTGTATAAGGCCATAAGCAAACATGAAAACGCTCATCCAGAGGCGGCTCTCCTAGTGGCCGGGGACTTTAATGCAGGGAAACTTAAATCAGTTTTACTTCATTTCTACCAGCATGTTAAATGTGCAACCAGAGGAAAATAAACTCTCGACCACCTTTAATCCATACACAGACGTGCACACAAAGCTCTCCCTCACCCTCCATTTGGCAAATCTGAACATAATTCTATCCTATCCGGTGGCAGGGTAGCCTAGTGGTTAGAGCGTTAGACTAGCAACCGGAAGGTTGCAAGTTCAAACCCCCGAGCTGACAAGGTACAAATCTGTCGTTCTGCCCCTGAACAGGCAGTTAACCCACTGTTCCTAGGCCGTCATTGAAAATAAGAATTTGTTCCTAACGGACTAGTTAAATAAAGATAAAATAAAAAAACAAGCAAAAACTGAAGCACCAGTGACTCGGTCAATAAAGAAGGTGTCAGATGCTAAGCTACAGGACTGTTTTGCTAGCACATACTGGAATATGTTTCGTGATTCTTCCGGTGGCATTGAGGAGTAAATCACATCAGTGACTGGCTTCATCAATAAGTGCATTATTGACGTCGTCCCCACAGTGAACGTACGTACATACCCCAACCAGAAGCCATGAATTACAGGGAACATCCGCACTGAGCTAAAGGGTAGAGCTGCCGGTTTCAAGAGGCGGGACTCTAACCCGGACGCTTATAAGAAATCCCGCTTTGCTCTCAGACGAACCATCAAACAGGCAAGCGTCAATACAGGACTAAGATTGAACCGTACTGCATCAGCTACGATGCTCGTCGGATGTGGCAGGGCTTGCAAACTATTAGACTACAAAGGGAAGCCCAGCTGCAAGCTGCCCAGGGACACAAGCCTACCAGATGAGCTAAATTACTTCTATGCTCGCTTCGAGGTTCCGAACGACTGTGTGGTCAAGCTCTCCGTAGCTGATGTGAGTAAGACCTTTAAAAACTGGTCAACATTCACAAGGCCCCTGGGCCAGACGGATTACCAGGACGTGTACTCCGAGCATGCGCTGACCAACAGGCAAGTGTCTTCACTGACATTTTCAACCTCACCCTGTCTGAGTCTGTACTAACAACATGTTTCAAGCAGACCACCATACTCCTTGTGCCCAATAACTCTAAGGTAACCTGTCTAAATAACTATCGACCCGTAGCACTCACATCAGTAGCCATGAAGTGCTTTGAAAAACTGGTCATGGCTCACATCAACACCATTATCCCAGAAACTCTAGACCCACTTCAACTTGCATAATGCCCCGACAGATCCACAGATGATGCAACCTGGACAAAAGGAACACCGATGTGAGAAAGCTATTCATTGACTACAGCTCAGCGTTCAACACCAAAGCTCATTACAAAGCTAAGGACCCTGGGACTAAACACCTCCCTCTGCAGCTGGATTCTGCACTTCCTGACGGGCCTCCCCAGGTGGTACGGATAGGTATCAACACATTTGCCATGCTGATCTTCAACACAGGGGCACCTCAGGGGTGCATGCTCAGTCCCCTCCTGTACGCCCTGTTCACGCATGACTGCATGACCAGGCACAACTCCACCACCATCATTAAGTTTTCCGACAACACAACAGTGGTAGGCCTGATCTCTGACAATGACGAGACAGCCTATAGGGAGGAGGTCAGAGATCTGGCTGTGTGGTGCCAGGATAACAACCTCTCCCTCAACATGATCAAGACAAGGCGATAATTGTGGACTACAGGAATAGGAGGACTGAGCATTCGACGGGGCTGTAGTGGAGCAGGTTGAGCGCTTCAAGTTCCTTGGTGTCCACATCACCAACAAACTATCATGGCCCAAACACATTAAGACAGTCTTAAAGAGGGCATGACAAAGCCTATTCCCACTCAGGAGACTGAAAAGATTTGGCATGGGTCCTCAGATCCTCAAAAAGTTATACAGCCCCACCATCGAGAGCATCCTGACAGGTTGCATCACCGCCTGGTATTGCAACTGCTTGGCCTCCGACCGCAAGGCACTACAGAGGGTAGTGCGTACGGCCCAGTACATCACTGGGGAAAAGCTTCCTGACATCCAAGACCTCTATACCAGGCGGTGTCAGAGGAAGGCCCTATACATTGTCAAAGACTCCAGCCAGCCTAGTCATAGACTGTTCTCTCTGCTACTGCACGGCAAGCGGTACCGGAGTGCCAAGTCTAGGTCCAAAAGGCTTTTTAACAGCTTCTACCCCCAAGCCATAAGACTCCTGAACAGCTAATCAAATGGCTACCCAGACTATTTGCATTGTTCCACATGACCTCGACTAACCTGTACCCCCGCACATTGACTCTGTACCGGTACCCCCTATATATAGCCTCGCTACTGTTATTTTACTGCTGCTCTTTAACTAGCTGTTATTTTTCTTAAAACTGCATTGTTGGTTAAGGGCTTGTAAGTAAACATTTATTTCACTGTTGTATTCGTTGCATGTGACAAATCAAATTTGATTTAAGATCGGTGTGGAAGAAGTTGACTGGGCTGCACAGATCTCTGACCTCAACCCCATCGAACACCTTTGGAATTAATTGGAATGCCAACTGAGAGCCAGGCCTAATCGCCCAACATCAGTGCCCAACCTCACTAATACTCTTGTGGCTGAATGGAAGCAAGTCCCCACAGCAATGTTCCAACATCTAGTGGAAACCCTTCTGCGAAGAGTGGAGGCTGTTATAGCAGCAAAGAGGGACCTTCTCCCTGTTTGGGCGCATGAATCGCTAGCGGGACACCTACGACAACATCCGGTGAAATTGCAGAACACGAAATTCAAAATACAAAAATAGTAACATTAAACATTCATGAAAATACAAGTGTCATACATCATTTAAAATCGTAACTTCTTGTTAATCCAACCACATCGTCAGATTTCAAAAAGGCTTTACGGCGAAAGCATACCATGCAATTATCTGAGGACAGCTCCCCACATCAAAATACTTTTTCAACCAGCACAGGCGTTACAAAATCACAAATAGCGACTAAATAAATGACTTACCTTTGAAGATCTTCCTCTGTTTGCAATCCCAAGGGTCCCAGCTACACAATGAATGGACGTTTTGTTCGATAAATTCCTTTATATCCAAAAAAAGTCTGTTTAGTTGGCGCCAATGATATCAGTAATCCACTCGTTCAACTTGCATACAAACGAATCCAAAAAGTTACCGGTAAAGTTCGTCCAAGCAAGTCAAACGATGTTTCTAATTAATCCTCAGGTACTCTAATATCTAAATAAATTATCATATTTAAAAGACGGAGAATAGTATGTTCAATAGGGAAGATAAATAACGAAGAGTCACGCTCCAACAAGACTACTTTTCTAATGAGAGACACCTTGTAGTTTTTCCAACTACTTGCTCATTTCTCAAAAAACAAGCCTGAAACCCTTTCTAAAGACTGTTGACATCTAGTGGAAGCCATAGTAACTGCAAGCTGGGTCCTATATATTTGTATTTGTCATAGGCTAGCACTGAAATGTCCTGTGACCTCAAATAAAGAATATTCAGGATGGATTTTCCTCTGATTTTCGCCTGCCATATCAGTTCTGTTATACTCACAGACATTATTTTAACAGTTGTAGAAACTTCAGAGTGTTTTCTATCCAATGCTACCATTATATGCATATCCTAGCTTCTGGGCCTGAGTAGCAGGCAGTTTACTTTGGGCACGTCAGTCGTCCGAAATTCCGAACAATAACCAGTCTCCCAAACTTGTTTTAATGGGGAGAAGTCTGTCTATAATAAAGCGATGCTCTGCCTTCTGAACAACACTATCAACAAGTCAGGTCCTACAGGCCCTAGTTTTGTCCTTGACTACTGTTCAGTCATGTGGTAAGGTGACACAAAAAAAGGACTAAGGAAAATTGCAATTGGCTCAGAACAGGGCAGGACAGCTGGCCCTTGGATGTACACAGAGAGCTAATATAAATAATATGCATGTCAATCTCTCCTGGCTAAAAGTGGAGGAGAGATTTACTTCATCACTAATTTTATTTATGAGAGGTATTGACATGTTGAATGCACCCAGCTGTTGGTCTAAACTACTGGCACACTGCTCAGACACCCATGCATACCCCACAAGACATGCCACAAGAGGTCTCTTCACAGTCCCCAAGTCCAGAACAGACTATGGGAGGCACACAGTACTGCATAGAGCCATGAGTACATGGAACTCTACTCCACATCAAGTAACTTGAGCAAACAGTAAAATTAGATTTTAAAAAACAGATTAAAAAACACCTTATGGAACAGCAAGAACTTTGAAGCAACACAAACATTGGCACAGACACATGATAACAAGCCTTCAAAACTGTAGATTTTTATTTATTTTTTATTTTACCTTTATTTAAATAGGGAAGTCAGTTATTAAGAACAAATTCTTATTTTCAATGACGGCCTAGGAACAGTGGGTTAACTGCCTTGTTCAGGGGCAGAACAACAGAATTTTACCTTGTCAGCTCGGGGATTCGATCTTGCAACCTTTCGGTTACTAATCCAACGCTCTAACCACTAGGCTACCTGCCACCCCAAAAGATATATGTGGTGGTGGAGTAGGGGCCTGAGGGCATACAGTGTGTTGTCAAATCTGTGAATGTAATGTTTTAAAATGGTATAAACTGCCCTAATTTTGCTGGACCCCAGGAAAAGTAGCTTATGGGGATCCATAATAAAAACAAATGGCCATGATTTTGGAATGAGATGTTCGACAAGCAGGTGTCCACATACTTTCTCTTCCAAAAATGTTTAATTACACTACATGACCAAAAGTATTTCACTCATATTGTAATTAATTATAAGTCATATTTCATAGAATTGTGTAAACACTGGACAGTTACTGTACTTTAAATGGGACAAATGGAGAGATATGAAAGGGGAGCTCATTAAGTGACATATTGGGGTCACTGGAGAAAATCTTAGTTAATGATGTGTTCATTGATATCCATGAAGAATTAGTTTTTTTTCAATAAGAGCAAATGATTGCATGAATTCACAGCACATACCATAGTAGTAATGTATTACATGTACACTTGAATCTGCAAAGCTGTTTTTTCTGTGCTCTGTTAGCAGGATCAACAGTCAACCTAGATAGACAACTGCTTGCTGCCTGACTCTACAGGCAAGACTTACAGCTCGAGTGGTTGGTGATAGAGGTCACACTCTGCATCAGCGTCATCAGCAACTAGAAAAGAAATGAAGGTGAATGCACAGCGAAAAATATGAAAAAGATATATATTGGGAAAACAGCTCTCAAAGCCCAAAGAAATGGTTGCAAGCATCAGAAAAGAAGGTAAGAGTGGTGGTTTGACTTATAAATGCCATTGATTTCATGTGAATCAATCATATTCATTGGAGAACCCATTCCAAAAGATTTTGTCTCAATACTACCAAAATAATCCAAATGTCTTTTCAACTATACACCACCTGTACGACCATCTCACGGTACCAATTTCTCAGTCAGTCATTCTCAGTCATCAGTATTCTATTTAAACTTTTAGACATATAACCTTCAAAACCTGGATGTATTATACAGTACCAGTCCAGGGTTTTTCAGAATTTGTACTATTTTCTACATTGTAGAATAATAGTCAAGACATCAAAACTATGAAATAACACATATGTAATCATGCAGTAACCAAAAAAGTGTTAAACAAATCAAAATATACTTAAAATAGCCACCCTTTGCCTCGATAACAGCTTTGCACACTCGTTGCATTCTCTCAAACAGCTTCATGTAACCTGGAATGCATTTAAATTAATAGGTGTGCCTGGTTAAAAGTTCATTTGTGGAATTTATTTCCTTAATGTGTTTGAGCCAATCAGTTGTGTTGTGACAAGGTAGGGGTGGTATACAGAAGATAGCCCTATTTGGTAAAATACCAAGTCCATATTATGGCAAGAACAGCTCAAATTAGCAAAGAGAAACTACAGTCCAACATTACTTTAAGACATGAAGGTCAGTCAATACAGAACATTTCTAGAACTTTGAACATGCAGTCACAAAAACCATCAAGCTCTATGATGAAACTGGCTCTCGAGGACCGCCACAGTAAAGGAAGACCCAGAGTTACCTCTGCTTCAGAGGATATTTTCATTAGAGTTAACTGCACCTCAGAATGCAGCCCAAATAAATGCTTCACAGAGTTCAAGTAACAGAGACACATCTCAACATCCTCTGTTCAGAGGAGACTGCTTGAATCAGGCCTTCATGGTCGCATTGTTGCAAAGAAACCACTACTAAAGGACACCAATAAGACGAAGAGACTTGGTTGGGCCAAGAAACACGAGCTATGGACATTAGATCGGAGGAAAACTGTCCTTTGAGATTTTTGGTTCCAACCGCCGTGTCTTTGTGAGACGCAGAGTAGGTGAACGGATGATATCCGCATGTGTGGTTCCCACCGTGAAGCATGGAGGAGGAGGTGCGATGGTGCTTTGCTGGTGACTCTGTAGCATACATAGCATTATGCAGCGATACGCCATCCCATTTGTTTTCAACAGGACAATGACCCAACACACCTCCGGGCTGTGTAAGGGCTATTTGACCAAGAAGGAGCACGATGGAGTGCTGCATCAGATGACCTAGACTGCACAATCACCCGACCTCAACCCAAGTTTCGATGTTTGGGATGAGTTGGACCGCGGAGTGAAGGAAAAGCAGCCAACAAGTGCTCAACATATGTGGGAACTCCTCGAAGACTGTTGGAAATAGCATTCCAGGTGAATCTGATTGAGAGAATGCCAAGAGTGTGCAAACCTGTTATCAAGGCAAAGGGTGGCTACTTGGAAGAATTTCTAATATTAAATATATTTTGATTTGTTTAACACTTTTTTTGGTTACTACATGATTCCATGTGTTATTTCATAGTTTTGATGTCTTCACTATTATTCTACAATATAGAAAAATAAATCAGAAAAACCCTGGACTGGTACTGTACAATTACATCAGGTTTTGAAGGTTATATGTCTAAAAGTTTAAATAGAATACTGATGACTGAGAATGACTGAGAAATTGGTACCGTGAGTAAGTGGCCTAGTGGTTAGAGCGTTGGACTAGTAACCGAAAGGTTGCAGGATTGAATCCCCGAGCTGACAAGGTAAAAAAAATCTGTCGTTCTGCCCCTGAACAAGGCAGTTCGCCCACTGTTCCTAGGCTGTCATTGAAAATAAGAATTTGTTCTTAACTGACTTGCCTAGTTAAATAAAGTTAAAATAAAAATCTTGTCAAGCTGTTTCTGCACTAGCCAACCAGGCTGTGAGAAAGTCACATGGTCCCTTAAAATGGGCTGTCCTCGGACTGTTATGACATGAGATCAGTGTGCCACTGGCAGCTTGATATTGGACCTCTAAAGGGGTACTGTCTCGGAGTCAGAATCTATAGTGCCTTGCAAAAGTATTCAGACCCCTTGGATTTCTTCACATTTTATTGTTACAAAGTGGGATCAAAATTGATTTAATTGTATTTTTTTTTGGTCAATCTACACAAAATATGTCAAACAGCATGTTTTTTTTTTATATAAGATGAATACAAATGTAATAACTAAAATATAGTAGTTGCATAAGTATTCAGCTCCCCGCGTCAATGCACGTTAGAAATACCTTTGGCATTGATTACTGCTGTGTCTTCTTGGTTAAGTCTATAGGAGCTTTGCACACCTGTATTGTGCCATTTTTGGCCATTTATTCTTTTCAAAATTATTCACGCTCTGTCAAGATGTTGAGGAATATGACTAGACCGCAACTTTCATGTCTTGCCATAGATTTTCAAGCAGATTTAAATCAAAACTGTTACTTGGCCACTCAGGAACATTCACTGTCTTCTTGGTAAGTATCCGGTGTAGATGTGTCCTTCTGAAAGGTAAATTCCTCTCCCAGTCTGCTGTAAAGCAGATCAAAGCAGGTTTTTCTCTAGAATTTTGCCTGTGCTTAGCTCTATCCCGTTACTTTTTATCCTGAAAAACTCTGCAGTGTTTGCAGATGTTAAGCATGCCCATACCATGATGCAGCCATCTCCATGCTTGAAAATAAGGAGGCAGTTACTCGGTGATGTGTTGTGTTTTTTCCCAAACATAAGGCTTTGCAAGTAGACCAAAAACCCTATTCCTTTCTTCTTCATGTTTTTGAATAGATTTATTCTCTATATTCGTATTCTTCTTTTCACTGTCATTTAGGTCATTACTGTGAAGTCACTACAATGTTGTTGATCAATCCATCAGTTTTCTCCCATCACAGCCATTGAATTCTGTAGCAGTTTTAAAATCACCAATGGCCTCATGGTAACATTCCTGAGCAGTTTCATTCCTGTCCTGCAGCTAAGTTCAGAAGGATGACTGTATCTTTGATGTGTCTGGGTGGTTTAATACATCATCCACAGCATAATTATTAACTTGACCATGCTTAATGAAATATCCAATTGTCTGATTTGTTATTGTTACCCATCTACCAATCACTGCCCTGCTTTACTTGGCCGAGGGACCTTACAGATATCGTATGTATGGGAGACAGAGGTTTAGTCGTAAAAACAAAACAAAAAAAATCACACAAAGTGAGTTCATGTAACTTATTATGTGATTTGTTAAGCCACATTTTACAAATGAACTCATTTAGGCTTGCCTAAACAAAAGGACTGAATAATTAAGCAAACAACTATATTTACTTTGTAACACAATAAAATCCAAGGGGTCTGAATACTTTTGCAAGGCGCTGTATCAGTCTCCTCTAAATCCCCAGAGCAAACTGCTCCTTGTTCTACGCTCCCTTTCCGACCTACTTTATTTCCAGCCTCTCTCTTTGTCTTTGTCTGTGTATCTTTCTCTCTCACACACACGCAAGCACTCACGCACACATTCTCTCTATCATTTACCAAAGAAAAACGTTTGCACGTTAGAGAAACTCTCCAGAGGTTGTCAGTATTCTCCTGTATAATACAGTACTTTATAAGACCAAACTTATTCACCAACTGAGCAACCCCAGTCATATCCCTCTTCCCACAAACCCCTTATGGCATTGTATCTTGATAGAATCAGAATCTCTTTCTGGTTTGCCAGTGATGACATGGAGATGTGTGTAATGGGACTCACCATTACATTGTGAGCTGCCCTGCTTCCCTATACAGTGTGGAGAACAAGTATTTGATACACTGCCGATTTTGCAGGTTTTCCTACTTACAAAGCATGTAGAGGTCTGTAATTTTTATCATAGGTACACTTCAACGGTAAGAGACTAAATCTAAAACAAAAATCCAGAAAATCACATTGTATGATTTTTAAGTAATTAATTAGCATTTTATTGCATGACATAAGTATTTGATACATCAGAAAAGCAGAACTTAATATTTGGTACAGAAACCATTGTTTGCAATTACAGAGATCATACGTTTCCTGTAGTTCTTGACCAGGTTTGCACACACTGCAACAGGGATTTTGGCCCACTCTTCCATACAGACCTTCTCCAGATCCTTCAGGTTTCGGGGCTGTCACTGGGCAATACGGACTTTCAGCTCCCTCCAAAGATTTTCTATTGGGTTCAGGTCTAGAGACTGGCTAGGCCACTCCAGGACCTTGAGATGCTTCTTACGGAGCCACTCCTTAGTTGCCCTGGCTGTGTGTTTCGGGTCGTTGTCATGCTGGAAGACCCAGCAACGACCCATCTTCAATGCTCTTACTGAGGGAAGGAGGTTGTTGGCCAAGATCTCGCGATACATGACCCTATCCACCCTCCCCTCAATACGGTGCAGTCGTCCTGTCCCATTTGCAGAAGAAAATCCCCAAAGAATGATGTTTCCACCTCCACCTCATGCTTCACGGTTGGGATGGTGTTCTTGGGGTTGTACTTTATCCTTCTTCTTCCTCCAAACACAGCGAGTGGAGTTTAGACCAAAAAGCTCTATTTTTGTCTCATCAGACCACCTTCTCCCATTCCTCCTCTGGATCATCCAGATGGTCATTGGCAAACTTCAGACGGGCCTGGACATGCGCTGGCTTGAGCAGGGGGACCTTGCGTGCGCTGCAGGATTTTAATCCATGACGGCGTAGTGTGTTACTAATGGTTTTCGTTGAGACTGTGGTCCCAGCTCTCTTCAGGTCATTGACCAGGTCATGCCGTGTAGTTCTGGGCTGATCCCTCACTTTCCTCATGATCATTGATGCCCCATGAGGTGAGATCTTGCATGGAGCCCCAGACCGAGGGTGATTGACCTTCATCTTGAACTTCTTCCATTTTCTAATAATTGCGCCAACAGTTGTTGCCTTCTCACCAAGCTGCTTGCCTATTGTCCTGTAGCCCATCCCAGCCTTGTGCAGGTCTACAATTTTATCCCTGATGTCCTTACACCTTCTCTGGTCTCGGCCATTGTGGAGAGGTTGGAGTCTGTTTGATTGAGTGTGTGACAGGTGTCTTTTATACAGGTAACGAGTTCAAACAGGTGCAGTTAATACAGGTAATGAGTGGAGAACAGGAGGGCTTCTTAAAGAAAAACTAACAGGTCTGTGAGAGCCGGAATTCTTACTGGTTGGTAGGTGATCAAATACTTATGTCATGCAATCAAATGCCAATTAATTACTTAACAATCATACAATGTGATTTTCTGGATTTTTGTTTTAGATCCCGTCTCTCACAGTTGATGTGTACCTATGATAAAAATTACAGATCTCTACATGCTTTGTAAGTAGGAAAATCTGCAAAATCGTCAGTGTATCAAATACTTGTTCTCCCCACTGTAGCTATCAATGGAAGATCATTACCGCTCGAGCCTCCATCTATCAATACATACCCACGGGCCTTCCTTGGCTGGGACTTTTCACACCATGCTGAATTAGATTTAATCTCCATTTCATACCTCTCTCTTTTGCTCTTATCGAAGTCTGACTGTGTTCAGGTTATGCAACAGTACTGTGAACAATTAGTACCTTTTGAGAATTTAGTCACAATTCAGAAGATAGTTGATATGTAGATTACATATTGTATATTGATACATGCGTAGATAATAAATAATATATTATTTTTCTAAATGACTGTGAAATGTTGTTTAGTTCATTCATATCTAATGTACATTATGTCTAATCATGCACTTCAATTACCTAAAAGACTATTCAGCAGTTTTGGGCACAGCCTAAATGAAGACCTCATGATACCATGAGCTGTTTTGACCCTGTCTGTCTGCCCGTCACTCTACTTCCTGTCTAGTTCTCTACATGATCACAAGGATGATTTTCACAAGCGCCTGTCCTACACCACCCACAAACTAGAGATGGTGGAGTCTGAGTTTGACTCCACCCGTCAGTACCTGGAGACGGAACTCCGTCGAGCCCAAGAAGAGTTGGAGAAATTCACTGACAAACTACGCAGGTATGTCAGCCCTGTTACATGACGTCAGTCCCGGTACACCATGTCAGTTCCTTTACCTCATGTCCTTCCCGTTACTCCATGTCAGTCCCGTTATGCCATCTTTATTCTCTTACCAGAGCTCCTGTGTCTAACAAAGCGTGACTATGCCATCTTTCACTTCAACCTAATGAGTCAATGGATTTACAAATCGACTAATTAAACTGAGTCTGCATTGGGAATAATCTAATGCAGGGTTCTACAACTATTGTCTATGATCCTATCCCTGCAGTAACATTGCCTGGCTACCCTTCCACATTGCTCTGGTCAACTGATTTTTCTTCTTCCAAGATTAGTCTGGATTTCTCTCCCTCCCCAACAATTTCTATAATGCGAACACATTCTGGCTGGTCCCAGAAACCGATTGGTTACTACATGAAGAAGTTATGAACTTTGATACTCTGATTGGTTAGATTTGTTAGAGACGATCCAATCGCTGATGAATTTGTTTTGTACAATGCCCCTCATTTCGAAGTCAGACAAACGACTTCTAGGATGGCAGTCTCAGACTTAATGTATGTAGCGATCGATAGAGCAGTGGAGTTAAATTCAGGGTGAGTCGTCTGGCAGGCAGGAACACACCTTGATTCAACTAATCAATGTCTTCAGTCCGACCCATAATTAGCCGAATCATCTGTGTTACTGCAGGGCAAGATGATCGAAAGCCAGTAATAATTCAAATGTAAGTCATTTACAACAGAAGTACTGTGGCTTTTCCTTTCACCAGAGACAAAGAAAAATGTTTATTTTAATTAAAAAGGTCACATTTTCTGACTTAAAGTAATTGATATTCCCAATTAATAAGGTGAGACGGGAGAATTGAAACATATTTTAGAGTTGTTTTAAAAATCAATGTACTTTTAACACTGATGTAAAGATTTCAAAATGTACATTTGTCTGCTAACTAAAAGTAACATTCAGAGAACTGTGCTAAATGTGTCTTTTTCACAGTTCTGCCTTAAGTCTGAAAAAAATCCCGATGTTACAATTAACCCCAATAGCAGGGTTAGTTGAAACAGTTTATTGGACATTATCTTTAATAGTACAAATGAGTAGTAATTCAACAATGTTAAGATTTGAAACTGATATATTTGGATGAAAATACACTAAATTGACAAAATATTGTCATTTTATATTTTAGGCATGCTATATTTAAAAAACATATTTTGTATAAGCATTCAACATTATTTTTTCTAAGGTGTAATCTTAGTTGCACTGCCAACATTTATGTAAAAATCTTAATTTGTCTATATACTATATCATTTTAGGTAAGGGGTAAGTTGTAACACTGTGTTACAACTAACCCCAAGTATACTAATTAAAGGCTTGTAAGAAGAAAAATATATTATTGTCATGAACTATATTCATCAAAATACCTTATCTTACTGATAACAAATATCTACTGTATGTTAGATATATGGAGAATGTTCCACAGATCAATAATCACTTGATTCATGAATTTCAAAATCTTCATAGTCATGTTTGTAAAGACACTAACCATCGGCTCATTGAATAACACCTTTCTAAGTGGCTTCTAATTGGAGTTGTTTATTCTGTAACCTGTGTTACAATTGTCCCCGGTCTCTCCCTGCAATACCAAATGTTTTTTGGCCTACAATTTAACTTGACAGGAAACAAAGAAATATATATAGAACGTGTTATGAGCTCAATCATTGTTGAGCAGCCTGAAATATAACCTCCAAATCCACTTCTAAAGCACAGTCTTCTTCTATAACAGACATTTTTTACAATGAATCTCCAAATGCTTGTATCCAAACCCCCAAGAGACTGGGGCCAGTGATAATAACATGCAGAAAGCACTGTGTGCTGACAGCCATAGTAGCCTAATGCGGGTAATGATTTAACTAATGGAAGGTGAAAGAACAGCTTATTCCATTAATCCCACTAATGTTTTGGAAGCCGACCAGACAGTGTTTTGTGCTGGGAAACGCACCTCGACCCGTGCTGAAATGTTGCCAAAATCCTCAGCTCATTCATGAGTCATGCATAAGTCCTATGGGTTTGATTCTGCATTTTCCATCACCTTTTCTCTCCTAAAAAAAAAAAAATTCTGCTTTCATCACATGAAATGCGTTTCTCCATGCTTCAATTGTGAGGATTCACATGTAAAAAGTATTACTGTTCAGTATAGTACAGTAAATCAGATATATCCATTGAATGATCTTGAAATTCAAATAACTGTTTTTGGATTTTCATATTCATCATCTTGAATTAAAGGGCAATTAATTATTTGGTTTTGAAAGCATATTCAGACTCGAGACTATGTTTCATCAATGTGTACTCTTTCCTGTCCTGCAGGATCCAGAGCAGTTATGCAGCTCAGCAGAGGATCAATCAAGACCTGGAGGACAAGGTGCACAGGACAGTAAGACTGCTGCTTCAGCCATACACTCCGCTGCTTCAGCCATACACTCCGCTGCTTCAGCCATACACTCCGCTGCTTCAGCCATACACTCCGCTGCTTCAGCCATACACTCCGCTGACACCCACTTCCAATACTACACAATGTTTTCACTTTTGACACTGTGATTTGTTCTGCCGGTTAAGCTCAATCAAGCAGAACTGAAGTAACGCCATCCTTCACATTTGACTCCACTGAGCCGGTGTACAGTGAAATGACCTAAAAACAACTCTATTGTTCCCGGCAGTTTGCTGCGAGACTCCCAAACAGCATTGTGTCTGCCTCTGATAGTCTATACTGGTGTCAACGAAGAAACGAAGAAACAGCAGCTCACCCTCAGGTCTCCTGGAATCTTCCCGAGACCTGCGAGAAGACCATTTGAATTGGCAACATTTCAACCTTAAAATGGCATTCCTACCTTCATTACTCCGTGTTACATTACATCACCTAGTGTGCCCATAAAGTCCTGTCCCTTAAGCACTTCTTCACTCCTAAGAGTCTCCACCTCTTCACAGTTGTGGCGGAGGGGCATTACCAAGATGTTGCTATTGACATTGCAGGGAGAGATTTGTTGCGTCCTAATGCTCCCTGTAAGTACCTCAGCTCTCACTTTGTTCTCATAAATAATGTAGGAGGTGGATGGAGGTTTGCTCTACGCTCCCCACCGGCCACTCTGGTGGCACCCTTGGGGCCCCTGGTGAATACAGAATCTAAGGAATAAGCTCTATTTAGGGCAGCCTGGGGTGCAGCTCCATTGCACCACACTCCAGTGAATTGAGAAATCACGTTTACTTCCCCTGCAACCATTCCAATGATGGTTGTCAAGTCGATGTCTTGATAGTTACACCTCCGCCGTGCACCTTATGTTGCATTTACAATGGAGTTATTTTAATGTCTCATATCCTTTAAGATAAAAAAGGCTTTAGAATATGAATGTTGCTGATAAGGCTGACCTGTTGGTCAGGGTCTGGCATCAGTGCATGAAAGGGGAAAGCCCCAGCTCGGTTTCACTAAGCAACACATAGAGCATAGCATCACACACGTACGTATGCATGCACGCTTGCATCACACACACCCTCGTCCCTCATGGAGAGACTACATAACAGAAATGGTAGCGTCACGTCTGCCAAAAGACTGCTGAATGCAACGACTAACGAGCAACCGTAGTTCTGGTGCTTTGGTTTCCCGTCACTGGTTATTTTGACTTATCAGGATTGGGTGAAGATGGTACTTAACGTGGGGGGGGGGGGGGGGGGGGGGATTTCAAGCAATGATTTCAAGCAGAACGTTATTGGAAGGGGTGGAGCTTTGTCTGAGATCTTCAGTTTAGGGGGGTTTGAAACTTTGTTAGTCTCGTTAGTATATTTTCCTTATACATCTCCCACCAGAACCTGATCGAGCATCTGACACAATCTCACGCACACACTTACGCACGTGCACACACACGGCTCTGAGGCACCTTGGCCCCTGTAATTGGAGCTCGGACAGATGGGCTATAGGAGTGAGTGAGTGAGTGAGTGAGTGAGTGAGTGAGTGAGTGTGTGTGTTTGAAGACGTGTGCGACAGACTGCTAAGAGGCTCACCAGCTTTGTTTTGTAAAATAGAGCCAATATAACATAGGCCAAACAGTAAAAAAAATTATAACAAGAACAGCTATCATGAAAATATTAAAAGTAAGAACACCTAAGAATGGGTATATTGATTATTCCATACCCCCCCTGAATTGAGGTGGAGCTGTCTCTCTTGGTGATCGGTTATGTGGTCTGTGGTTTGAGATCTTAGATGAGAACTCCAGTATAATTGATCCGAACATGCGGTCTCCCTTGGTGAGAGGCCCCTCTCACCACTCTAAAAGCAATTACATGATCAGAGACGGAGCGCAATCCATGTCCAAATTGATAGAACCTGCCATAGAACCTTGTTAGAAAACTACTACAACTTCTTTTTCTGGGCATATCTCTCCCAATCTCCCCCGACAAGAGCACCCCTTTCCATTCGTTCCTCCTTCAGACCCCAAAGACACTGTCATTAATGTTCAAGAGGAGTCCCTGGTCAGGCCTCAGGTCCATATTTAAGACGTACTGTATGACTGTATCATGATTAAAAAGAGATTTTTAATCTCATCAAAACAGAAGTTTGAGTCAATGGCTGATTCTCCGTGGCCATTTTAATAGAATACGACTGTGTGAAATTAATGTATTTTCCCAACCACCTCTTAGATGATTAAGATGATTGCCTCAGGCAAGAGATTGTGGTGATAACACTGTTCATACAACATTGTCTCAACATTAACCCTAGATATGCCTATTTGTGGGCTACATGTTTTGTAGGCCTATTATATCCATTGGTGCTGAGGTATAAGAAAACTAATAGCCTATCTATTACATGTCGTTATATGACAAATTTCGAACATTGATCCAGGCAAAGTACTGTATATTATTTACACCAGTTCTACAGTATTTGTGTATTATTCGCTGTTTCTTCACCCATCGCTCTTTAGCATGTCACAAAAGACAACAGCCACAAAATGTATCCTGAATCATATTCTGTCACACACTTCTACTGTATTCCAGTCATGTGATTTTTAAAAAAAAATTTAAGTGGTTGGCTTTTCAAAGGAATTAGCTTCCTTGAACCTTGGTGTAACTAATCACCATTTATGACAGGAAGTAGTACAGGATTGCTTCAGAAGCATGCCTCATTGTGATTGCCATTCCTTTTGATGTCTCGAAATGGCATTTTAAGGGCAAAATATTTCTCGAGCAGGAAATGGTCTTAGACACTCGGTGACAAAGAGGTTCAATCAAATCATGCAATTAAAAAGTTCTGGAGGAGAAACTACAGGGAAGGTCATTAGAAAAAAAAACTACAAACTAAACTATTAAAACAACCAAGTAAGAGAATAGAGTGGGAGGATTTCCACAAGGGTTTCTATTATTTTGCATCGGGACAAGAGTTGTTTCAGACCATGTTACTCAACTACGGCCCAGAGTGTAACCTGGTCAGGTCACATGGTCAGTGAAAAACCCTCCCTGGACCCTGGCTGTGGCGACTCGTGTTGACAGAGCTGTGGAGCTGTCTGCCTGGTCAGTGCTGAAAAGCCATTTGGGCGAAGGCCAGAGGAAAGGGCCCTCTCCGGGGTGCTGAACTAGTGCTGCCTAGCCAGCAGCACACTGAACCATATTAAATATCATATTAACTGTACCTTAACTATGTCTAACACTTTTCTAGCTCTACATAGATCAAAATAGTATTTCGTAAAATACCATTTTGAACTGTATATAGATTAGTAGAATAGAAGGCCCCCAGAACAAATGTGTACTCTAATGACTACTTTAATTAGACCATCAGAATAGAGTGGAAAGCTTAATGAAGCCTTGGTTCTATGAGGAAGGGTTAGCTTGCCTCCTCATGACACCAGTGAACAAGGTCATTATTGGGGCTGAGGCTCCTGGAGTGGTTGTTGTTTTTGTTAGTGTTGTTGTCCAAAGCCACCACACACGATCTGGGGGCGAAATGGCTAACAGCTAATGAATGATTCACATACAGTATGGCACCTTGAGGGTAATATTGCTCTTGTGATCAAGGAGATGTTTGTGTGTGTGCTTGCACACAAGCAGGGGTGTGTGTGCCTTTCAAGATCCTGGCTAAGCAGGCAGCTCCCGGCCCTACTGGCACTGCAGTGAGCGGTGCTGACACTCTTAGTCTAATTAGAGTTCTCATCAGGGTGTGCTGCCTTTCTGCCATGCTCACCAGTGTGCCAGAAGAGCCTGTTTTCTGAGCCGTACATTTCTCAATGTGCTATTCGCAGTGCACTCATTAGTCAATGCTTTTCAATGAAAAGTGTAAATTACACCCAGGGGATAGGCATCACAGAACATACAGCTCACCAAATTGAGTTATTGTTGCCACCGTTCTGCATCTTTGTTTGTTTACCAAGCTTCTTCAAATCAAATATATTTCTAAAGCCCTTCTTACATTAGCGGATATCTCAAAGTGCTGTACAGAAACCCAGCCTAAAACCCCAAACAGCAAGCAATGCAGGTGTAGAAGCAAGGTGGCAAGGAAAAACTCTATAGAAAGGCCATAAACCTAGGAAGAAACCTATTTTATTTTGTAAATTTTATTTCACCTTTATTTAACCAGGTAGGCTAGTTGAGAACAAGTTCTCATTTACAACTGCGACCTGGCCAAGATAAAGCATAGCAGTGTGAACAGACAACAACACAGAGTTACACATGGAGTAAACAATAAACAAGTCAATAACACAGTAGGAAAAAAAGAGTCTATACATTGTGTGCAAGAGGAGGTAGGCGAATAATTACAATTTTGCAGATTAACAATTCTAGCAACATTAAGGAGGCCTGCGTCTTGTGACGGTAGCGTACGTGTAGGTATGTACCACAGGACCAAATCGGAAAAACAGGTAGGGAGCAAGCCCATCTAATGCTTTGTAGGTTAGCAGTAAAACCCTGAAATCAGCTCTTGCCTTAACAGGAAGCTTGTGTAGAGTGTTGTGTAGCTTGTGTTTATTGTGTAGAGAGGCTAGCACTGGAGTAATATGATCAAATGTTTTGGTTCTAGTCAAGATTCTAGCAGCTAGTAACTGAAGTTTATTTAGTGCTTTACCCGGGTGGCCGGAAAGTAGAGCATTACAGTAGTCTAACCTAGAAGTAACAAAAGCATGGATTCATTTTTCTGCATCATTTTTGGACAAAGTTTGATTTTTGCAATGTTATGTAGATGGAAAAAAATCTCTCCTTGAAACAGTCTTGATATGTTCGTCAAAAGAGAGATCAGGGTCCAGAGTAACGCCGGAGGTCCTTCACAGTTTTATTTGAGACGACTGTACAACCATCAAGATTAATTGTCAGATTCAACAGAAGATCTCTTTGTTTCTTGGGACCTAGAACAAGCATCTGTTTTGTCCGAGTTTAAAAGTAGAACATTTGCAGCCATCCACTTCCTTGTCTGAAACACAGGCTTTCCAGCGAGCGCAATTTTGGGGCTTCGCCATGTCCATTTCGATGAAACAACTGTTTGTCATCAGCATAGCAGTGAAAGTTAACATTATGTTTCCGAATCACTTCACCAAGAGGTAAAATATATAGTGAAAACAATAGTGGTTCTAAAATGGAACCTTGGGGAACACCGAAATGTACAGTTGATTTGTCAGAGGACAAACCATTCACAGAGACAAACTGATATCTTTCCGACAGATAAGATCTAAACCAGGCCAGAACTTGTCCGTGTAGACCAATTTGGGTTTCCAATCTCTCCAAAAGAATGTGGTGATCGATGGTATCAAAAGCAGCACTAAGGTCTAGGAGCACGAGGACAGATGCAGAGCCTCGGTCTGATGCCATTAAAAGGTAATTTACCACCTTCACAAGTGCAGTCTCAGTGCTATGATGGGGTCTAAAACCAGACTGAAGCATTTCGTATACACTGTTTGTCTTCAGGAAGGCAGTGAGTTGCTGCGCAACAGCTTTTTCAGATAAAATTGAGAGGAATAGGAGATTCGATATAGAGCCAATTTTAATTTATTAATTTATTTTTTATATTTTCTGGGTCAAGGTTTGGATTTTTCAAGAGAAGCTTTATTACTGCCACTTTTAGTGAGTTTGGTACACATCCGGGGTATAGAGAGCCGTTTATTATGGTCTTGCTAGTTTTCTCAGCATTTGACGTACCCAACATGCATTACCCGTTATCCATTAGCCAGGCTTGTCACGGATTGATGTAAAAAAATCTCAAACAGCAATCAAACTTGAGCTAGATAAAGACATGAACTAAAGCTTCTTCAAAAGATACTGTCTCTCACCCTAAGAGTTGAACTGGGGCCAGAAGGGAAAAGGAGATAAAGAAAACCTAAAATATTTAGTTGAAGCACATCAAACTTTAGATTAATTGGCTTTCAAGTCACATATGGCCAGCCCTATCCTTTAGAGACTTGTAGGCATTTCAGAGAATTTTACACCGATTGATCATTGAAAACTTTTGAGCAGGTAGTTATTTATTTCTTGAGAGGCTGATATCCTTTTTTTTTTTTCAGGTTACAAATGGTATTTTTTCTCAGAAGCCTGTAAATCTTGTATTTCTCTCTCCCCTTCCCCAACTCTAGTATACAGTAATTGCGTCTCGTGGGGGGGAGGGGCTCCGTTTGTTGTCAGGTGAAGACAGCAGTTCAGTGGAGACAGCCAGGCAGGGGGATATAAAAATAAATAAATAATAAGAACACACTGCAAAACACAATTTATCTCCAAATTGAGGCTAAAGTGAGGGACAAGGATTGCATCTGCATGTACAAATTTGATTTTTCAATATTCACATAAGCCCAGTCGTATTCTGCAGTCTATGATTTAAAAAGTTCTCTAACCTCTGTAAATTGCCTTGCTGCCCCGTTGTGTGAGGCATTGGCACATCAAATGATCTAACTTTGGCTGGATGTGGATGAAAGTACAGTAGGCTACACTGTCGACTCTATGGGGAACAAAAAAAGTGTTCAAGTCATGGATGGCCATGACTAGGTCTGTTGCGGTGACCATATTACCACCACAACGCCAGTCATGAGTCAATATACTTAAGTATATTTAAAACCAAATACTTTTACTCAGGTGACTCACTTTTACTTGAGTCATTTTCTTTACTCATGTATGACAATTGGGTACTTTTTCCACTACTGGCCACTTCATATGCGCAGTCTCACTCTCTCCAGACTGGGAAAAAAATGGCCTTTCGATTTTATTCAGCTAAGTTCAATTATATTCTTCTTACTATAAAAGCATATAGTATTAAATTAATGGCACGGGACTTAGAAACATATCTTGTCTGCTAAATGAACAAGCCTACAGCCTATGGCAAGGCACATAGCCAGATTACATACAGTAATACGACTCATATTGTTCTTCTGAAATAAATGTTCTTCACATCATCATGCTTCTTTAAACTTGCCTAAAATAAACAATGGATTTATTGTGATGGTGTATATTTAATTGATTGAGACTTTTTTTCAAATGTAGATGTTCCAAAGGTGCTTGTATGTGTGGAGGCCATTACTCACTCTCAACCCCAACAATTGTAATTAAATAAAGCCTCAAACTGTACTGCCAAGATGGTATATGACCATGTCAGTCATCATATGCAAATCTATAATATCCTTCACTCTTTTAATCTATGGGCAACCTCTAGACGATTTATAATATTCGGATGTTAATCAGCCCATGGCAGAATGTCAATCCAAACAGGTTGCAGATTAGGGTATTCAACTAACCCAAGAAACAGTTAAAGTGAGTCATTCAAATTCAAGCGAAATGTACTGGCTACAACTCACATTTTTACAATTTCCACCTTCCCTGGAGTGGACACGCTCAATACCTTTCTGGCAACTTTACAAACCCATTCCACGTTAGGAAGGGCTAGTTTTGTGAGAGGTGGTTTTGGGATGTGAAAATCTCTGAAAAAAGCCAGGGACAAGGCATTAGCAGCTTTGGAGACTCGTGTCAGGAGGAGACTCATGTCAGTCTCCTATGTCGGAGGTATATAGCAAGACTCACCTTCCCCCAGAGTGAAAAGTGATTACAATGCTGCACATAATGTGCCTGAATGAGACTGCCAAAGCAACATGCCAGAACAGATTAATGAGAGACTTCCAGAATGGATTTGAATATCAATGCCAACCCGTTGCTTGAAGTGACAATAATTGACTTCTATTAAAACTGCTCCCCCACCCCCGTGTTTCAAAAACAATCGTGACCCTTGTGCGGTGGAGACTCAATGATGCATCCTTTGTCAAATCCTATCACACAACAGGGGATTAACAATTATTGGGTGAAGGGGGGGAAAGGATCTTGTTGGCATGTAATTGTTTGAGGCTAAATCTCAGGAAATACTAAGGTGTCAAACATTGACCATTGCTTTAACCGCTTTAATTTCTCTGGACTATGATCGATGCTTCCCCCACCCCCCTGGCAGAGTAATTGATTTTATTTGGGCTCTGGCCAGTGAAGTCTTATTTTAATTAAGACCTGCTACTGGCATAGAGAGCAGGAACACTGACTGACTGGCTGACTGACTGCTCGACACCTCTTCTCACTCTCCTTTCTCTTCCTGGTCTTTCAATTCCTCCGCTCGCGCTCCCTTCACTCCTTTAGTCCCAGCACCATGAGGACGAGAAAAGAGCGCTGAGCCGGGAGATCCTCGCCCTCAACAATCACCTCCTGGAGGCTGAGATCACCATTGAAAAGCTCAGGGGAGACAACGTGAGTATACTGTATAAGCCAGTCGTTGCGAATCGGGGAATCACTGAAACAACTAAACGGCCAGTTAGACGACCAATGCCCGGTGGCGGCCTTGCCACGTGTGCCACCTATAACATGAACCCAACATAAAAACCTGCGCTGATAGTACATTCTTTGAAGTGCTACTGTCTGGAGAGAGACACGTGAAAAAGTATCTCTATTTTTGATACTGAATGTTATCAGATCTTCAACCAAAACCTAACATTAGCTCAAGTGAACCGGAGTTCACAAATAAAACACGTTTTGTACTTATTTTACTTATTGAATTAACAAAGTTATGCAACACACAATTCCCCTGTGTGAAAAAGTAATTGCCCCCTTACACTCAATAACTGGTTTGGCCACCTGTAGATGCAATGACTCCAACCAAATGCTTCCTGTAGTTGTTGATCAGTCTCTCACACTGCTGTGGAGGAATTTTGGCCCACTCTTACATGCAGCACTGCTTCAACTCATTCATGGATAACATGGGTCCCATTGTGCCTGGCGAAAAGCAAAACACTGCATTCCACAGTAAGAACCTTCTACCAACGGTCAAGCATGGTGGTGGTAATCCCAGACCTAATCCCAATTGAGATGTTGTGGCAGGACATGAAACGAACAGTTCATGCTTGAAAACCCACAAATGTTGCGGAGTTAAAGCTGCTCTGCGTGGAAGAGGGGGTCAAAATTCCTCCACAGTGACGTGAGAGACTGATCAACAACTACAGGAAGCGTTTGGTTGGAGTCGTTGTAGCAAAAAGGTGGCAAATTACTTTTTCACAGCATACAGCACATGCTCGTTCCTTGACATAGACTGACCTGGTGAATTCAGGTGAAAGCTATGATCTCTTATTGATGTGACTTGTTAAATCCACTTCAAATCAGTGTAGCTGAATGGGAGGAGACCAGGTTAAAATACAGATTTTTAAGTCTTGAGGCATGAATTGTGTGTGTGTGCCATTCAGAGGGTGAATGGGCAAGATAAGTGCCTTTGAACAGGGTATGGTAGTAGGTGCCAGGTGCACTGATTTGAGTGTGTCAAGAACTGCAATGCTGCTGGGTTTTTCACACTCAACATTTTCTTGTGTGTATCAAGAATAGTCTACCACCCAAAGGACATCCAGCCAACTTGACAACTGTGGAAAGCATTGGAGTCAACATGGGCCAGCATCCCTGTGGAATTTATGCCCCATCAAATTGAAGCTGTTCTGGGGGCAAAGGGGGGGTGCAACTCAATATTAGGAAGGTGTTCATAATGTTTTGTACTCTGTGTACAGTAGTTACTCCTAAATCAATAGGGGATTTGAGACTGTAAGCAGGTTTAAAGCTAGAGTCTGGATTTGGCCCTGGGGACCTACTGTGTCAATCTACGGTCTTAGTCTTGTTGATGTGAATCCCCAAGCATCTGCCTAGCTTCGCACTCTACCTAGCTCTCTGCAGGGCTGCTGTGCTAGCTAGACACATCTGAGCCATTGGGCATGATGAGAATCCCCTTGAATCCAGGGAGGCTGATTGGGGTCAGAATTAGGTCTTACAGGAGAACTTGATCTGTTAGCAGGAGTAGGCAGACATTTTGTCATAAGGGAATGCTTTAAATTAATTGGAGATGGCGAACTGATTCTAATATGAGGAAGACCAAATAAGTCATTAGGTTGACTCTGGCTGCATTTACAGATGTGGAAGGAAGAGTTGGGTGTAACGGTAAATGTGTCTTTGTCACCTATTTTTTGTTGCTGTACCTACTTCTGTTAGCAACAGCTTTCACAGCTAGCCATTTCCCTCTGGTTGCAGTCAAAAGCTATTCTCTCAGTTAGCATGGAACTTCTTCACATCAGAGTCCTGAGAGAAAACAACATGGCTGACATTGAGACATCAATGACTGGATGAGACAGGTCTTTGTGCTGCCTTCAAACTACCACAGTCCCAATTGTTCTGTATGTGAGAAAAAAAATAGCACACAGTTAACTAGAAGGAGAATTGAAGCTGTCAAAGAAATGCCTTTGATGTTTATGAGAGGGCTGTCAGAGTTTGCTGTGTCACAGAGGAGTTGCAGTGGGAAAGCGAGAGCATGGATACAGACTGACAGAGAGGAAGCTTACTAGCCTAGCCTCTAGATCAGAGGAGAAGAGCCCATTTCAGAAGCCCCGTAATGAAATTACAGTGAAGAGCTTTATTGCAATTGAAAAAAGTCCCTCAGAGTTAATACGATTTTGCGGATCATTAATGCCATTGTCAGCGCCACAGGGGCCTGATGAGAAAAACAAGCACTATTTTCTGGGTGGATGGATTTGTTCCGTGGCCGGTGATGCGTTTGTTACTTCGATTGGGTTCTCCCAAAGTGTTAGACCCTCAGAGCTTTAAATTGAAGTAAACATTTGGGGTTGTCACTAGAGGGTTGAGGGGGAAAACAGCTTCAGGATGTAGCAATCAATCTGGAATATTTTTTTTCGGGGGAATTCTTTTTTGTTTGTCAAGCATTGGTAGGTTCGCAACGCCACATGCTGAAATGACTGTTTGGTCCCATTCTACTTGGTTGTAGTAATACCATGTCGTTACATGTAGCAACCTATTTGAAACAAATGTTGGTCAGTTACTCCCATTACAATTTATACACTTCTTAGTCTGCATGGCATCCCAACCTATGACTCAACAGAGTTTAATCTTTCCCATTTCCCAGGACCTTTACAGGAAGGACTGTAACCTGGCAGCGCAGCTCCTCCAGTGCTCCAAGTCACACCACAGAGCCCACAAGCTATCCGAGGTGAGTTCTGCGCTGCTCTACACTCACACTAACAAGTAGCCCCACGTATTATTTCCCCTGTTGATTTCACCGTGCAAAACCGCCTAAGACAACATCTAGTCCACTCGAAGGGGAGTAAGGAAGTGAGGTATGAGAGAGAGAAAAATCCTCACAGTTCCTCATTAAAACAAAAAATCCTCAAAAGACGTGGGACTACCTTTTAAACAATAAGGTCACGCATATATGGATGAAGTAGTAATGCAGCTATGGTATGAAATTGACAGAGTTATTGAGGTACTGTAGGATATCAGCATCCACAGCTGCTGACTCATTCGGCTCCCCATAATCATACGCCGATGAAATAACAGTGATTGGCTTTTGAAAGCACATTCCTCTTTTCGAGTCGACAAAGTGACCAATTCCAGAGCATTGACGAATCCATCACAAATGCAGCGATGAATATAGCCGAGTGCGATCAAAGGGATGCTGTATGATTTTCACTGGGACTTAACTCTGCTACCCAGCCAGAGAAAATGTATAGTGTACAGAGGAGCCCCTCCGGAAAGCTGCTGAAAACAGCATGTTGGAGTGAGACTCATTAACCCTGCAGTCTCACCTACTTTTCCACTCAATTCTCAAATGGGGAAAGCAAGGCTGCAACAAATAAAATAGCTCCATACTTCAAAACACTGGTATTTTTTCTGCTAGGTGTCTATTTTCAACAACAACAAAAAACAACAGTGGCTATTTTAGATTTGTTTTATTCTCAGCTGGAGACCTTGAGCACTGGTCTAATTTAAATTGAAGCTGCTCCCGGTGATTTTTTATTTATTAAGGGCCTACACACAATACCCAATAATATCAGAGTGGAATTGTTTTTCGAAATGTTTACAAATGAATAAAAAATGAAAAGCTGAAATGTGTTGAGTCAATAAGTATTCAACCCCTTTGGTATGACAAGCCTAAATACGTCCAGGAGCCTAAATACGTCCAGGAGCCTAAATACGTTCAGGAGCCTAAATACGTCCAGGAGCCTAAATACGTCCAGGAGCCTAAATACGTCCAGGAGCCTAAATACGTCCAGGAGCCTAAATACGTCCAGGAGCCTAAATACGTCCAGGAGCCTAAATACGTCCAGGAGCCTAAATACGTCCAGGAGCCTAAATACGTTCAGGAGTAAAAATGTGTTCAACAAGACACATAATACATTGCATGGACACAATAATAGTGTTGAACATCATTTTTTTTTTTTATTGACTACCTCATCTCTGTACCCCAAAGGGCACATATTTGTAGATGGTCCAAAAAATAAGCAGACATTGAATATCCCTTTTAGAGCATTTTGAAGTTATTAAACCACTCTGCATATTTTTAGGATTAGTGGTGGTTGCATCATGTTATGGGTATGATGGTAATTGTTTTAACAAATTAGCGGAATGGATCTAAGCACAGGCAAAATCCTAGAGGAAAATCTGGTTCAGACTGCTTTCCACCAAACACTGGGAGATGAATTCACCTTTCAGCAGGGCAATAACCTAAACACAAGGCCAAATCTACACTGGAGTTGCTTATCAAGAAGACAGTTAAATGTTCCTGAGTGGCCAAGTTACATTTTCAACTTTAATCTACAGCAAGAATTGATTGGTTGTCTAGCAATGATGAACAACCAATTTGACAGAGCTTGAACGTTTTAAAGAATAGTGGGCAAATGTTGCACAATCCAGATGGGGGAAGCCCAGAAAGAGAGACAGCAGTAATCTCTGCCAAAGGTGCTTCTACAAAGTATTGACTCAGGGGTGCGAATACTTATGTAAATTAGATATTTTGAGATTTAATTTTCAATAAATGTGCAAACCTTTGGTGTGGTGTATTATGTGTTGATGGGTGGGATTTTTAATTTTTTTTTATAACTATTTTGAATTCAGGCTGTGACAACAAAATGTGGAATAAGTCAAGGGGCATGAATACTTCGAAGGCATTGTACAAGTGAGGATTGATGAAAGTGTGTGTCTTGATGTACCTCTGTCCACGAGGATGTGTGTATCCCTACAACTTAGCGATTGTAAACTGAGAAATTAGAAAAAGAAGGGCCAAAGCACAGTAATGGAGGGGTTGTGGTCAGCAAAGTTCTGACAAGTTCATTAGAGAGGGTCCCAACGGGTGTCCGAGCTAGTCTAAGTAAACACACAATAATAATTTACTTCTCTAAATTCAAACTCTAGATTGGAGTCTAGGGAACAGCATTGACAAAAACAGCTGTGTGGATGTGGCAAGCATTCGATAATGGCGTGGTTGTGAATATGTATGGGGAGATTTGATAGTGGTTGTCAGCATTGTATGAATCTATATGCAGTCTATTTTTAGGAATGCTTATGCTGGTAAGAATCGCTAAAACATTACTTTGTTAGAGCAGCAGTAGTCCTCCTTTGTTATTGATTGCTGTCATTTCTGAATCCATCTCTTAAATTCACTCCCATTTCTTCCTTTGTTTGGCTATCCAGGTTTCTTTCCTTCCTCTCTTAGAATTTCTTCTCACCATCCTGCTCTCTCTCTTTCCAGCTGCCCATTGACTTCCAGGAGCGGGTGAGCTCCCACATAGAGAAGCACGGATGCGACGTCACAATGGCACTGTGCCACTCATCCTACTCCGATGCTGTGCCCACCGCCGTCATCGCCAAGGTGCTAGAGAAGCCCGAGCCAGGCAGCAGCTGTCCAGTCACCCACTCAACCAGCCCCCAGCCATTGGTGGACGAGGGCCATGACCATGACTTCGTGACCAATAGCGTGGTCGGTGAAATCTTTCAGCGCCGTACCGCCTTCCGGACTGCCGACCTGTACTGTAGTGACACGGCCCTCTACTGCCCCGGGCGCTGGCAGGAGCGTAGGCAGAGCGTAGACGTCCACGGCCTCCCCAAGGATCTCTTCCCCCAGGCCCAGAACTCCAACCCTCAGGAGATAGCCTTCCATTCAGGTAACTTCTCCCAACACAGGGCCCCCTCCTTCCACGGAGAGTTTACTGTGGGCTCCTTGCCGCTCTCTAGCTCCTACTCCAGCTTCAGCCAGGCTTCCGAGGAGGAGAAGGGAGGGGAAGGCTGCGGCGGCGGCACCAGCAGCGTCATGTCCTCCTCCCACCAGGCGCTCTACATGGACTGGCGGGATGGGGGGTACGGTGAACACAAGAGCACCTCTTCTTATGAGAAGGACAGCCCTCCCAGCCTCAGCCTCTTCCCCAAGTCCCACAGCTTCCAGCACATGGCGATGCTCCCTTCCCCCAACCCGGCGAAAGGCGGTGGCGGCTCTTCGCCAGCGTACGTGCACACGCCGTCCTGCGGCTACAGTGAGCCGTACCACTCGCCCCACCTAGCATCGTTGCACAGCCAGGGCTCAGCCCAGGGTGGAGGAGGACCCCGGGCGGTGGAGCGCTCAGACAGCCAGGCCAGCATAGGTGTCCCCACCGAAGAAGAACTGTCTGGAAGCTGGAGGCAGCGGAGTGTAGAGGACATCAACTCGTACTCCTACAACTGCAATCCGGGCCGCATGTCTCCCTACAGCTTTTCCGAGCAGCACTTCACCTTCCAGGAGGGGGACGCGAACGTCTCTCTCCACAGCCATGTGCTGGACCAGTGCTTGGCCGCTGCCGTCGGTGGTGGCGGACTCTCACCCAGTCCCAAACACCCCAGCATGGGCCTGCGGGGCAGGCCCCAGCCCCTTTACAGAGCCAAGGAGGACAGCCAGGACTCAGAGTGCAGCCAGTTCCTCTCAGGAAGCTTGAAGGACAAGGAGAGCGGGGCGGCTGGAGCGGCACGGGGGACCATGAACAAGGAACATGTGGATGTGAGCCCCAACAGCTTGGCCAAGTCCTTAGACCACCAAAGCTCCCTGGAAGCCCCCGGTCTGCAGCAGCAACACTACCAGAGGGAGAGAGTGAGGCCCAGCCTGAGCCTAGCTGTTCCCAGGAAGAGTTCTCAACACCACCAAAAATTTGGAAGCACAGGAACAGGACTTAACAGGAAGGACAGTCTTACCAAGGCCCAGCTGTACGGCACCCTCCTGAACTGAACAGCTCGGTAACACTTTAGACTTGACAGGTATAATGCATTAAGATGCGGTTATAATTAATTGTAAGACTTGTCATAAGCACGTATGACCCCTTATAAAAAGTCTTAATATTATCTCAATGGCCAAATAACAGCAATTGTGAGCAAGTTGAAAATATACTTCATAAAAAGCCATAACATATTGTAACCCTTGTAATAAGAAATAAAAAAGCTCAAGCTTATACAATTATACCGGTTAGCTTGAAGTAGTGTTACCAACAGCTCTTCCTTTTACGCGTGACGATTATGTACATCATGTTTTCTGTGGCAAACACACAGTTGGTGTGGATTTGAGATGTTTTTGTAATCCGGTGAAGGCAGGCTTCAAGCTGTCAGATGCTACACAGCTGTGTTTTTTGGGGGGCTGTTTATGTCATGATACGGTGTAGTTATCAGAGAGACCAGACACCAGATTTCCTACAGTATATCATCCCTTATTCTCTGAGACAGCCATTCAGCAAGCTCAAAGCTATTTCGGAGAAGGCTCACAAGACAAATTATCGCTTAACAATTACGACAGTATTGAGGCAGTAACTATTGTACTAAATACATAAGCTATTAGCATTTGAAGTATGTCAGTAACACAACATAATTTAGTACAAGCATAATGTCTACCATTCATTTCGGCAGACAGACAGACCTATGCTGTGAGAGCTAAGGGCTCCAAGTTCCCATCAAACCCCCGCTATTGAGAATTTCATTACAATGGCATAATACCTACTAAAGGCTACATAAACTCCTCAGCAAAAAATAAAAAAATAAACATCCTTTCACTGTCAACTGCGTTTATTTTCAGCAAACTTAACATGTATAAATATTTGTATGAACATAACACGATTCAACAACTGAGACAAGTTCCACAGACATGTGATTAACAGAAAAAAGTAACAGTCAGTATCTGGTGTGGCCACCAGCTGCATTAAGTACTGCAGTGCATCTCCACCTCATGGACTGCACCAGATGTGCCCGTTCTTGCTGTGAGATGTGTTACCCCACTCTTCCACCAAAGCACCTGCAAGTTCCCAGAATTTTTAATGGCAATGGCCCTAGCCCTCACCCTCCAATCCAACAGGTCCCAGACGTGCTCAATGGGATTGAGATGCGGGCTCTTCGATTGGCAGAACACTGACATTCCTGTCTTGCAGGAAATCAGGCACAAAATGAGCAGTATGGCAATGTCATGCTGGAGGGTCATGTCAGGATGAGCCTGCAGGAAGGGTACCACATGAGGGAGGAGGATGTCTTCCCTGTAACGCACAGCGTTGAGATTGCCTGCAATGACAAGCTCAGTCCGATGATGCAGTGAAACACCGCCCCAGACCATGACGGACCCGCCACCTCCAAATCGATCCCGCTCCAGATTACAGGCCTCGGTGTAACGCTCATTCCTTTGACGATAATTGCGAATCCGACCATCACCCCTGGTGAGACAAAACCACGACTCATCAGTGAAGAGCACTTTTTGCCAGTTCTGTCTAGTCCAGCGACAGTGGGTTTGTGCCCATAAGTGACGTTGTTACCGGTGATGTCTGGTGAGGACCTGCCTTAGTGTCCTAAGTTTTCATAACTGTGACCTTAATTTCCTACCGTCTGTAAGCTGTTAGTATCTTAACGACCGTTCCACAGGTGCATGGTCATTAATTGTTTATGGTTCATTGAACAAGCATGGGAAACAGTTTTTAAACCCTTTACAATGAAGATCTGTGAAGTTATTTGGATTTTTACTAATTATCTTTGAAAGACAGGGTTCTGAAAAAGGGACGTTTCTTTTTTTGCTGAGTTTATGTATCCTGCTGTCTCGAAAGCTGTTAACTTCTAAGGCCTCATTTTCTCATGTACAAACTGCATGTTGTGCATTTGGAAAGTGTTCAGACCCCTTGACTTTTTCCACATTTTGTTCCGTTACAGCCTTATTCTAAAATGGATTGAATCGCCCCCCCCCCTCATCTACACACAATACCCCATAATGACAAAGCAAAATCTGTTTTTTAGAAATGTTCGCAAAATTATAAAAACATTTAAAACTGAAATATTACATTTATATAAGTATTCAGACCCTTTACTCTGTACTTTGCTGAAGCACTTTGGACAGCGATAACAGCCTGACCAAGGCCCTTCTCCCACGATTGCTCAGTTTTGCCGAGAGTCCAGCTCTAGGAAGAGTTTTGGTGGTTCCAAACTTCTTCCATTTAAGAATGTTGGAGGTCACTGTGTTCTTGGACTTTTGATGATGCAGAGATGTTTTGGTACCCACCCCACATCTGTGCCTCGACACAATCCTGTCTTGGAGCTCTATGGACAATTCCTTCGACCTCGTGGCCTGGTTTTTGCTCTGCCGTGCAGTGTCAACTGTGGGACCTTATATAGACAGGTGTGTGCTTTTACAAATTATGTCCAATCAATTGAATTTACCACAGGTAAACTCCAATCAAGTTGAAGAAACATCAAGGATGGTCAATGGAAACAGGATGCACCCGAGCTCAATTTCGAGTCTCATAGCAAAGGGTCTGAAAAGGTGTATAAATAAGTTGTTTTTTTTTTTATTGAAAATAAATTTGCACCTCATGAAAAGTTATTGCTTTGTGTAGATTGATGAGGGAAAACTATTTAATCCATTTTAGAATAAGGCTGTAATGTAACAAAATGTGAAAAAAGGGAAGGGGTCTGAATACTTTACGAATGCACTGTATGAAAAGTGTTTAACCTTTTTTAACCCTAAAGTGATTTCTTCTAGGCAGCAACTCATGGTTAGCACCTGAACATTGGGGAGAGACTACAGAAATAATTGTTAAATGTCTCTTATCCAATTGACATGCATATTGATACTTAGGAGGAAGACGTCTGAATAATAAATGTCATGCACTGGGATTCGATGAATCAAAAGAATAGACTGTTAAATAACCATTTCAAAGACATATTGTACATTGTAATACAAATGTAACAAGTTGGTGGAGCAGTATGGGGTGTTTTCCTTCCAATAATACTGAAAATAAGGAATATATATGTACAATATTATTTCTAGGAAAATATCCCCACAGAACAGACGTTGACAACCCTTTTGATAAAAAGTGAGATACTGATAAAGGATTTAAAAGGTTGCACAGTAGGGTGTAAAATAATCCATGTACCTGGGCTAATTTTACTCTGTCTAAATATTACATGTAGGAATTTGGCCAGGGCACCTAATGTCTCAACTTCACAGTTTTGATTGTCCAAGTTGGAAAAGAGCATGAATTCAATGCTGTTGCATGAATACCCAACCACTAGCTAGTACATTTTGCCTTAATTCTGTTCAGTAGCAAGTCTTCTTTTTTTCTACACTTCTGACAGTGGGTGTGTGTGTGTGTATGGTATTAATGTTAATTAATATACCAGCCAGGTTTCCTACTCTAGAATCTTGTTGGCATCAGCCGTATTGGATCTCTAACTAAAACAAGGCATTTCATTCTTTGACAAGTCCTCTCACTGTGGCTTTTTATTTTATTTTTTATAAACTTTCCCCAAAATTTTAAGACCAGGACACGTTGTTCATGCCCTGGACTCAGGATACCATCTGGGGGAGGTGGACACCTGCAAAATGCTGCTAAAGCCAGGGACAGAGAGAGCACAGAGGCAGTTGCCCCCCTCTGTGCACTGGCATCACTGTACCTCTTCCACCAGGCAGCCATTTTGGTACTTTGTCCATTTTTTTGCAGACCTGATGGTTTCCCTAAATCGAAACTACTGTACAGAAGGGGCCCAGATTCTGATCCCCTATAGACAGAGTATTTTTTATTGTGGATGTAATAAGAATATATTCAATCGTTACCATTTATATTTTTATCCTGGTTATGTTGATGTTCTTGACTTTGACCCCTGAATAAATTGTCCTCCTGTCCTGTTCTACCTCAGACTACGACAAATAACTTTTCAAGGACCAACAGGCCAGCTGGTTGTTTGATGCATGTTTCTATATTTTTGCTGTATGTTTATTTACGTATTAATAAAGGAGGTTTCTGCATTATGATGCATTAACATGACAATTATTTGGGAGCCACGTCAAATCAATCCAAATGTTATTGGTCACATACACATTTACCAGATGTTATTGCAGGTTTAGCGAAATGCTTGTGTTCCTAGCTCCAACATTGCGGTAGTATCTAACAATTCACAAAAATACACACAAATCAAAAATAATGGAATTAAGAAATATGTAAATATTAGGATGAGCAACGTCGAAGTGGCAATGACTAGAATACAGTATATACACATATGAGATGAGTAAAGCAGGATGTAAACATTATTAAAGTGACTAGTGTTCCATTATTAAATTGGCCAGTGATGCCACGTCTATAGGGCAGCAGCCTCTAAGGTGCAGGGTTGAGTAGCCGGCTAGTGATGGCTATTTAACAGTCGGATGGCCTTGCCTCTCGGTCCCAGCTTTGATGCACCTGTACTGACCTCAATGAAAGCAGGGTGAACATGCCGTGGCTCAGGAAGTTCATGTCGTTGATCTTTCTGGCCTTCCTGTGACATCGGGTATTGTAGGCATCCTGGAGGGCAGGCCCTGCAGTTGTGGGCGGTGCAGTTGCCGTACCAGGCGGTGATACAGCCCGTCAGGATGCTCTCAATTGTGCATCTGTAAAAAGTGTGTGAGGGTCTTAGGGGCCAAGCACAATTTGTTCAGCCTCAGAAGATGCGCTGTTGTGACTTCTTCACCACACTGCCTGTGGGGGTGGATCATTTCAGTTTGTCAGTGATGTGTATGCAGAGGAATTTGAAGCTTGTGAATAGGGGCGATGTGAATAGGGGCGTGCTCACTCGGCTATTTCCTGAAGTCCACGATCAGCTCCTTTGTTGACGGCAATATAATGTCTAGAAGAGAATGAGCATTATGATGCATTTACAGTTGGAAGTTTACATACACTTAGGTTGGAGTCATTAAAACTTGTTTTTAAAGCACTCCACAGATGTCTTGTTAACAAACTATAGTTTTGGCAAGTCGGTTAGGACATCTACTTTGTGCATGACACATTTTTCCAACAATTGTTTACAGATTATTTCACTGTATCACAATTCCAGTGGGTCAGAAGTTTACATACGCTTAAGTTGACAGTCTTTAAACAGCTTGGAAAAATCCAGAAAATTGTGTCATGGCTTTAGAAGCTTCTGATAGGCTAATTGACATCATTTGAGTCAAACTCAGTGCAAATCAATCCCAGAACAGCAGCAAAGGACTTTGTGAAGATGCTGGAGGAGACGGGTACAAAAGTATCTATATCCACATAACACTCAGCAAGGAAGAAGCCACTGCTCCAAAACCGCCATAAAAAAAACCCAGACTACAGTTTGCAACTGCACATGGGGACAAATATCGTACTTTTTGGAGAAATGTCCTCTGGTCTGATGAAACAAAAATAGAGCTGTTTAGCCATAATGACCATCTTTATGTTTGGAGGAAAAATGGGGAGACTTGCAAGACAAAGAACACCATCCCGTGAAACACGGGGGTCAGCATCATGTGGTGGGGGTGCTTTGCTGCAGGAGGGACTGGTGCACTTCACAAAATAGATGGCATCATGAGGTAGGAAAATTATGTGGATATATTGAAGCAACATCTCAAGACATCAGTCAGGAAGTTCAGGCTTGGTCACAAATGGGTATTCCAAATGGACAATGACCTCAAGCATACTTCCAAAGCGGTGGTAAAATGGCTTAAGGACAACCAAGTCAAGGTATTGGCCATCACAAAGCCCTGACCTCAATCCTATAGACAATTTGTGTTCAGAACTGAAAAAGTGTTTGTGAGCAAGGACTACAAACCTGACTCAGTTACCACAGCGCTGTCAGGAGGAATGGAACAAAATTCACCCAACTTATTGTGGGAAGCTTGTGGAAGGCTACCTGAAATGTTTAACCCAAGTTTAAATTGTTTAAGGCAATGCTGCCAAATACTAATTGAGTGTATGTAAAACATCTGACCCACTGAAATAAATAATTCTCTCTACTATTATTGACATTTCACATTCTTAAAATAAAGTGGTGATCCTAACTGACCTAAGACAGGGAATTTTTACGAGGATTAAATGTCAGGAATTGTGAAAAACAGTTTAAATGTATTTGGCTTAGGTGTATGTAAACTTCTGACTTCAACTGTATATAACACTTCAAAATTATATGGCAGCCATGTTAGCTCCCCCATTAATATTACATGGGGGAATATTAAAACAATGCTTAGAATTAGAACAATATCCCACATTTTAAAAATGGTCTGTACTCTTCGAAATATATGGCTCTGATCCATTATATTTGCAGTAACTGTTCCGTTCTGGCCGTCCTGCCCTCAAAGCCAATTTCTGGTCCTAGATTGGGGGCACGTCCAGGATCGGCCCTAGATTAAGGGAAGTAAACTGGGTGGCATGTCGACCAGAATGAACAGTTTGGAGTGCGAGCCTTGCCTCGCTCAGACATACACAGGTGAGAAGAGGACAAAGAAGAAGAGGACAAAAGGAATATCAGCAGTTAAAATGGAGGTAAATCTAAAGTAAAATACACTATAATCTTGTAAAATTGAATTGTCGCATTTGACATTATCCGTTACATTTAATCTTAGGTATTTAGATGTCACTCACTACCAACAGCTAGATGTATTTAGGCACACAAATATTCAAAAATATTTACACGTTCAGCTGATTTAATCATTGTTACCTGGCCTTAGAGAATACTTATGATTGACAGGCATGGACATTCCTTTGAAAAGTTTCTTTAGTTACCAAATTACTATTGGTAGAGGAAATATACAGGTTGCTGAATTTAGAGAATAATTCTGACTTGCGTCGCAATTTGGTCAGTGACTTAATATGGCAGACGGGCTAGAGCTGCATCCATACCCACTACTGTCTGATGATAATAAACTCAAAGCTTTTAAAAATGTACCCTTTGAAATGTTCATTAAGAAAACCTGTCTTTGATCCTCTGCACTGTAATGTGCCCCTGACTGCAAATGATCATCTTCTACAAAGACCACACATTACATACATGACAATGAATGTAGAATAGGTTAGTACTTTTATTATAGCTGTGACAAACAGGGTCATCACGTCGTTCATTTACAATGAGAGTAAGAATCCTGTACACTAATTCCTGAGTAAGCTATGGTACCATAAAAAACAACCAAAAAAAAGTCAATTTTACATTTTTGCCTTGACATTTGATTGAAGTTATGATATAAGCTAAGCAATAGACAACTGCCAGCAGTTTGGTCAACAGGTATGTATTTGAATGGAAGCGAATTTCAGTATGAAGAGTAAATTGCCCTTATGGAAATATTCCTGAGCAGTTTCCTTTCTCTCCGGCAGCTCGGATAGGAAGGATGCCTGGATGTTTGTAGTGTCTGGGTGTTATAATTCCTCCCCTTCTTTGTGCCAATCACTGCCAGATCCTGAGCTCGCCACCCCAGTCGCACGTTGCCACCACAGCGGGCAGCACAGGGTGCAGAGACACACACATGCATGCCTGCTGGTGTGCGAGCAGCGTGTGCAGCGTCCGAGCACTCTGCTGGTCGTAGAAGTGGACGGAGCCTGTGGAGCTGCCCGTGGCCAGTATGGACCCATCCGGAGAGAAGCCACACCTCACCGCATAGCCCTCAACCTAAACCATAACACCTTACATTAACAATTAAATAAATTTACACACTATACACACACCGCAAATGACCCGGGCCCGCATTTTCCACTTCTATTCGGACACTTGCAGTGCAAAAAATTATCAAAATTCAGATAGGAATGGGCTATTCATGAAATACAAGTTTACAATAATGCAGCTCGAGATTGCATTGAGGTTGCAATCCTCTACTGTCTGATTGAGACTCCCCCTATAGTAGTTAGAGTACCTGGTGGAAAAGCCCAAACAATTATTATTTTTATTACTGCTTTGCATGCATTTCATATTCACACGGTTTCCTTTATTACCTCCGTCATGCACATGAGAGGATTTAAGATAAAGACCACCTATGTCTATTGTTAGTAATACACATCTCAGTACTGTTTAGCATATCATTCCCACACAGGGGAAATAACATGCATAAACAAATAAATGACATGTTTATTCTAATTGGAATGTTAAAAAAAAATATATATATATATATATATTAGCACCGTTTAGCAGACAGACCATGTTTTTACACAAAGGACCAACGTTGAAACTACACTAAAGTTACAGCTGCTTTCTATAGCTAGCCGAAGGCTACTCACTCGTAAGACAAATATTGACAGCAAAACCTCAGCAGGTCCCTTTAACATTTGTATAACATATCTGAATGTCACGTTCTATATGTGACTCATCGGTGTAATTGTTTTTGTTTAACCATGTGCTTTTGTAGAGGACTGTAAATGACAGACCAGAGGGACTACTGCTTTTAGCTATAGAGCGGTTTGTAGAGCGTATGGATCTCCCATGCAACCGCACAGCCTCATCACCACTGACCTTGTGTCCTTCATACCGCCTCCTCTTGTTCATTCTGTATGGCCGCTGGGCAGAAAATAGGGCCATGTAGTTGCCATTGCTCTGCGCTACAAAGGAGTCCTGCTGGGGGTGAAGGGCTAGGCTGGGGCACGTGTACCGCTCCTGGATTCAATCAAGTGAATGGGAGAAGGTCAGAAAACATTCAACTGGCTTGGCATTCATACTCAAATGATACCATCTGTATTTTCTGCTATAAAAACCACCCACATGCACTTAAATAGTCAATAAGACATATGGCTGCATGGACCGACATTTACATACATTACAGGGAGAGGAAAAATATAGTATCCAACTATTATGGAAAACAAAAACAAGAGCTTTAAAGGGGCAATCTGCAGTTGAAACAAAGCAGCGCATCCCGTCACTGTTTTAGTAAAAAGCTGAAGGATAGAGGCTAGAAAAATGTAACTACTCAAATTCATAAACATAGTTATGGATGCAAGGAGTTACTATCCATGATATCAACATTATATACTGAACAAAAATATAAAACAACATATTAAGTGTTGGTCCTATGTTTCACGAGGCATCGTGAAATCTTCCAATATGCACAAAAAGCTTATTTCTCAAAAATGTGCATTTTTCCTTTGTCAAGATAATCCATCCACCTGACAGGTGTGACATATCAAGAAAGCCGATTAAACAGCATTATCATTGCACAGGTGCACCTTGTGCTTGGGAAAAAGACCACCTAAATGTGCAGTTGTGTCACACAACCCAATGCCATAGATGTCTCAAGTTGAGGGAGTGTGCATTTGGCATGCTGACTGCAAGAATGTCCACTTGTCAGAGAATTGAATGTTAACTTCTAAGCCGCCTCCAATGTCATTTTAGAGAATTTGGCCGTGTAACCACGCCAACACAGGACCTCCTTATCCGGCTTCTTCACCTGTGGGATCATCGGAGACCAGTCACCAGGAAGGCTGATGAAACTGTAATAAACCATTGTGGGGAAAAACTCATTCTGATTGGCTAGGCCTGGCTCCCCAGTAGGTGGGGCCTATGCTCTTCTAGGCCCCACCCATGGCTTCCTGACCAGTCATGTGAAAACCATAGATTAGAGCTTAATGAATTTATTTCAATTGACTGATTTCCTTATATGAATTGTAACTCAGTAAAATCGTTGAATGTATATTTTTTGTACAGTATAGTTTTATTCATGCTTTGAGGCTATATTGTGTTTATTTATTTACATTTACGACCAACATTGTTTTATTCCAATCTAATATTTTCAGTTCTGATGGGGTATGACAAATAAACTAAGCTGCATTTCTATGTTATATTCTTCAAGAACCAATGGGCATTTATACATATATAATTCATTTAAAAGTTTTAAAAAATGATTTACCAATCGTAGATTGATAAAGTACTTTATGACTAGTTAAGAGATTTTCTTTGCTCCTTACAAGCACAGTGTGTTTGCAATAGCAGGGACAACATGGCTGGGATGAGACAAGCTATCTAGGCCTTGTCCCGTAGGGACAATTTGAAACAGAGATAACTAGGGAGGTACTAATTGAAATGATCCAATAAGAAACTATCATATACAGTATGCCCTACTGAACACGACCCTGTTCTTTCTTACATGGTAGATCTGATTGGAGACCTTAGCGGTGGTTTGGAAGTCCCAGGCAATGAGCGTGCGCTCGGCAGAGTCCCGGCTGACCGAGTCACTGCTGGTCACAAACTCCCTGCCCCCGGTCAGGAACAGGATGGCCAGAGTCTGCTGGATCCGTGCCCTGTACACCCTCTCCACCTGGGAACACAGAAGATAGGGCATAAATTGAAGGTTGAATAAATATTGCATGTTGTGAAGCTTGGCTCCTCTAGCAGATATGATCACTCCAATTCCTCTGCAACATACACTACCGTTCAAAAGTTTGGGGTCACTTAGAAATGTCCTTGTTTTTGAAACATTAACAATGTCTACAATGTATTTATGATCAATTTTGATGTTATTTTAAAATGGACAAAAAAATGTGCTTTTCATTCAAAAACAAGTACATTTCTAAGTGACCCCAAATTTTTGAACACATTTACATTTACATTTAAGTCATTTAGCAGACGCTCTTATCCAGAGCGACTTACAAATTGGTGCATTCACCTTATGACATCCAGTAGTGTACATTGACACCTACTGGCAGAAAAAAAGTACTTTGTCATTAAAATGCACTAGTGGCTAGGCAATTGGGAACATGCCAGTCTGAACTCAAGCCAGAAGGGGTGCAGTGCACCACAGTGTAGATTAGCATGCCTCGACAATGCTGTTAGCTCAGATGACTCTCGGTGACGGACAGCCACAGCGAGAGATCAGACCTGGGAACAAATATCAAATTGAGTGTTTGACAGAGCCTGCCTAGAGTGCCAGATAGAATACTCCCAAAAGTGTAAACCTCATCTATTGTTTCCATTACGAAAGTATTTCAAAGAAAACAAATACAATTTGAATCCAGGTCTAACAGGGATAGGCCTACGGTGCTGGAGAGAAGAGATGCGGCTGACCTTGCAGGTACGGGCATCCCAGGCCTTGACCTCTGCGCTGTAACCCCCACACAGGAACACTTCAGGATCGTTGGGCTGCACTGCCAAGCACATCACCTTGAACTGGTTCCCCACCTTCACGATCTGCTGTCCTGAGGAACCAAACACAGAAACCACCACCACAAACCTCTAGCAAACAGGAGAGGAGTACGGAAAAATAACGGCTTGGATAAAGCATACATGACAGAGAAATTGGACACAGAGCCACTTCAAAGTCAAAAGGAGCCCTCAGATCAAGGAAGGTCCTGCACCACCCCAGGAAATGTACATCATATATGACAAACCCAGTTAGCACAATGTTTTGGCACAATGAATCAGTGATATCCAAATAAAGTACGAGACATTTGGGAAAGTCCTGTGATATTTTTGGAACTATGCCCTTAACCATGCAAATTAGTATTTGAAAACCAAAAGCAGCTTTTCTCACACACACGTAAAAAGAAGTCCAGATAAAAAGCTAATTTAAAACTGACAAAGAAATGATAAAGATATTTTAAAAAATAAACAAAAATCCACTGTTTTGGCCAGCAAGTGTCAACAAGCTTTTCCTTATTAAATTATAGTGATGTTGAGCTTTAAAACAAACATTGCAGGGCTTAAATATAATCAAGCCTGAAAAGGGTGCAACAGCCCAATGTTTCCGTCAGAACGTACAGCATAAACCTGCAAGGGGACCGTTCCAGACTATACCCAAGCAGCAGACCTGTCAAAGGCTATGTGAAATGTGCCTCAGGGCCATGCGACTCCTCTTTAATCAATCCCACACACAACCAAGACTTCTATAAGCAGTGTTAAAGACTCCCTCAAAAGTGTTAAATTCTAGTAAGTGTCAGACAAAACACCACCCCATATTTAAAATGTGTATTTCCACACAAATGAGAGAGTGTTGAGAATGAGAAAGTATCACCAGAAATAACCACAGACAAGGGACTCGCTTATTTATTGGGGGGAGCGAGTCCCCGTCCTATTGATCAGCAAAGTTTGTGGAATATTTCTTCAGGCGTGTGGCCAGGCGGGGTGCATTTCACATCTTTGCCTTTAATGGTTGTGATTTGGGAGGGATCTGAGATCTGTCATCGAGATTCAAAGCTAATGTTTGGGGAGACTATGAGAAACCAGTTATTTGCATAACAAATAAGGCCTTTCGTGTTTTAATTAAGAAACATTGATTAGCTTAGCGGAGGTTGAAGATAAGGGGAGGGGACCGATCTCTGTGCTAGAGCTGATCTCTGAACTCCTAGCCATATGATCCACAGCGCTGGCCTACATGATACGAGAGAGAGAGTGAGGTCATTGAAGATAGATGGAGCAAAAATAAATAAATAAAAAATCTTTCATTAGAGAAACTACAAAAAGCAGGACACTAGTGGTTGAGCTACATATGATATTATGACCACTTCACATATATTCCTCCCAGAAGGAAGAATCGTCCAAAAACACGATGAATGGCTGAAGGCAAAAGCATAATGTATGAAAGTGGATGCTTTCAAAGTGAAGTTACAGCTTCTGTTGTAAACCACAGCCTGTGAATATTCTTCCAGTGGCTTCCAATCACACTGGCCCAAGAACAGGCTTGAAAAAGCCCAAAAAGCAGCTGCCACTTCTCACTAATGCCCTTCAAATAAAATGCATTTAATCCATCCCTCCAACTCTCGATTGCTACTGAACTGTGACGGTCATTCTGTAGGCCAAATATGACTGCTTTAGGACTCAACAATTGTAATGAATTGGACCGAGCTTCTTGAGACAAACACTTAAGATGTCCGGTAGGGATATCCTTGTCTCATCGCGCACCAGTGACTCCTGTGGCGGGCCGGGCGCAGTGTGCGCTAACCAAGGTTGCCAGGTGCACGGTGTTTCCTCCGACACATTGGTGCGGCTGGCTTCCGGGTTGGATGTGTAGATGGGTGAGAATTTATTTTATTTTATCCATTTTGAATTCAGGCTGTAACAATAAAATGTGGAATAAGTCAAGGGATATGAATACTTTCTGAAGGCACTAAGTGCGGGCTCTCCAAAAGCCAGCCACGGGCTGTGCTGTTTACATTGACAGCCCATCATCTAAAGAACCCAGCCTTTCTCGTTGCAGCTGAGAGCCTCTGATTTATTGAAGAGCATCAAGAGCCAATGAATCACATCTATTGATTACGAGCTGATGCTCCAAACACAAGCACACCACCCCAGCTCCTCAGTCCACCTGCTATTAACATATATATGAATTTGTGACTGTCAGCGCAGACATAACAAATGCTGCTGCATTGATATTCTAATTCTCTCAATACCTCAGGTCTGGGCCATTCACCAAAATGCGCCATCCGGAGGGATATAAATCTAGTCATGGCGGTAGAGGGAGCAAGTGAGCCTAGTCTCCCTGCCTGCCAGATAAAGAAGCATCGCATACTGGTATTCATGAGTGCTGACCTGCCAGTGTAAAATTTGACTGATGGAGCCCAACTGTCATTCCAAATGGTCATGAAGAGTCCTTACTGTAATGTTATTTTGAAACCAAACTGAGGTAAACATGTTGTAACTTTTCAAGAACGCTCTGTGGGATATTGTTCCGATAAAACCCTAAAGGGAGCCCAACGGGAGCATCCTCTTATGTCCTAAGGACATCCCCTGTTTGCTGGGTCAGTCCTCACACTCTGTGACCAACGACAGGAAGGGGTAAACAGGAGATAATGTCACAGCAGTCTGGTGCCTGAGGTTTGGCGGTGTGTGGGCATGCTGGATTCTGCCTGTGGATCTGCTATCGATCACTTACTCCGAGCTGCCAGGTTATTTAATGGGCGGGTGAAGCAATTATCCAAGGGCTTTATTGGCAGAATTGACAGCCACGCGGGGAGAGGAAGTGCACACTGCAACGACTAACCATGTGGTGACCTAAAAGATGGAGAGCCACAGAGCTTTAAATCAACGCACGTACTTACATGTGTTTACGGTTGGAATAAAAACACTTAAGAAAATAGGATATGCATTACAGGAGGATTTAAGGGGACGGACTTTACAAGATTCTCCACTTACGTTGGCTATGCCAGTTTAAGTGCACAATCAGCCTTATATCAAATGCTATTTGTTTCAACGATTATCCATAGTTTTCTACATATGGCATTTTTCAATGGTCTAATGTTAGATCTTGGAAAAGTCACTTTAAATAATGGCACTTTAATAATGTTCACATGTCTTACATTACTCATCTCATATGTATATACTGTATTTTATACCATCTATTGCATCTTTCCTATGCCGCTCGGTCATCGCTCATCCATACATTTACATGTACAGTGCCTTGCGAAAGTATTCGGCCCCCTTGAACTTTGCGACCTTTTGCCACATTTCAGGCTTCAAACAAAGATATAAAACTGTATTTTTTTGTGAAGAATCAACAAGTGGGACACAATCATGAAGTGGAACGACATTTATTGCATATTTCAAACTTTTTTAACAAATCCAAAACTGAAAAATTGGGCGTGCAAAATTATTCAGCCCCTTTACTTTCAGTGCAGCAAACTCTCTCCAGAAGTTCAGTGAGGATCTCTGAATGATCCAATGTTGACCTAAATGACTAATGATGATAAATACAATCCACCTGTGTGTAATCAAGTCTCCGTATAAATGCACCTGCCATGTGATAGTCTCAGAGGTCCGTTAAAAGCGCAGAGAGCATCATGAAGAACAAGGAACACACCAGGCAGGTCCGAGATACTGTTGTGAAGAAGTTTAAAGCCGGATTTGGATACAAAAAGATTTCCCACGCTTTAAACATCCCAAGGAGCACTGTGCAAGCGATAATATTGAAATGGAAGGAGTATCAGACCACTGCAAATCTACCAAGACCTGGCCGTCCCTCTAAACTTTCAGCTCATACAAGGAGAAGACTGATCAGAGATGCAGCCAAGAGGCCCATGATCACTCTGGATGAACTGCAGAGATCTACAGCTGAGGTGGGAGACTCTGTCCATAGGACAACAATCAGTCGTATATTGCACAAATCTGGCCTTTATGGAAGAGTGGCAAGAAGAAAGCCATTTCTTAAAGATATCCATAAAAAGTGTCGTTTAAAGTTTGCCACAAGCCACCTGGGAGACACACCAAACATGTGGAAGAAGGTGCTCTGGTCAGATGAACCCAAAATTGAACTTTTTGGCAACAATGCAAAACGTTATGTTTGGCGTAAAAGCAACACAGCTCATCACCCTGAACATACCATCCCCACTGTCAAACATGGTGGTGGCAGCATCATGGTTTGGGCCTGCTTTTCTTCAGCAGGGACAGGGAAGATGGTTAAAATTGATGGGAATATGGATGGAGCCAAATACAGGACCATTCTGGAAGAAAACCTGGAGTCTGCAAAAGACCTGAGACTGGGACGGAGATTTTTCTTCCAACAAGACAATGATCCAAAACATAAAGCAAAATCTACAATGGAATGGTTCAAAAATAAACATATCCAGGTGTTAGAATGGCCAAGTCAAAGTCCAGACCTGAATCCAATCGAGAATCTGTGGAAAGAACTGAAAATTGCTGTTCACAAATGCTCTCCATCCAACCTCACTGAGCTCGAGCTGTTTTGCAAGGAATGGGAAAAAATTTCAGTCTCTCGATGTGCAAAACTGATAGAGACATACCCCAAGCGACTTACAGCTGTAATCGCAGCAAAAGGTGGCGCTACAAAGTATTAACTTAAGGGGGCTGAATAATTTTGCACGCCCAATTTTTCAGTTTTTGATTTGTTAGTTTCAAGTTTGAAATATCCAATAAATGTCGTTCCACTTCATGATTGTGTCCCACTTGTTGATTCTTCACAAAAAAATACAGTTTTATGTCTTTATGTTTGAAGCCTGAAATGTGGCAAAAGGTCGCAAAGTTCAAGGGGGCCGAATACTTTCACAAGGCACTGTACATATTCTTATTTCATCCCTTTAGATGTGTGTATTAGGTAGTTGTTGTGGAATTGTTAGATTACTTGTTAGATATTGCTGCACTGTCGGAACTAGAAGCACAAGCATTTCGCTACACATTCGCATTAACATCTGCTAACCATGTGTATGTGGCCAATTAAAGTTGATTTGATTTGAAATGCATGTAAAAGGGATACGAGTAGACCTAAACTAATCAAGAAAACACACAAAACATTTTTGGTCACCAATATGAAATACAAGTGACTTGGATTGTTCCAGAGAGTGTTGCTCACCTGTCTCCACGTCCGTCACCATGGCCGTGTTGTCAAAGGAGCCGGTGAGGAGGCGTCGCCCACAGGGGGACCAACAGGCATCTCGCACCGCCCCCGAGTGGGAGGAGTATACCTGCAGGCACTGCCCACTCTCTGCACCATCCCAAATCTGCAAAACAGGGTGTATTCATTAGTGCAAACTAGTGATGCGGGTTGACTCAGAACCCACAGTCTCAGTGGGGTGGACAGGTTTAGGGTCATTAAATATTATGTGGATGAAAGGTGGCATGCGGGTTGAATAAAGAGAGAACAATATCTTAAAATCTAAATATATTATTCTTGTGAAATGTGTACCTATAGGCTACATTGAGGTTGTTATTTAATTATTTTGAGCTATCTGGCATTAGTGCATAAGCCTAAGCTTCATGGCGTTCGTGCGTCAATTGCCAAATGCTTTTGGGAACAGGAAGAAAACGTTCATGTCAATCCACGGAGGCAAAAAGGACAATGTCGGAGTTGAATTCAGTAAGAGGAAAGGCGCGAAAGGAGAGTTGAAAGTAAGGAGACGGATGGCAAGAAAAGTAATGTTTCGGGAAAAAAATTGTGAAGTGGTAAATGAGGATGTTGTGAAGATCTATACAAATTTGACAGTCACAAGATGAGGTCTTCAAATAGGCCTATGGCATGTCAAGGGCACTGTAGCCTCCTGTTCAGATGGGTTAAATGGAAACTGAAATCTGGACACTGACTATAGGTCCATAACCTCTCACAACCTTCATATTAACTCCTGCAGAATTAAGCATTTCTTGCAGTAAAGTCATATGCCAAATGTAGGCAAAGTGTTGAGAAATATGATTACTTTCTTTCAGCATCTTGAGAGAATGCAAATGCTCAGTTAGATACCATCTGTAGAGGTGCCATCATTATTAGCATCAAAGCTGATTTTAACCACAAAATATGCATCCACATCCAAGCCGAATTGAAATCTTAACAGAAACATGTTGGGTTGTTTTCAAAGCTTTCTATTTCCTTACAAATGGTCAAAACAATATTATATCTCAGTTTTTTATTTTCTTATTGCACTTTCTCCTGTCCCTAAACGTCTTTGCGAACGCGAAAGAAGAGATGAAACTTTACCGATGCTTCAAATAGATTGAAGCATTCAGTCTAACGATTTATGATATTTTGGTGAGCAAGGGTTAATTGTGTCTTTTAGGGCAACATATGACAGAAGAGAAGCTGCTGTGAAAAAGTATTTGCCCCCTTTGATGCTCTATTTTTACACTTTAAAATGTTTGTTTTTTTATACTGAATGTTATCAGATTTTCAACAGAAACCTAATATTAGATAAAAGGGAACCCGAGTTTACAAGTGTAATCTTATTGTTTTTACTTATTCTATCTATTTTATTAACAAAGTTATGCAACGCCCAATTCCCCTGTGTGAAAAAGCAATTGCCCCCTTACAACCAGTTATTGAGTGTGCCACCTGTAGATGCAGACTCCAACCAAATGCTTCCTGTCATTTTGATTAGCATCACATCCCTGTGGAGGAATTTTTGCCCACTCTTGCATGCAAAACTGCTTTAACTCAGCAAAATGTGAGTTTTCAAGCATGAGCTGCTCATTTCAAGTTTTGCCACAACATCTCAAGTGCGATTAGGTGTGGACTTTGACTAGGCCATTCCAAAACTTCAAATTTGTTACTTTTAAAGACATTTTCATGTAGACTTGATTATGTGTTTTGGATCATTGTCAAGCTGCACTGGAGCTTCAGCTCACAAAAAACATCTAGTCTACTAGTGTGCGGGCCTCAGATTCTCACATAGTCAGGTGGTTACGGACGGGTTATTAGCAATTGCAGGTGAACAAACAGCTGACCTGCGCACCCCTAGTGCAAACAAATTCAGGTAGTTTGCCCCCCATTTCATCCCATTTGCTTCTGTTTGGTTCCTAGTGAATAGACCCCTGGATACAGTGCAGCGGTTAATTAGAGACAGTCATGTTTTGAGGAACTTTAAAAGGTTGTAATGGGAATTCCCATACACCCCAGAGAGAGCACAAAGAGGCTTTTTAAAATCACACACATTATTCTGTATCAGAAAAAAGTATGGTTCTTTAAGAGGGTGCTACACTCACACTTCGCCTAAGTAAATCGGTAATATGGGGCGTTTCAAACGGGACAATTTCCCTATAGATTACAGGGAAAAAGATACTCATCGGTTTCTTTCACGGTTCTTCAATTCAAATAAATTAGCTTAAATAAAAAAAAGTTGCCTCCCCCACTATCATATTGCTAAGTGTATGCAGGAGGGATCTTTTAATTTTATTTTATCTGTAGATCAAACATCTTTAATTGTTTTAAGTATTTTGCATCCAATAGCACATTGGATCAAGGGTTTGTGCTAAATTAAGTCCACAAGCAAACACTCAAACTACAAAACATGTCCACCTAGATCAATGGCTTTGGTGGAGAACTAGAGCTATTTGTGAAGGATATTTCGCTATCCCCTGAGTGAGACAGAGCCTGTGACATGATGACAGGGCCACTCGTCGAATACATCCTGGTGCTCTACCGTCACCTCCAGAGCCAACAGGAATGCTATTTTCAGACTGTGTGAATAAATGTCAATGTGACAAGGCAATTGAGGTAAAGCCGGCAATCCATATCTACTAGTAGGATCACGCTGAGATAATGATCTGGCGGCAAAATTGAAACCAGAGTAAAATCCCTGGGCTGCTGTACGTGTAAACAATCTCACATACTATTTGCTGCCTCCTACATTGGGGCCCCAGGCAGCCACACAGTCCTTTAGGATGGCATTGAATTACTTTTGAGAGGGGAGAAACGGTCATCTGAGGCTCTGTGTTCACCTCTCACTTTGGCTGGGAAACAAGTGCATATGCACCAAAAACTGATATGCTTGCATTCATTTGGGCATAGAACTTAGAATATACTAACAACTTTAGTGGTTGAAGACAGTGTCTAGGTTAACACAGAAAATTAATGGATTGCAGCAGACCTTGGGTCAAAAACTATTTGAAATCATTTGGGAGTGATTGAGCTGCCCTAGCGAAATGGAACTAATAGATTAGTTGCAAAACTGCAAACTCCTCCCATAGAGGAGCCCCTCCAGCAAACACCAAAAGTACTATGGAAGTAAAGATTTAAAATGGTACTCGTCATGAACGCAGGTCTGGATTGCAGTCTCTCCTTGTTACTAGATTTTTTACATTTTGGTCAACTATCCCTTTAAAAAGTCCCAGTGCAGTAAAAAACATGATTTTTCTGTCTTTTATATATGCACAGTACCAGTCAATAGATTGAACACACAATTTTTTTACTATTTTCTACATTATAGAAGAGTGAAGACATCAAAACTACAAAATAACACATGAAATCATGTAGTAACCCCAAAAAATAGGTGTTAAACAAAATCTAAATAAATTGTATATGTGAGATTCTTCAAAGTAGCACTTTGCCTTGATGACAGCTTTGCACACTCTCGGCATTCTCAAAACGGCCTTCTAATTCCCCCCCAGAACAAGGTGCACCTGTGTAATGATCGTGCTGTTTAAATCAGCTTCTTGATTATGCCACACCTGTCAAGTGGATTGATTATCTTGGAAAAGGGAGAAATGCTCACTCACAGGGATAAGCTCATTTACTCAAACTTTGAGAGAAATAAGTTTTTGTGCATATGGAAAAATGTCTTGGCTCTTATTTGAGCTCATGAAACATGGAACCAACACTTTACGTGTTGCATTTATATTTTTGTTCAGTGTATATTTCCACACGGAGGTTGGAATAATACTGTGAAATTGTGAAAATTATGCCTTTTTAGTGTAATAGCTGTCTGAAAAGGCCAACAGAATTGTTAGCCTGTTTTGGTGGGAGGGAGTTTTAGCCTCCCAAGTTCATAGACCAATAAGAGAGAGAGTTCCAAACCTCTTTGGCAATAACAGCTAGTTTTCAGTTGCCCCCCTCTCAGACCACTCCCTGACAGCACTAGCGAAGTTCTTGAGAAATTGCTCTTTGCTCATTTTTTGTTGTTGTACAATTTTCATTGAATACAAATCACAATAAAGTACTTAATTGTCACCCAGAAATGATTTGATCCTGTATTGGACCTTTAAAGGTGTTTTATTTTATTTACTGACAAATTGGCTTAATTCAGTTGTAGATTAGGGCTTATTTTGAGGGTTTAAAAAAAGCAAGACAGCACTCGCTAATTCATTTATCTAGCTAATTAACTTGGAGTGCCATAAATCGATCTCAAGCAAGAAATAGCTGAATGATTTTGTGATTTGAATGCAGGCTTCTCTGATCCTAGTCGTGAAGAAACAAAGGAAAAGTGCACCAGCCTGTCACGAGTGTGATTAGGTAGTTTCTACTACTTGACAAGAGGAAGGCTGCAAAAACAGCCCAATGACAACAGAAGTGGCGCTGGTTCAAATAAGTCATTTTCACCCTTTGGAGATTAGAGGCTTGCTGAACCTGACAAACCCTGATTCAAGTAGGTGGCAATGGTGCCAACTGTCGGTGCCATGGGAGACATCTCAGTGTCAAAAGAAAGCGTCTGCCAGCCCCTCAGGAAACGTCGGAAATTGAGTGGGTGGTCTCATGTGTGAAGGCCAAAACTAATGATGAGAAGTTTCTATGCCATAGCATATCCAGACCCAGAGGGTCTTTGAAGATCTGTGAGCCAGATCCGTCTCTCTCCATTTCATTATTGAACACTGTACTGCACGGAGCATGAAAGAGCACGGAGAAGTATGACAGCCCCCATACTCCACAGAGAGTCGACAGGAATGTGTGACATGTCAATTCAGGAACAAGCTCCTTCTTCGCTGCTCTGTACCAAACAGAATCCCCTAGAAGCTTAGAGGCAAATATTTTGGAAATGTAAAGCAGTGAAGACATTAGAGGGAATGCCAGAGCAACACAAAAAAAAGAGCTGAAAATGTAATATACTGGAGTAAGTGAACAGTACAATAATATTTCTGTCTATCATGAACAACAGCAACATCTAAACAAGTTCAGCTAAAAAAATCATTGTAAGAGAAACACTGCCCTCTAAAGGAAAAATTCTGACAGACAGTAGGCTGTAAAATGTGTAGGCCTAATGTAGAAAATGAATGTTTGCAACATTTTCCATTTCACTGGTCACTTAAAGTCCTGGCAAATGAAAAAATCAGCCTCCTAAAGGTTTCTAAGTAACAAAAAATATAAAAATTGTATTCATGTTATCAACATAAACACTATTGCGAGACACCTGCTGTAACCATGGTGACTGTGTACAGCTACAAACATATCTCCTGCTACTAAATGACAAATAGTAGCCTACAAAAGACCAGGGCTGGCCAGGGACATAGGGTCCTCTTCTGACCTACCCGTGTCCCCTACTGACCTGTCCCCCCTTCCTCAGTTTGGCACTAATTTTTATTTGGGTTTCCCTGGATTAACTTTGCATTGCATATTCCAATTGGGTGGCCCATTCAAATTATTTGTGAGATTGATCGACTTTAGACAGATTATTATACAAACAATAAATATTGACAAGGGCTCAATTAATTTGCATCCTCAAATAGGTTTTATTTAAGTAATTGGACGAGGAAAACAATTATGAATCTAGTGTTACTAACTGATCTAATCCCCAGCAACAGACAATTAACTCACAAGCCCTGTCGTCTGAGTTAGTCTGCCAAGTGACAGAGGGAGCCTAGCAGCAGTACACTTGCACTCCTGCATGAATAGGCAAATTTCATCATGAATATTTAAATGGTTAATTATACCGAGCCCATTGGTAGCAGGTAGCTAATGCTCCCTGGCGCTGTTGCAGGAAACGCACTTTTGCTCTGGATCAAAATATTTCGCTTTCTGCACCAATTGACCTATGGATGAGATGAATAGCTGGAGGTTCTATTTACAATCACTCAGTGTCTCACTTTGGGTAACGCCTTTGTTAGGGGCGAAGTCTAGGAAGATCCAGTCACACAAAGTCGGTCATAGACGGGTGCAACCGCCAATAGAGAAACAATCCACAAGGTCCTCTACTCAGCATCGACTTGGACCTCTGCTTAACTGTTCACAGGTGGACGGTCAAGAACTCAGCCGCCAAGTGCAGGACAGAAGCTTCGTGCTGAGGATTGCCCTCACATGACAGCTACACCACACAGCTAGCTCTCGCTTTACCAGCCCAGATACCTGCTTCGTGTTGCTTATTCCCACCAAAGTGGAAGAAAGGAAATATACTCGAGATTCGGTTAGCCAGACTCTAAACTAACCTTGCTATTGTAGAGGACTGCTAATTCCTATGTAGGTGACATTACATTACTGCTAATTCCTATGTAGGTGACATTACACTACCATAGCTGAGACACATAGTAAAACAGGTTGGGCCCCATACAGGATATCTCTCACACACACACTCACTGTAATCATCCAGAACACTGTCACAACAGGATACTCCTAGCCACAGGTGCTAGCCGGCAGTTCGGCCACAACTCCCCTGAAGATAGGGACGCATACGCTCTTACACACTGACCCCAGAAGACAGGGACGACGCACATACAGTACACACATAGCTGCCGAGGACACCCAGATAAGACACCCACAGATTGGCAGAAAGCCCAGATTTAGAGACAAACTAGCACACACACATAATCTCCCTCCCAGCCGAACATTGTGTGACTGAAGATAGCGCACACACCAGATCTCCAGATCTCCTTTTCAGCTGAACATGGTGTGACGACCAAGAACAGGCATGGCAGGATTCTACGATGACGGACAGACAACAGAGCCAATGCCGGATGACTACACCCCAGCCTGATCCAATCCGAAGATCCGATCTCCTAGAAATCAACCTACTTTCTGTTGTGTATATGAAGCTTGTACTCACTGTTAGCAAGGTTCCTTTCTGCTTGTCTCTGATGAGCTAACAGAGGGGCCCGTATATACGCTGTACCAGATATCTTCACTCATAATAAACCTGTCGCTTGTCGTACAATCTACCACCTTGTCTGCATCGATCCTTGACCGACTCACCCTCTATCATATCCCATTATCAACACTAGCTAAGAAAGAACGCACATTCTTCAGTTAGTGGTGTGCTTGCTATAGCTAGGCTACTAGTCTCTCGCGTTCCTATACCTCAAATCACGTACTCCCTTGGAGGCCTGGAGATTTTGATTGGATATTACATTTCAAGACCCCCCAAAAAATAGCTAGCCACAATGAGGTTCGTTTTGAGAAGCAGCTAGCTAGTTAAAGGTTGCCTTCAAGGTTAGCCGAATTCTCCAAATGAACCTCATTGTGGCTAGCTATTTTTTGGGCCTTCAAAAAATGTCTAGTTCTAAAAGGTCACCAGTGCTAATTTTGTTGACATTTTCAGCCCTCGCACACTGTTGCTCCTATGGCACTAATCTGGTGAGCACCTTTGGAGCTCCAGCCAAGCAAGGCACATCACTGATTTACAGCGGTTTTCGACCCCTCTTCAGCTAATTTCTGCCATGGTACTTCCCCAAGCTTCCTATTTTAGGGACGAGGCTACTAACCCTCGACGTGAACACTAAGTTAGCTAGCTAAACGCCAGGGAACACTGGCTGCACAGTTAAGTATTGGTGAAGCACACGACAAGATCTCCCTCCCCGGGAAGTATGCTTGATATAACTAGACTACTGACCCACTGGGCGAATGGACTCGCTAGCTATACAGCTAAGCTTCGAATAGCAGATGCATAGCCCGGGTCTCCATACCAGAGATATGGCTACTTTTACCACTGCACAGGGCGAGTCCCCTGCTGTGATGCAGTTAGCCCACGCCACAATACTAGGCAAAGCTCACTTAGAAGTATGCCATTCACGTTCTTCAGCTATCAGTGTGCAAGCAATAGCTAGGCAATTGCCAGCCAGCTAATACCAGGGCTACCGTCCGCCAGTACACACTTTGAGCTAGCTCTTATACCTACACTGGGTAGTGTTACTTTCCCCCTTATGTAACTTGCCCTCGATGGCTAGGTTGACCAGTTGTGCCTTGGTACTATGGTCGTGGGAGATGTTTCAGCCTGTAAAGAGCAATAGTGTTCTGCGGCTAACTAGTTATGTGTTTAGCTAGGTGAGTTGTACAGACCCCACGGCCAGGCTTTGAGTAGCTCACATATAAACCAGCTGCCAGAACCTTATCGCTTAGCGTTATGGCTATTGTTTTCCCCGTACTGGACGAACTAAACCAAGCACTCAGATACCTGGAATTATTAGCTAGCTACAGCTAAAACTGACCACTTACACCGCACAGCACTACGGTCAAATGAGGCGCAACAATGCTCGCTCCGGATAACATGGTGGAAGCCTGAGTCAGAATAGTAATCTCCTGAGTGAACAATGGCTAGCAGATCCGAAGTGCGACAACCTCACATTTTAGCGTAGTCTACGCTCAGTACCCAAACAGCTAGACCCATCCTACAAACGTTGTGGTGCTTGATGGTTACACCCTCGTTAGAGCATATAGTGCTTATTGTCGGGACTCCTGAGGGTTGATCCGATCCAGACATGGCTTCGGAGAGTATATGAGCGCTACTCGATTTGGCTATATCCCCAAAGTGACCGAATGAGTAATTGAAATAGAACTTTAGGTTACCTAATGTAACCCCGGTTCTATGATATTATGAGTGAGGTCTCTCACCGCATTACTCTTCATGCTTTGCGTAAGGAAGATGAACGTACTTAGAAGTGAAGATGGGAGCAGACTACGGCTCCTTATATGGAAAGTGGGTTGGTCCACTATTGATCATTGCTCCTATCCGACAGACGTTGTGTGATTGGACCTTCCTAGACTCCATCCCTAAGAAGTGCGAGACATCACTCATATCATAGAACCTAGGTTACATTAGGTAAACTTAGGTCTTCCTGGGTCGTTTTAATTGGGGCACACCGTAGCAAAACATTTTGCAACAGAAAATTAAAACAATTTCTTATCTGGCAAGTTAAGGTAGTCCCTCACAGTTTCATTCCATTTGGTGCCATACGACCCTGGTGAAATGTGGTAGGTAGTAGTGTTACATGGTATACCGAAACGTCAGTACTCTCTCGATATTAGAACATACTTTTGGGTACTTCTGTCAAATGTGTCCCATATCATCTACTGATTGAGAGAGGATCAAGTCTCTTTCAGCACAGCTGATATTCCCATAGCGCACTCATTGCTAGCTCTAGCCTGCCATGAGGAAACACTGAGCACGGTTACATATAATGTTCCATTTCAGCGGTTTGTGGGTGCAGCTCTGCCAGGACAGCCTTGCAGAAGAAATAACAGCCAGCACAGAGAAGCACAAGATTAGAAAGTTGAGTGGTGTTTCCCCCCAGGAGTTAACACCATCAACGTTTCCCTTTACTGTGGGATTATGTGATCGAATCAACGCAATATTAACCACTTTCAATGCAACATACCGAAACAAAACTAACTATGCAAGACTTTGTATGCAAAACTATGCAAGAGATTTAGTTCTAGGCATAGAGCATCAGATTTTATTGCATTGACAGGCATGACTCAGGCCCGTACTCTACACAGAGTACAGACCGGTGAGCCATAACCAATCAGAGCTGCAGTAGACCTATGCAAATAGACCCTTGCCATATATAGATGTGCCATTCAATTTGAACTGGACTATTTTACAGCATGAGCAGTCAGGATTATTACACAATTGTTTTGAGATCAAAGCAAGCGCTGCATGTCTGCCACGTGTGCACATTTGTTCATATTCTTTGCTAGTTAGTGCGTTATTGGCCGAGTTATAGCTACGTTGTAGTCAGCCATGTGGGAGTGATTGCTTCCAACAAGAGCAAAGTGTGTACATTTGAAGCGATCTTTGAAAAGCAAGTCTGGTAGAGATATATTTTTTTAATGTCTTAAAAAAAAAAGGTCAGTGTTGTATTTTGAGACAGGCTTGAATAAGCTAAGTAGCGAATAAGCAGAGGGTAATATCATTTGTCTGATTCTCTGTAATGGGAATAATGAAAGTGGTTTCTTACATTAAACACCACAACAAAATGTTCCGCCACCTCCTTGTCTGAAGGACAAGTGGATAAACTGGTTAATGTCAAGCCCTGCGTGTTTTGTTTTTCTTCCAAAAGTCTCATGGAATGTAGGCCTACATTGAACACGACTTATTGGCTGCTACTGTAGACAATGATAGAACTGCTATTTTCATGTTAAAATGTTATGATGCATTTTCTCATGGTAGGCCTACATTTTAATCAAATAGCCACAGTAGCCTAGTTGGTCACTGTTAAAACAGTAAATTAAAGCGGGTACAGCTTCAGTGTTCACAGTAAACGCGCACCTGAAGTTGCACAGAATTAATATAAATAGTTTTAAAACATTTTCCCTAATAATCCTGTTCACATCTGAAATCAGGCCATAAAAAGAAACATTCTACCACAGTGACCATGTCAATCAAATTCCATTTGATTCGGACATTTAAAGTTTGTATGTGAAAACTATTTCTAAGATGCACACTTACAGGTGTTTCCTGAACTCTTCACTCGGCATAACAGGGAGGCTTGCTGCTGGCACATGTGCAGATTAAGCCGCTTACATGCCCTAATAATTTGAAAGATTGCGCTGAAACCAGGGGTTTTAATTGGTGTATGTATGCTATGCCTACTTTGATTTTGACCTTAAGATAAGCAGAGTAAGATGTTTACATGACAATTTCCATACTCTGCTTACTGCCGTAAATCAATGTAATATCAAATTATTTGCGTGCATGCAAATGTACTCACCACTGGGAGTTTCTTTGTGTGTGAAAGACATCATGGCACTTTTATAAAAGAAGAGACTGCTTCTATGTAAATGTTGTTGATCAGTACAATAAAACATGTCCCAAATGGAAGGTAAACAGATTGATTTCATGAGGCTACAGATGGAAAACAGCCAAAACAAGCTCAATGCATTCACGTGTATTGTGAACAGGCCTAGGCTACATCTTGATTAACCCAGCCTATCAATAGAGATTTACCATTCAAATAAATGATTACCATTATGCTGTTATGTAGTTAGACTGGTAAAAAACTAATTGAAATTGATTGTATGATTTATTAATTAAAGCATACATTCAAAAATCTATGGAATTATATTGAACTCAAAATATATCTGGAACAAGTGCCATCCTGTGACTAATACGCATTCTTATTTTGTTGTTGCTGTGGTATCATTTGGGCATTGTTTTGGTATGTAGTATTGTGATGGGATCGAGTATTGTGATACTGAACATGGTATCTAAGTCAAAATTCTGGTATCGTGACAACAATAGTAGGTAGTAGTGGAGGAAAGGAAATCCCATGGGTCCTGACACACATAGCTCTGACAGTGACACAGGTGTTTCTAAAGACAGCATGTCTCGCTGTTATCATCCATCTTACCTGGTGAGCCACTTACATTGAACGTCAGATCTGTACACTAATTACCCACTTACCTGTCCCTAGGACTGACAAGTGTAAAAGTATGCCTGTGTGTAGGCTATGATTTACCCTACGACATGTATGACCGAAAACATGGAGCACTCAATGGCTCACACACACACCATTTACCACATCATCATGGTTACCTTGACAGTCTTGTCCATGGAGGCAGACAGTAGGAGATGGCTGAGCTGGGGCACTGGGCACCACTGGATCATGTTGATTGGAGCCTGGTGGGCCTGGAGGCTGAGCTGCATGCACCTGGGCACCGCTGCCCTGCCAGGCCTGGGCCCCAGGTACGGACGCACCCGCTCAGAGACCTCGGTCAGCAGCCTGGAGACAGTGGACTTATCATTCGTTTCCAAAGAGGTTGGTTCTTCTCTCGTTCCTTGTGTGACCAACCTCTGTCTCTTAGGAATGTATGGCGAGACACCAGGTGGTGCAGCCTGATGCCTCTTCGCTGTGGTCAAATTAACACAGTATTGTGGAGCAGAGTATGGTTTTGAGTTTGAGCTGTTCTCCACAACCCCTGAGAGACCCAATGGAAGGGGATAAATCTCCCTGTGAGGTTCAGACACTGTCCTACCATCACCACATTGTCCTATTTCCAGTTGTTTGTCATGGGGACTGGGTAATAATGGTCCGTAGAAGTTAGAATCCAACCATTTCTGGTTTCCTTGGGACTGCCTGATATCATCCATGGGACAGTTGGCAAGGTGAGGGAGTGCTCCGTCATCATCCTCCTGGTCAGAATCATCATAGGCCACTAACGAGGTCATTGTCCTTTCCCCAGAACCCTGTGGGATGTCAATTAAAGAGACAGGTTTAAAGCAGTGTTAAATGTTTTATTTTATTTTTTAATTAACCTTTATTTAACCAGGTAGGCTAGTTGAGAACAAGTTCTCATTTACAACTGTGACCTGGCCAAGATAAAGCATAGCAGTGTGAACAGACAACAACACAGAGTTACACATGGAGTAAACAAGTCAATAGCACAGAAAAGGAAAAAAAAAAGTCTATATACATTGTGTGCAAAAAGCATGAGGTAGGCAAATAATTACAATTTAGCAGATTAACACTGGAGTGATAAATGACCAGATTGTCATGTGCAGGTAGAGATACTGGTGTGCAAAAGAGCAGAAAGGTAAATAAATAAAAACAGTATGGGGATGAGGTAGGTAAATTGGGTGGGCTATTTACCGATGGACTATGTACAGCTGCAGCGATCGGTTAGCTGCTCAGATAGCAGATGTTTGAAGTTGGTGAGGGAGATAAGTCTCCAGCTTCAGCGATTTTTGCAATTTGTTCCAGTCGCAGGCAGCAGAGAACTGGAAGGAAAGGCGGCCAAATAAGGTGTTGGCCATAGGGATGATCAGTGAGATACACCCGCTGGAGCGTGTGCTATGGGTGGGTGTTGCCATCGTGACCAGTGAACGGAGCTTTACCTAGCATGGACTTGTAGATGACCTGGAACCAGTGGGTCTGGCGACGAATATGTAGCGAGGGCCAGCCGACTAGAGCATACAGGTCGCAGTGGTGGGTGGTATAGGTGCTTTAGTAACAATCCTGGGTTGTGTTCAGTTCAACAGAACATTTGACAAAAGTGTGTAACATTGAATTTAACAGAAACAGTACTGAATTACCAGCTGGGAAAAAAGTTGATTATGGTGGCCCAGATGGTGCTTACCGTATAGTGTGCTGCACAAGTTTTGCGATTTAAAATGGCCACACCCATATTGATCCAGGCCACAATTCACCACACCCACCAAACCGGAGCAAGCGTACATACCTCAACATAGACACATTCACTCTTAAATTGAAGCTGGACAAGCTAAGGAAGTTTAGAAGAGGTGAAGTAGACTACAGAGATGGCAAGGTCTTTTCCTGGAGAAAACCAACCTGCAAGAATTCAGATCACACCCACATCTGTTTCTTTCAACTTTATGAGCAGTGACGATGAGGATCATCCAAGACACTCCGCGAGGCCGGCTCCTCCCAAGATTTTTTAGGCCAGAAAGACGAGCCACGCAAGGTTCACAAAGAGGAGAAGATGCGGAAGAATGCAAGATTATCCAACCACATGGAGCATGACCAGAACAAGGCTGTGATCAACATTTCTGGAGAACCCCTTTCTGATGACAGTGTAAGGGTCTTGTCTAAACGAATGTCTTTTGCTCCCTCGTACTCAACTAATTAACTTAACTCATATGCATGTGTCTGTGCTAATGTTTGTGTTGCTTTGTGTCCATGTTTGTTTGTTTTTTAAAATCTAATTTTACTGCTTGGTCAAGTTACTTGATGTGGAATAGAGTTGCATGTAGTCATGGCTCTATGTAGTACTGTGTGCCTTCCCATAGTCTGTTCAGGACTTGGGGACTGTGAAGAGATCTCTTGTGGCTTGTCTTGTGGGGTATTCATGGGTGTCTGAGCTGTGTGCCAGTAGTTTAGACCGACAGCTCGGTGCATTCAACATGTCAATACCTCTCATAAATAAAAGTAGTGATGAAGTCAATCTCTCCTCCACTTTCAGCCAGAAGAGATTGACATGCATATTATTTATATTAGCTCTCCGTGTACATCCAAGGACCAGCTGTCCTGCCCTGTTCGGAGCCTATTAAAATTTTCTTAAGTTCTTTTTTGTGGCACCTGACCACACGACTGAACAGTAGTCAAGGTGCGACAAAACTAGGGCCTGTAGGGCCTGCCTTGTTGATAGTGTTAAGACATTATGTTTGGTTTGTGTCACTTTTACCCTTTAAAACAGGTTCTCCACATCAAAATGTGTACATTTGTTTTGTTGCATTCTGGACAAAGTGGATTTAGGCTTAAAATGTGTTTGAGGGCACAGAAACTGACTGCCCTGACACTGGTGTCTGTAGTTAGAAAGGTATTTTTCTTGTACCAGGCCTTCAGATGTAGAAACAAAATAGGTCAATAACATACACACACAATAACATACGCACGATACATACTAGAGGTTGACCGATTAATCGGAATGGCCGATTAATTAGGGCCGATTTCAAGTTTTCATAACAATCGGAAATCTGTCATTTTGGACACCGATTTTGCAGATTTTTTTTTTTTTACACCTTTATCTAATCTTTATTTAAATAGGCAAGTCAGTTACGAACAAATTCTTATTTTCAATGACGGCCTAGGAATAGTGGGTTAACTGCCTTGTTCAGGTGGAGAACGACAGATTTTTACCTTTGTCAGCTCGGGGATTCAATCTTGCAACCTTTCGGATACTAGTCCAACACTCTAACCACTAGGCTACCTGCCGCCCCAATTGAAAGGGGTCCTCACAGAGTTATATTTCAGATAAGAGAGCCCCGTCAAGCAGAAAGCCTGATAGAACTCATCTCCAAGTACATTGATTACTTTAAGCCTTTTCTGCCATCACTCCCAGCCTTTCTTCAAGACACCATAGTTGAATAAAATCAAGGAATTGAGGCACAGCTTCCTTTTCAGTCACCTTGGATGTGGAGTCTTTGTACACCACCATTGAATATGAAGGATTGGCACCTATGCACCATTCTTGAGTACTCTGCCTGACACGCCTCCCTCAGAATTCATTCTCACTGACTGAGTGGACTCTAAATAATAGAAATGTTGTCTTCCAGAACCTCATCTTTAAACAAGTCAAAGCATGTGCCATTGGAGCTTGCTACAGCCCTTACTACGTTGGATTGTACTTCGGTAAATGGGAAAATGACTTCTTTCTGGATCCTTCTAAAAAAAAAAAAAAGTTATTTTACCAGATTATATGGTGGGGGTGCTATATTGATGTCCGCCTGTTCTGGTCTGGCTCAGAAGATTCACTTATTTCCTTCCACCAACACCTTAACCCTAACATCAAACTGACTATTGAGTACACCAAAGAGAACCTACATTTTTGGGGATCTTGACATCAGTAAAAATGACAAAGGCTTTTTGCACACATATAACTTTAAGAAGCCTACAGATGGGAATACCATTCTGAGGGCACACAGTTTCCATCCCAAAAGGCTAAAATAGAAAATTCCTTATAGCCATTTCTAAAGAGTCTGCAGAATTTGCAATCAGGAAACAGACTACAGTGTCAAATCTGCTGTATTGGAGAATCGCTTCTTGAGTCGGGGTTCAAATTCGAAAAGGGCCGGATGACTTGACAGAGAGGACTTGTTGCGGAGGGGAGTTCCTCGTGATGCACAAGAGAGCGTGTACATTTTTTTGCAAATTATAAAATGGGTGGTTCGAGCCCTGAATGCTGATTGGCTGAAAGCCGTGGTATATCAGACCATATACCATGGGTATGACAAAACAATTATTTTTACTCTTCTAATTACATTAGCAACCAGTTTATAATAGCAATAAGGCACCTCAGGTTTGTGGTATATTGCCAACGTACCACGGCTAAGGGCTGTATCCAAGCACTCCTTGTTGCGTCGTGCATAAGAACAGCCCTTAGCCGTGGTATAATGGCCATAAACCACACCCCTTCGGGCCTTGTTGATTAAATATAGCATAGAACATTAGTCTTTAAAAGAGAATTGGAGAATCATCCAAAGTGATACGCTAATACGCAAACTCTTCCCAGAGACACCAGTCATAAGCTTTGAGAGACAAACTCGTCCACAGCTACCTTCCTGGCGACTCTCAAAAGACTAAACCACCAACCCAGCTGGCTCTTTCAAATGCAACCATTGTAGAAATATTGCACAGAAAAAGTATTTTGTTGACACAGAATATCAAGTCAAACATTTAATTAACTGTAAAACAACCAGCTTAACAGAACACAAGTGCCCCAAAAGAGTAGGCAACTAAGACTACCCCATGGCAAGGCACTACAAGTCCTTACACCATGGTAACCCTGCCTCCCTACAAGCTATGAGTATTGATCATTTACCGGCCTCAATCAGAAGAGGGGACCATCTTAAACCACTAAACCAAAGGGAACATTTTTGGTTTTACAAACTGCAGGGCACTAAGTACCCTGGTTAAAAATGAAGATATCGATTTCTCTCCATTCCTGTAGGGTCTTAGTGGTCCCTTTGCTGTCATCTAGTGGACATATTGCCCAACTACCCTCTGTTTGGAAAGCCGTGGTCCATGTTTGCTGTCATGACCCCTCCTGTCTCATCCTCCAGTATTTATGCTGCAGCAGTTTATGTGTCGGGGGTTAGGGTCAGTTTGTTATATCTGGAGTACTTCTCCTGTCCTATTCGGTGTCCTGTGTGAATTTAAGTGTGCTCTCTCTAATTCTCTCTTTCTTTCTCTCTCTCGGAGGACCTGAGCCCTAGGACCATGCCTCAGGACTACCTGACATGATGACTCCTTGCTGTACCCAATCCACCTGGCCCTGCTGCTGCTCCAGTTTCAACTGTTCTGCCTTATTATTATTGGACCATGCTGGTCATTTATGAACATTTGAACATCTTGGCCACGTTCTGTTATAATCTCCACCCGGCACAGCCAGAAGACTGGCCACCCCACATAGCCTGGTTCCTCTCTAGGTTTCTTCCTAGGTTTTGGCCTCTCGGGAGTTTTTCCTAGCCACCGTGCTTCTACACCTGCATTGCTTGCTGTTTGGGGTTTTAGGCTGGGTTTCTGTACAGCACTTTGAGATATCAGCTGATGTACGAAGAGCTATATAAATAAACTTGATTTGATCTAGTGCACTATGAAATGTATAGCTCTCCTACACCCACTCCTATTCAAGGCTAGAACTACTTTGTCTTTCCTAATACTTCTAACTTTAATATTCATTTTTATAACTTATCTATTTCACTTTTGAATGTACAATATTGTTACTAGGTGTTGTCTCATGAATATTGACTAACTATTCTGTAACCATCCCCTCTTCAATCTGCATTGATTGGGGCAAATACAATGTCTTTTGAACAAAGTATCTTTGTACTCCCTGACAAAGGCCTTGCAGCCGAAACGAAACCGTTTGAAAATATTTGTTCAATTGAACATGCCATACAAATAAAGACATTAGTTAGTTATATGAAGAGTGCCTTGGTCCTCCTTCCTTTTTCATGACCAATTTACCAAAGAGCTCCTTCTATCTACAAAGACCTATCGTGTACCTTAGGAGTGCTTCCCTTCCTTTTTTCTAATAAGTACCTCAAAGGCTGTTGAAGAACATTGCCAGTTTCAGTAAAAACCATCATGCTACATAACAAACATTGACGTGAACTGAACACACCCTTTGTCTATTACATTGAGGCTTAAGCTCTGTCCATATGCAATTCCCTCTCCACTTCCATCCACTCTGCATAACAATTTACTTCATAAGAGATACTAGTGACATCGGCTGGATTGAAGTATTGCAGACCACACTACAATCTACATCATTTGCAGTCTACATCAGACAGTTTCCTCCACAATCTACTCCTGGGCTAAAGAGCACTTTCAATAGAGATTGAACATGTTTTTTTTTTGTTCATGAGTAGGCATAACATGGGCCACCCAGACAACCACACGCTACAAAAAATATAAATAAAATAAAAAATGTGTTTAAGGGATTAGAGAGAAGATGACAGCGGTTGTGTCAAAGGAAAGTAGGCCGGATTCGAACCTATAACAACACTGTAGATGCGTGCCGGAGGCTGCAGCAATACCGCTAGACCAGCCAGGCCAGAAGAACAACTCTTACTTTATATTTCAGTGATTTAGCAGACGCTCTTATCCAGCATGAACTACAAGAGCAATTCGAGTTAAGTGCCTTGCTCAAAGACACAGACGGATGATTTCTCACTTAGACAGCTCAGAGACTCAAACCAGTGACCTTTCGGTTGCTGGCCCAACGCTCTTAACCACTAGGCTACCATCCAATGTAGCTTTTTATTTAGACCTTTTTTGGAAGTACACCGGCTGTGACAACAGAAATGACGACAGTTGCTCAGGGAAACTTCATTATTTGATAAGTACCTAATGTATTTTGACATTATTAAGCTTGACAAGTTGGCGAATGGCAAGTCGAATGGCTGCTTCCTGGGCTTAAAGTAGAATTGGCATATTCAACGTCTCCTGGAAGGACGAATTCTAGTTCAGGGTGTACCCACATGTCTCAATCTATGAAAGAAGACTTGAAATAGACCAGATGGCAGCCTAATTGTTGGATTACTTCATTGAGCAAAAAAATAATAATAATAAACGGAGCATTTTCTAAATTCAAACGGAACCACTACAACTGGACCAGTCCATTTTAAGAGACTCCAGGTCTCCACAAATCAAGTTAAAATACGGTATCGCTAAGGTTGGTCGAAAAATGATCTGTGCTACAGCAAACAGTACCTAATGGAAACCTGTAACTTTTGAACCTTTATTTAACTAGGCAAGTCAGTTAAGAACACATTTTTATTTACAATGACGGCCTACACCGGTCAAACCCGGACGACGCTGGGACAATTGTTGTGATAGCCGGTTGTGATACAGACTGGATTCAAACCTGTAAAAGTGTCTGTAGTGACACCTCTAGCACTGAGATGCAGTGCCTTAGACCGCTGCGCCACTCGAGAGTAACTCCCAGTATGATGTATATTTTTAAAAATACAAATACAAATGTAACACCAAATAACATTACTTGGTGTTCCAATCTGTAGCCATCTTGGCAGCTGAAAAGCTGCTAGCCTAACAGGGCTCTACACTGAACTTTGTTACATGGAGCACATGTGCGTTTAAGTTGAAAAATGTATGAGCACAATAACAAATTTAACGTAACAAGCAGTTTTTTTGGTCATGATTCTGTGCTCTAAGTGCAGTGGTGCTCCTAAATTTAAATACTTAAAAGTGCACAACAGTTCTAGTAATTGGTCCTCTTATAGACATTATTAGCAATAGATATTTATTAGCTTTCTGTCAGAGTAGGTCTAATCATAATGTCACTGGTAGCAATTATCTGCTTTCAGAAACTAGAATACCAAAATGTTTCAAATGTTGCTTTGTTACAAATCCTGCCAACACATTGGGCCCTGTGATTGTTCCAACAGGAATCTGTTCCCTAAACTACCTAAATAACAAGGATGTCAACAAACAATGCATACAACGTAGCATGATCAATTCCCCTAGCTAACTAGCTGCCGAATAGGCATCAACTCACAACGTAGCTTATTCTTAATGCTTGTCCATAGGTTACCAGTGTGAGGACAGACATTTTTCGTGGAAAAAAAAATCAACAAAATTGCTGGTATCCTACTCTGCCGCTATTCAAAGTTGTATGCGTTGTTTACGAAGTTTTTGGAACGTTCCACAAATTATACCCACCCATGAGGAGATGCGTTTTGCACCATTTCCTAGACGGCTATTAGCCCAATAACCGACTAAAGGAGCCTAACGTTACTGTACTAATTTTAGTCCAAGGCCCTTCCATGTTCTGTTTAAATGATCATTTTCTCTGGAAACCAAAACGTACTCCATCTAAACGTGAAACGATTCTCAATTGCAGTAACGGTCCTAGAAACATAAATCCCTCTACTTTCATATCACAAATGCAAAACACACCACTTACTGTACACTGAGTGACCCGGTTAACACATTAGCATCCTACAGTCATTTTTAATGACTTCCGTCTTCGCTGTAAACATGGACAGATGGCGGTGTACGGAACCGTAATCATTTAAAGGTGTAGTAATTACATGGGCAAATTGGATAGCTATGTGCTGAAGTCAGGGACAATCGCATAACATTAGTCACACAGTCATTAACTAGCTAGCAACTCAAGCAAGAAGCTGCCTAGCAATATCCATATTCCTGTGTCTATAGCAGATATGCCAGTCCAGTTAACGGTTACGGGAATGGTAGCTGTAGCTAACGTTACTTACGATTCAATTAAGTGGTTAAGGAGAAAGTAGAGTAATTGCATATAACCAATGCGTCCAGCTAAAAATGTTGGATGCGTTCTTCTTCGATGGAGTTTAACTTCCTCTTCGATGGGGATTAACGGCGGTTGACATCCAATATGTTGCATTGCCGCCACCTACTAGACTGGAGTACAACTCCCTTATACTTCGCTTGAAAAGAATAAAACAATAACATATACTCTACCATCTGACACTACACTCACACATTTATTTCTATAAATTATATATATATATATATATATATATATATATATATATATATATATATATATATATATAATAACACCACCCTATTCCACTATTTAAATATATTAAATCCTACCTCATGTCAACAACCTGAAAGGATGGGACCACTTAACACACCCTGTAACTCTTCTGATGTCAAGTCTCGCACACCTAAATATCTCTCTGCAGCTGCCACCACAACCTCAATTTTCTGCGACTTATGTCCCAACCCTGTAGTACAGTGGTAACATTGCTATAAATGCTAAAAGTCCATTACTGACACATATATCACTTGTTGGCCTACCCCTCTGTGCTGGTACATATCTACTACACACACCACTCCTTACAGGATCCCTCCCCCTTGACCCATCTTCCTATACTTTCTTCACTGCCTCAGCATGACAACTTCTGACCTACTCTAACCCTGGAAACCTCAACCTGCCTCTCTCGCACGGGACATTTCTGATCCCCAGCCCCATGGGCACCCCTACAATTACCACATACCACTACACTCTCCCCAATGCTACACATTCCTTCGTCTCATGCCCTTCTGCATACTTCTCGCACTTAGGAACCTTGCTCCTACACACTGCTGCCACACCCCCTTAAGCTTGACACCTGTAACAACATAATGTATTCAGCACAAAAGCTTGTACAGGATAGCATATATATCCTAACATCACTTTGTCTGGCAAAGACTCAACATCAAAACTCAAAGGAACAGACTCTTCTGTTTCACCACCCTATCTGCGTCGCACCAAACAACGAGCATCACAAACACCGGGAATCTTCCCCTTCAGTTGGTCAACTTTTAACATTTACTCCTTTCAATGGCGCTATTTTCTTGAGAGTGAAACAATTCACATTTCTTGCCCCCATTTGTTTAACACGGAGCACCATCTCCCTCTGACCAACAGAAACACAAACCATTTTCACAAGACCACTTCACCGATTCCACAGTACCCAACCCTGATTCCACAAATGGATCAGCTAAAAGGCAAGGGTCCACTTTTTCACAAAACTTCACTCCTACTGTCACAGACTCATCTTTATCCTGACCCTTGGTGCAAAGCCTAGGGCTCCGAAAACTTCACCCCACCTCCCACCTCCCACCTCCGATACTTCGACCTCATTCACTTCCATTTCTCCTCCTGTCTTCAGCTCTCTCTGCTTACACTTTCTGCCATTCTTCTTTAACAAACCATATCCCTTTTCCCAGCCATTATTAACCAACTCAAGCTCACCGTCTTCCTCCCTCTCTCACTTAAACCTCCTCTGCCTCCCTTTTTCCCTCCATTCCTCCTATGTATTCCAAGTAAACGTCTCCTTATGATAATACTGCACTTCTCCTGACATACATCTTGTTTTTGCTTTCTCAAGGGACGCCATTTATCCGGGTGTCACAATTTCCGTACAATCAGCACGAACCCCTCGTGATGTATAGCGCTCAACATTGCATCCCACTTATAAAGCAGTTGTTTTGTCTTGATGTTATTCTTTATTAAAAGCTACCGCAACACTTTTCCATTTCAAACAAGCGCGCTCTTCTAACCACCGCAATGTCTCGATGAAGTTATCCTTTTTTGATAAAACTATACTAAATATATTATCACCAAATAATTTATTAAAACACACATAAGATGGCGCCGAAGAGGATGGCACACGTTTTACATGCACGTAACCAATTGTGTTATTTTGTTAGTTTTTTTGCTTTGTTTGTAACTTATTTTTTAAACTTATTTTGTACATAATGTTGCTGCTACCGTCTCTTATCACCGAAAATAACTTCTGGACACCAGAACTGGGATTACTCACCATGAACTGGAAGAAGCCTTTTCCTTCAACGAGTCTGACGAGAAAGATATAATGCTCTCCCGGGAACAGTCCCAGGTCCCCGTCATTTGCATGAAGAAAAGACAGAGGAAAAAAAGGACGGAGATCGGGTTGCCTTTTGAGAATCCGTAGACGAGCGAGTAAACTCCCACTGCCATCAATTCTACTTGCTAACATTCAATCATTGGAAAATAAAATTTATGATCTACGATTACGATTATCCTACCAACGGAACATTAAGGCACTGTAATATCTTATGTTTCACCGAGTTGTGGCTGAACGACAACACGGATAATATAGAGCTGGAGGGATTTTCAATACACCGGCAGAACAGAGAAGCTACGTCTGGTAAGACGAGGGGTGGGGGTGTATGTCTTTTTGTCAATAACAGCTGGTGTGCAATGTCTAATATTAAAGAAGTCTTGAGGTATTGCTCGCCTGAGTTAGTGTACCTTATGATAAGCTGTAGATCACACTACCGACCAAGAGAGTTCTCATCTATATTATTCATAGCCGTCTATTTACCACCACAGACCGATGCTGGCACTAAGACCGCACACAACCACCTCTATAAGGCCATAAGCAAACAAGAAAATACTGACCCAGAAGCGGTGCTCCTAGTGGCCGGGGACTTTAATGCAGGCAAACTTAAATCAGATTTACCACATTTTTACCAGCATGTCACATGTGCAACCAGAGGGAAAAAACTCTAGATCTCCTTTACTCCACACACAGAGATGCATACAAAGCTCTCCCCCGCCCTCCATTTGGCAAATCTGACCATAATTCTATCCTCCTGATTCCTGCTTACAAGCAAAAACTAAAGCAGGAAGTACCAGTGACTCGCTCAATACGGAAGTGGTCAGATGACACGAATGCTAAGCTACAGGACTGTTTTGCTAGCACAGACTTGAATATGTTCCAGGATTCATCCAATGGCATTGAGGAGTATACCACCACAGTCATCGGCTTCATTAATAAGTAAATCGATGACGTCATTCCCATAGTGAGCGTACATACATATCCCAACCAGAAGCCATGGATTACAGGCAACATCCGCATCGAGCTAAAGGCTAGAGCTGCCGCTTTCAAGGAGCAGGACACTAATGGGGACGCCTATAAGAAATCCCGCTATGCCCTCAAACGAACCATCAAACAAGCAATGCGTCAATACAGGATTAAGATTGAATCCTACTACACTGGCTCTGACACTCATCAGATGTGGGAGTGCTTGAAAACTATTACGGACTACAAAGTGAAACCCAGACGCGAGCTGCCCAGTGACGTGAGCCTACCAGACGAGCTAAATGCCTTTTTATGCTCGCTTCGAGGCAAGCAACACTGAATTATGCATGAGAGCACCAGCTGTTCTGGAAGACTGTGAAGACCTTTAAACAGGTCAACATTCACAAAACCACGGGGCCAGATGGATTACCAGGACGTGTACTCAAAGCATGCGCGGTCCAACTCTCAAGTGTCTTCACTAACATTTTCAACCTCTCCCTGACTGAATCTGTAATACCTACATGTTTCAAGCAGACCACCATAGTCCCTGTACCCAAGGAAGCGAAGGCAACCTGCCTAAATGATTACTGCCCTATAGCATTCATATCAGTAGCCATGAAGTGCTGTGAAAGGCTGGTGAAAGGCATGGCTTATATCAACAGCATTCTCCCGGATACCCTAGACGCACTCCAATTCGCATACCGCCCCAACAGATCCACAGATGAAGCAATCTCAATTGCACTCCACATTGCCCTTTCCCACCTGGACAAAAGGAACACCTATGTGAGAATGCTGTTCATTGACTACAGCTCAGAGTTCAACACCATAGTGCCCACAAAGCTCACCACTAAGCTAAGGACCCTGGGACTAAACACCTCCCTCTGTAACTGGATCCTGGACTTCCTGACGGGCCACCCCCAGGTGGTAAGGGTAGACAACAACACGTCTGCCACGCTGATCCTCAACACTGGGGCCCCTTAGGGGTGTGTACGTAGTCCCCTCCTGTACTCCCTGTTCACCCACGACTGCGTGGCCAAACATGACTCCAACGCTATCATTAAGTTTGCTGACGACACAACAGTGGTAGGCCTGATCACCGACAACAATGGGACAGCCTATAGGGAGGAGGTCAGAGACCTGGCAGTGTGGTGCCAGGACAACAACCTCTCCCTCAATGTGAGCAAGACAAAGGACCTGATCGTGGACTACAGGAAAAGGCTGGCCGTACAGGCCACCATCAATGGGGCTGTAGTGGAGCGGGTTGAGAGTTTCAAATCCAAAAGATTTGGCAGGTCCTCAAACAAAAAAACGGGTACAAAACTCGTCGCGGACCAGAGAAAACGTGCAACATGCACTTAAAATAAACAATTCCGCACAAAGACATGGGGGGAACAGAGGGTTAAATACACAACATGTAATGAGGGAAATTGAGACCAGGTGTGTGAGAAGACAAGACAAAACAAATGGAAAATTAAAAGTGGATCGATGATGGCTAGACGACCGGCGTCACCGACCGCCGAGCACCGCCCGAACAAGGAGAGGAAACGACTTCGGTGGAAGTCGTGACAGTACCCCCCCCCCCCCCCCCCCTTGACGCGCGGCTCCAGCAGCGCTCCAACACCGGCCTCAGGGACGACCCGGAGGGTGAGGCGCAGAGCGATCCGGACTGAGACGGTGGAACTCCTGCAGCATTGAAGGGTCCAACACGTCCTCGACCGAAACCCAGCACCTCTCCTCCGGACCGTACCCCTCCCACACGACGAGGTACTGAAGGCCCCTCGCCCGACGCCTCGAATCCAGTATGGAGCGAACGGAGTACGCCGTGGCCCCCTCGATGTACAGAGGGGGTGGAGGAACCTCCAGCACCTGAGACTCCTGGAGTGGGCCAGCCACCACCGTCCTGAGGAGAGACACATGGAACGAGGGGTTAATACGGTAATCGGGGTGAAGCTGTAACCTGTAACAAACCTCGTTCACTCTCCTCAAGACTTTAAATGGCCCCACAAACCGCGGACCCAGCTTCCGGCAGGGCAGGCGGAGGGGCAGGTTTCGAGTCGAGAGCCGGGGCCTCACTGCGGTGACGGTCTACACTGTTTTTCTGGCGCAGCACGGCCCGCTGAAGATGAACACAGGCAGCTATCCATGTCTCCGCGCACCTGAACCATTCGTCCACCACAGGAGCCTCGGTCTGACTCTGATGCCAAGATGCCAGAACCGGCTGGTACCCCAGTACGCACTGGAAGGGGGAGAGGTTAGTGGAGGAGTGTCGGAGCGAGTTCTGTGCAATCTCGGCCCAGGGCACGAACGCCGCCCACTCCCCCGGCCGGTTCTGACAATAAGACCGCAGAAACCTGCCCACATCCTGGTTTACTCTCTCCACCTGCCCATTACTCTCGGGGTGAAATTGAGGCTGATCGAGACCCCCAGATGTTCCATGAACGCCTTCCAGAACCTCGACGTGAGCTGGGGCCCTCGATCAGACACTATATCCTCAGGCACCCCGTATTGCCGGAAGACGTGCGTCAAGAAGGCCTCCGCAGTCTGTAGGGCCGTAGGGAGACCGGGCAGAGCGAGGAGACGGCAAGACTTAGAGGACCGATCCACAACGACCAGGATCGCGGTGTTACCCTGTGAGGGGGAGATCGGTAAGGAAATCCACCGACAGGTGCGACCACAGCCGTTGTGGAACGGGTAAGGGGTGTATAGCTTCCCTCTGGGCAGGTGACTAGAAGCCTTACACTGGGCGCACACCGAGCAGGAGGAAACATAAACCCTCACGTCCTTAGCCAAGGTAGGCCACCAGTACCTTCCGCTCAAACAGCGCACTGTCCAACCAATCCCAGGATGACCAGAGGAGGGTGACGTGTGGGCCCAATAGATCAACCGGTCACGGACAGCAGACGGGACGTACAGACGCCCAGCGGGACACTGGATGGGAGCGAGCTCTTCACGTAACGCCTGCTCGATTTTTCGCGTCCAGCTCCCACACCACCGGTGCTACCAGGCAGGAGGCCAAGAGTATGGGAGTATGATCCATGGGCCGCTCCTCTGTGTCATACAGTCGGGACAGTGCGTCTGCCTTCACGTTCTGGGAGCCTGGTCTGTAGGACAGGGTGAAAACAAAACGAGTAAAAAACAAGGCCCACCTTGCCTCACGAGGGTTGAGGCCTTGGTTTAACCCCTTCACGCCGAAGAGGCTTGAATTTTTGAGCTCTACCCTTAGACTTGGCGATGACTTAGTGTCCCCCTGAGTGACAGAAAACTGAGCCAATCACGGCACAACGCTCCGTATTTTTTGCTGGCTTGCCCCACCACCACAGAAAGCACTGAGCTAGGCTGAAACACCTGCATATGCATACGGTTTGCAAATTCATATGTGACATGTATTACTGCCAAAATAACAGGCAAAACAAACCCATTTCTTTGCTAAAAATGTGGGGCTCAAAACAGGTGGGGCCCTGCCCCATCTGCCATGAATGACGGGTCGCACTGGGCGTGCCCAAATGTTCCCGTGCATTCATGCAATTTACTGCCTTTAAGTCTCATTTATATAGGAACCACAAGGGATATCAAAGGTCTGTGAAAACATTTCAATTTCAACCAGCAGACAACATTTTGATTTTCCCAATAGACATTTGTCAGTTTAGATGTTTAGATTTTACTGAATTTATTTCTCATTTGAAGGATCATTTGCAAGAGGGCAGAGAAATTAGTTGCCATTTTATGGGATGTGAAAAAACGTATGCTGTTAAATCTAAATTTGCGTCTCATATATCCAGAAAACACAAAAACAGCTCAGTCAAACATGCATATGGAAACACAAACTGAAAATGTTACTGAGAACCCTGGTGTGTCAACAGAGAATTACTTTTCCGAGGACCTAGAGGCAGGCGGCCCCTTGGACAGTGTCGATGAAGCTCTCTTATTTATTTATTTTTAAACGTACACTGTTTTATTTAAAGCTTCGGGTAGAGTTATTGTTACATGTCTATGTCATTCAGTCTATTATTGAAGAATTTCAAGATATTTATGATCTTGGTCAATCACATCTTTTTTCATAGGTCAAGGAGAAGTTGGGTGTACTTGGCATTCCTGAGAATGATGTAAAATGTGTAATTGAAGAGCTCCAAAAGGAGGATCTTCTCAAGGCCTGTAATGGTTCTTCATGAACAGATCAGTGTCGGAAGACTCTCTTTAAAAACACTTTCAATTATGTTGAACCTGTGCCCTTGAATTTAGGCACTAATGGAATGTGGGAAAGAGTGCTTTGCCATGTATGTCCCTATGAATAAAACACTTGGTGCCATTTTTGAGTCAAAGACATTCAAGACACAGTATGAGAAAGATATTTGGGATGGATAGAATATTGCAGACAATGCTTTATTCTTTAGCCTTAAGCATCATATTTAGCCTTAATTCTAAACTCAGCAAATAAAGAAACATCCCTTTTTCAGGACCCTGTCTTAAGATCCTTCGTAAAAATCCAAATAACTTCACAGATCTTCATTGTAAAGAGTTTAAACACTGTTTCCCATGCTTGTTCAATGAACCACAAACAATTAATGAACATGCACCTGTTAAACGGTCGTTAAGACACTAACAGCTTACAGACGGTAGGCAATTCGGTCACAGTTATGAAAACTTAGGACACTAAAAGAGGCCTTTTTACTGACTCTGAAAAACACCAAAAGAAAGATGCCCAGGGTCCTGCTCATCTGCGTGAACATGCCTTAGGCATGCTGCAAGGAGGCATGAGGACTACAGATGTGGCCAGGGCAATACATTTCAATGTCTGTACTATGAGACACTTAAGACAGCGCTACAGGGAGACGGACAGCTGATCGTCCTCGCAGTGGAAGACCACATGTAACAACACCTGCACAGGATTGGTACATCCGAACATCACACCTGCGGGACAGGTACAGGATGGCAACAACAACTGGCTGAGTTACACCAGGAGCGCATTATCCCTCCATTAGTGCTCATACTGTCCGCAATAGGCTGAGAGGGGCTGGACTGAGGGCTTGTAGGCCTGTTGTAAGGCAGGTCCTCACCAGACATCACCGGCAACGACGTCTCCTATGGGCACAAACCCACCGTCATTGGACCAGACAGGACTGGCTCAAAGTGTTCTTCACTGAAGAGTTGCGGTTTTGTCTCACCTGGGGTGATGGTCGGATTCGCGTTTATCGTCAAAAGAATGAGCGTTACACTGAGGCCTGTACTCTGGAACGAGGATCGATTTGGAGGTGGAGGGTCTGTCATGGTCTGGGGCGGTGTGTCACAGCATCATCGGACTGAGCTTGTTGTCATTGCAGGCAATCTCAAAGCTGTGCATTACAGGGAAGACATCCTCCTCCCTCATGTGGTACCCTTCTTGCAGGCTCATCCTGACATGACCCTCCAGCATGAAAATGCCACCAGCCATACTGCTCGTGATTTCCTGCAAGACAGGAATGTCAGTGTTCTGCCATGGACAGCGAAGAGCTCAATCCCATTGAGCACGTCTGGGACCTGTTGGATCAGAGGGTGAGGGCTAGGGCCATTCCCCCCCAAAATGTCAGAGAACTTGCAGGTACCTTGGTGGAAGAGTGGGGTAACATCTCACAGCAAGAACTGGCAAATCTGGTGCAGTCCATGAAGTGGAGATGCACTGCAGTACTTAATGCAGCTGGTGGCCACACCAGATACTGACTGTTACTTTTGAGTTTGACCCTCCCTTTGTTCAGGGACACATTATTCGATTTCTGTTAGTCACATGTCTGTGGAACTTGTTCAGTTTATGTCTCAGTTGTTGAATCGTGTTATGTTCAAACAAATATTTACACATGTTAAGTTTGCTGAAAATAAACGCAGTTGACAGTGAGAGGACTTTCTTTTTTTTGCTGAGGAGTTTATATCAAGATGCATTTGAGGTTGCAAATCCTTCAGGACCAGGGAAAAATAAACACAAGGTGCTTTCTTTCAATCTTACTCTAGGTGACATTTTGCCTTATAACAGCTCAAATATTGATCACATGCAACTAGTCCTTCTGTGCAGAGAGCAAGCTTTTAAGCATTTTGAACAGGAATTAGTTCTTAACCCATCGCTAAGAGATCTTAAGGAGCTAGAGGATGGTGGTATTGTTTTAGCAGATGGACGCATTTTTATTTGCCATAGCTGGACATAATCGGGAATCTCACAGTATTGGGGACTATGCGGAAAATTTCAGCCAGAGTACATATTTTTGTCGATATTGTGACATTCACAGAGCAACATTTTAGTTGAATCCACCGTCAACTGGTTAAACAATAACTGCCCAGTCCTATAAAGAACATGTAAAGTACATAAAAGCTAATGACAAGGACAGTGCATGGGGTGTCAAATTTGATTCTCTATTTAACGAGCTTAAGTACTTCCACATTTGCCAGCCTGAACTGCCTTCTTGCCTTGGTCATGACCTCTCCGAGGGCATCGTCTCTATTGACCTTACACGGTTAATTAATCATTTGTTCAGTCAAGAGAAACATTTGACATATTTTGACTTTAACCAATGCATCAGCCAATTTAAACACCTTGGGAGTGATGGTAATGACAAACGTCCTGAGATAAGTCCTGGCTGTGAGAAGCTAAGTGAACATTCTGTACAAAACAGGAGGTGATGCAGCACACTTCAGACACTATTGAAGACATTAGGGGGATCTAATCATCTTTCTAAAATGTTGTCTGGATGTGCTCTTTGTTTTCACAGATGTTTTGCTGGAGTCAATCCATCCACTGGCTCGAAGACCGCCACAGCAGAGGCCGTCAGCAAGAAAAACAGAAAGGTAGTGGAGAAGAACAGAAACACAATTAATGCACGTCTGTATATGTCAGGAAGATAATGGACTTTGTGTTTTACACCTTAAGTGTTTGAAAATGATCTAGTATGCACTGAAATTGGTACATTGTTGAGGAAGTAATGCCACTTTGGCTGTTTGGAAATGTCTGGTATTTACTCAACTTGAGAGGACAAACCTTAAAGCTTGAATGCATAATTAGACATCTGGGAATAGGAGAAAAATATCCATTGAGATCTTTTCTAACCATAATCTCACATAATTAAAAAGTCCAATTACCCTTCCCAAAACGACATACTCTGCATTTAAACAGGGAGTGAAGGTAATGACAAAACTAAGATAAGGCCAGGCAGACATGTTGAGAGTAGGCTTACCCATCTTAGTAGGAAACATGTTATTTTTTTGGAGCTCAACGCGAGGCAATGCAATTTGAGAGTTACCTGTGTCTGAAAGGTTATTGTCAAAGCTAAGATACATACAGTATACCCGCTCCTTTCTTATCTGTAATGCGGTCACTTTCTAAGCTGGAACAGTTAAGCATGCACCTTATTCAGGACGTTGATCTATTTCGATAATTGATACATTTGAAACCTTTTGTGAAAGAAAAAAAGAAGAAAAAAAAATTGGGCTTGCATCTGATTGCATGTTGTCACATACAAGCTAGAATACCAGTAAACATAACTTTGCAACATTTTTCAATTTGTAAAGGAAGATGCTTGTATTTTCATATGTACACTTTGATAGGGGAAAGGTGTAACGATGTATGCCGAGAGTCAGGAAGCAAGTTCAGGGAGCGAGTGTTTTAATAAATAAAACGGGACATAATACAAAACAAGAAATACGAACAACGCACAGACAATAAGCAATGACGCCTGGGGAAGGAGCCAAAGGGAGTGACATATAAAGGGCAGGTAATCAAGGAGGTGATGGAGTCCAGGTGAGGGTCATTATGCACGTAATGCTGGTGACAGGTGTGCGCCATAACGAGCAGCCTGGTCACCTAGAGGCTGGAGAGGGAGCACATGTGACAGTACCCCCTCCCCAACCCGCAGCTCCAGCCGCAGGACACCGACCAAGATGGCGATCCCGGTGATCAGGAGCGGACCGGGGGAACCTGTCAATTCGGCTGAGGCACGGGAGCATGACGACCTAGAGCGCCGGAGAGAGACCATACGTGACAGTACCCCCTCCCCGGCACGTTCGGCTCCAGCCGCAAGACGCCAACCAAAGGGACAATCCCTGGGATCCGGACCGGACACCACCGCTGAGGCGCAGAAACCTGACGAACCGGCTGAGGTGTGAGAGCCTGATGAGCCGGCTGAGACCTCCCTGGTTGCCTCGGTCGAGGCATGGGAGCCTATCGAGCCCGCTGAGGCATGGGAGCCTATCGAGCCCGCTGAGGCATGGGAGCCTATCGAGCCCGCTGAGGCATGGGAGCCTATCGAGCCCGCTGAGGCATGGGAGCCTATCGAGCCCGCTGAGGCATGGGAGCCTATCGAGCCCGCTGAGGCATGGAAACCAGTCGGGCCAGCTGAGGCAGGGGAACCCGACAAACTGGCTGAGGCCTCCCAGGTAGCTCCGGTTCGGACACCCGGACCCGACATCACCTCCAACAGCAAAACAAACAAAAGAACACTCCCCAATGCTTCCCCTTGTTGAGTCGTCATTCTGTAATGATGTACACTGAGAGTCGGGAAGCAAGTTCAGGGAGTGAATACATGTAATAAATAAATGAACACACCAAGAACCACAAACAGCGCACCGACATGAAACAGATACAGGAAACAATGACGACTGGGGAAGAAACCAAAGGGAGTGAAATGTATAGGGCAGGTAATCAAGGAGGTGATGGGAGTCCAGGTGAGTGTCATTATGCGTGTAATGCTGGTGACAGGTGTGCGTCACAACGAGCAGCCTGGTGACCTAGAGGCCGGAGAGGGAGCACAGGTGACAAAAGGTGTACAGTAGGTTTGTAATTGAGGTGTTTGTGATGCAGCCCATTTAGCTCGAGTTTATTGGCATTTCAGTTGTACGATGGGAGCTTATTGAATGTGATGGTCACTTTTTTGGTTTGTTTACATTAAACCATGCTTAAGAACATATTATTTGTTTTGTGTTTACTTGTTTTGGTAATGCAAATGTTTACAGTACTATTGGCATGTTACTGTAAAAGCACATACAACAGATAACTGGTTTTACAGCAAAAATAGAAAAATAAATTACAGTAATTTAATGCAATTCGAGTAAATCCTGTGCATTTTGTAGATACAAGTAATTACTGTAAAATAAAAGCACAATAATATATTCTAATTAGAAAGGTGTATAGGTACTGTACAAATACAGACAATTGCTGTTATTTATAAACAATAAGTTATTGTAGTACATCTACAGCAACAAAAACTGTTTTACAGTACTTTACTGGCAACTTTTTTGCTGTTAATTTACTGTAATTTCTACAGTAAATGTTTTACAGTGCAGCCAACAAGTGCTCAGCATATGTGGGAACTCCTTCAAGACTGTTGGAAAAACATTCCAGGTGAAGCTGGTTGAGAGAATGCCAAGCGTGTGCAAAGCTGTCATCAAGGCAAAGGGTGGTGTCACGTTCGTCCTATGAATCCGACCAAGGTGCAGCGTCGTATACGTACATTCTTCTTTATTAAAAGAATGAACACTGAACAAACTAACAAAATGAACCGTGAAGCTAATATGAATAGCGCAGACAGGCAACTAAACATAGAACAAGAACCCACTAACACCAAAGGGAAATGGCTACCTAAATATGATCCCCAATCAGAGACAACGATAAACAGCTGCCTCTGATTGGGAACCATATCAGGCCACAATAAACATACAAATCACCTAGATCTAGAAAACCCTAGACATACAAAAACCCTAGACATACAAAAACCATAGACATACAAAAACCCTAGACAATACAAAAACTAGCGTACCCACCCTAGTCACACCCTGTCCTAACCAAAATATAAAGAAAACAGAGATATCTCAGGTCAGGGTGTGACAGGTGGCTACTTTGAAGAATCTCAAATCTAAAATATATTTAGATTTGTTTAACACTTTTTTGGTTATTACATGATTCTATATGCGTTATTTCATGTGTACAGCAGTAGTTATATAGGACAAACCATGACTAGAATACAGTATGTAACTACATATAAAAGTGGGTAAAACAGTATGTAAACACATATCCTAACTAATGTCAATGCTAACTAATGTCAATGCACCTTTATGACTCAAAGAGTCAAGAGTCAAGTTTCATTTTTTAGCTCACCTAGCTGTGCTGTTGAGGAACTAGAGCAAGCACACTTGTAGTTGTTTCATTTGGAATTACAACCCTGCATCCCTGTCATCACACAATTACTGTTGTTGTTTACGCAATACAAAAACGGCCCATTTATAAATCTCCATATACGGGTAGGGGTGTAAAGGGCTACATGAAATTATACATATTTTTATTATTATTATTATTATTATTGGCCCAGTGTTCCACTCTCTGAGGTTGGGATAATAATGCGAAACTGCGAAAATGATGATAACTCCCTTTTAGTGTAAGAACTGTTTGAAAAGACTGCCTGAAATTTCAGCCTATTCTGGTGGGATTCATTTTTCTTTCTCTTTGACCATTTTAATTGAAAACAATCACAGTAGGGTTCTTAATTGTTACACAGAAATTATTTAATGTTGAGATAAAAAGACTCAATTGGACCTCAATTGAACTATTTTTCAAGAAATCACAGAATAGTTTGACAACCCTGTTTGCAAGCTTTCAAATGACATCTAACTCAACTGTTTATCTTTTTCAGCGATGAAGACATGGATGTCTCTTGCCAAGAATTCTCAACTCCATGATACCCGGTGCAGTTGAGAGGCGAGGAGATGGGTTTTGGCAAAGTGTCGTCTACCTCTGACTACATCGAGTCGGTATCAGTCGATACTTATAAAAATGTCCATTCTTTCATGCATACCTTCTAACTATGTTTGTCCTGTGCAGTGGCGACCCGTCATTCAGGGCAGGTGGGGAAGAGCCCTGTTTTGAGCCACATATTTTTTGCAAAAATATATTTGGGGGGCTTACCTGTTTTGCATGTTATTTTGGCATTAATACATGTCACATATCAGTTTGCAAACAAATGTAAAAAATAATATATATAATTTTAATAAAGCCACATACAAACATGGCCTTTTTTTGTTTTCTTGAGTAAAGCAGCTCCAATATGCAGGTGTTTCAGCCTAGTTCAGCGCTTCCTGTGGTGGTGGGGCAAGCCAGCAGAAAATATGGAGCGTTGCGCCGTGATTGGCTCAGTGTTCTGTCACTCATGGGGACTTTACATCACTGCCAAGTGTAAGAGGAGACCTTGAAAATTTTAGCCCTTCAGCTGCTGCCATAGAAGTGCCCATCCAAGAAGGCTCAAGGTCATTGGCCACAGATAAAATTACGTCAAATCACGTTATATGTACAGTAGCTTTGATTGGACTGATCATGTCGACATCATACTTTCACAATCTTAGCTAGCAGTCATCATCATGAATCAAGTCGACAATCTACTGGCAAATCCTTTTATATCCTTGTCATAATATGAAGGAACTATATCTCGGTGATATTTCTGCTGTGTACAGCCTTGACAGATCCCAAGGGATGACGCGGTGCACTCTACGCTGATAAGCCTATCCTTTGCCATGTTATAGCCCTATTCCGACAGGTATAACTAGAGATGCTGTTTTTGTAATTATTATCAGAGCTTGTGCATTCTTCCAGAGGAGATGATGATTCACACAGGATTAGTTTTTCCAAACTTCTCCCTGTAATTCTTCATTCTTTTCAAATTGCATCGACTCTTACGAAGATATTTCAAAGTTATGTCTGGACAATAATAGACTACCCCGATAACTCGTGCTTGATTGTCAAACGTATAGGTCTCCCCATAATATTTAAAATGATGAAGTGTGATCTTAATCATTATTTTAGCACAATGTTCAGAGCAGTTGTTTGGCACATGTGCCCGCATGTTCTGGATATGGTGAACCAGTTACCAACACCTGCGCCGAACATTGTGAAACAGGTAATTCATGTTTACCTAAGTAGTTAGATGGTTTGTCATTAAATGTATCAGATAGACATGCTTCTAATAACTGTACATTATTGACCCGTGACTGACAATTTTGAAGTACATTAGCTAAAACCCTAAAATGAGGTGATGTCGGAAGTTTACATACACCTTAGCCAAATACATTTAAACTCAGTTTTTCACAATTCCTGACATTTAATCTGAGTAAAAATTCCCTGTTTTAGGTCAGTTAGGATCACCACTTTTATTTTAAGAATGTGAAATGTCAGAATAATAGTAGAGAGAATGAATTATTTCAGCTTTCATCACATTCCCAGTGGGTCAGAAGTTTACATACACTCAATTATAATTGAGTTAATAAAGCCACATACAAACATGGCCTTTTTTTGTTTTCTTGAGTAAGGCAGCTCCAATATGCAGTTGTTTCAGCCTAGTTCAGCGCTTTCTGTGGTGGTGGGGCAAGCCAGCAGAAAATACGGAGCGTTGCGCCGTGATTGGCTCAGTGTTCTGTCACTCATGGGGACTTTACATCACTGCCAAGTGTAAGAGGAGACCTTGAAAATTTTAGCCCTTCAGCTGCTGCCATAGAAGTGCCCATCCAAGAAGGCTCAAGGTCATTGGCCACAGATAAAATTACGTCAAATCACGTTATATGTACAGTAGCTTTGATTGGACTGATCATGTCGACATCATACTTTCACAATTTTAGCTAGCAGTCATCATCATGAATCAAGTCGATAATCTACTGGCAAATCCTTTTATATCCTTGTCATAATATGAAGGAACTATATCTCGATGATATTTCTGCTGTGTACAGCCTTGACAGATCCCATGGGATGACGCGGTGCACTCTACGCTGATAAGCCTATCCTTTGCCATGTTATAGCCCTATTCCGACAGGTATAACTAGAGATGCTGTTTTTGTAATTATTATCAGAGCTTGTGCATTCTTCCAGAGGAGATGATGATTCACACAGGATTAGTTTTTCCAAACTTCTCCCTGTAATTCTTAATTATTTTCAAATTGCATCGACTCTTACGAAGATATTTCAAAGTTATGTCTGGACAATAATAGGCTACCCCGATAACTCGTGCTTGATTGTCAAACGTATAGGTCTCCCCATAATATTTAAAATGATGAAGTGTGATCTTAATCATTATTTTAGCACAATGTTCAGAGCAGTTGTTTGGCACATGTGCCCGCATGTTCTGGATATGGTGAACCAGTTACCAACACCTGCGCCGAACATTGTGAAACAGGTCATTCATGTTTACCTAAGTAGTTAGATGGTTTGTCAGTACATGTATCAGATAGACATGCTTCTAATAACTGTACATTATTGACCCGTGACTGACAATTTTGAAGTACATTAGCTAAAACCCTAAAATTAGGTGATGTCGGAAGTTTACATACACCTTAGCCAAATACATTTAAACTCAGTTTTTCACAATTCCTGACATTTAATCTGAGTAAAAATTCCCTGTTTTAGGTCAGTTAGGATCACCACTTTATTTTAAGAATGTGAAATGTCAGAATAATTAGTAGAGAGAATGAATTATTTCAGCTTTCATCACATTCCCAGTGGGTCAGAAGTTTACATACACTCAATTAGTATTTGGTAGCATTGCCTTTAAATTGTTTAACTTGGGTCAAATGTTTCGGGTAGCCTTCCACTATCTTGCCACAATAAATTGAGTGAATTTCGGCCCATTTCTCCTGACAGAGCTGGTGTAACTGAGTCAGTTTTGTAGGCCTCCTTGCTCGCACACGCTTTTTCAGTTCTGCCTAAAAAAATTCTAGAGGATTGAGGTCAGGCTTCGTGATGGCCACTCCAATACCTTGACTTTATGGTCCTTAAGCCACTTTGCCACAACTTTGGAAGTATGCTTGGGGTCATTGTCCATTTGGAAGACACACTTCATTTGTTTACAAGTTTTGGGGTTTTGAAGTCTTCTTTTTGTTTACAATTCTATACATTTTGCTTTCAATTGTTTGGTTTTTGATCACAACATCCATTATTTCATCCGTCCTCGAAAATATAATGTTTACATTCTCAACTTTATTTTTCATGTTCACGATTTATTTTATTTTGAATTTAATACTTATGGCGTGAAATTGACCCCATACCCGTAGCCTACATATTTTGATTTCCGGTGCACAGTTCTGACTGTCTGTCTGCCTGGTGGCCGACATGCCTACCTATGCCCCTCCCATCTCCTCTTTCTCGCTCTTTCTTTGCTGTGAAAGATGCGAGAGTTTGTGTTCTCGAAATAGACTACGGAAAATTGTTTCCTCCTCTAAATCTTAGGAGTCGATTCCTAGCGGAATTGAAGCTTGACACCCAGAAATGGGAGTTGACACCGGGCAAGGAGTCGAGGAATCGATTATTTTGGAGTCGGTTTCCCACCACTATTCAGGAGCGGCATTCCTTTGCAGACAAGTTAAATGCCCGTTCATTGGCTCTTCGAAACTACAGTATCTCCAAAGAAGGTTTCGTGGCGGCATTTAAAAAGCCCTAGTGTATACCCTTTCAGACAAACAAACATGCGGTAGCGGAGGCGCTTTCAAGGCGCCACATTCCATATGTCTGAAAGAGGTAGGCTATATGAATGGAGTAGGCTAGTTGAGGATGAGCTACGACGGGACAAATCGTTCTTCTTTGAACATCGTTCTTCTTGCAAAGCATGTACACGTTTTAATCGAACTATTATATTAATCTGACAGTCCACAACAATCACATTGTTGTGTGAATGTAACCATACAGCAACAAACATCGTAATAGTAATAATTATATAAATAATGTTTTAATTGTGTCTGAATTAAGACTAATCAGAGATTGTTTGTGGATGACATGGAGTCACTGACCAAATCACTACAGTATCAAAAAAGAGGGATCAAAAAGCAGGACTCGTGCTAAAGATGCCATGATAATAATACAGTACAATTGTTACTCAACAGGCAAGGATATAGCGCAGTGGTCACCAAACTACGGCCCGCGGGCCGGATACGGCCCGTCAGCACATTTGGCCCGGCCCTCTGAACAATACCAGAGACGCTATCGAATTTTTTTCCTATTTGGCCTCCAGAAAAAAAATCCTAGGCCCGGCCCTGTCAAAGAGAGAACGGAATAATGGCGAAAAGGTTAGGTAAGAGAAAAATTGATTCAGAATGCGTTCGGGCCAGCTTTCGGGTTGCTAAACTGATAGCAAGAAGCGGTAAGCCTTTCACTGACGGAGAGTTTGTTAAGAAATGTATGGATGCTGTCGCGGAGGAGGTGTGTCCCGAGAAGAAAGATGCATTTAATGCCGTAAGTCTGTCGGCGAGTACAATCACCAGACGCGTTGAAGAAATCGGGAGTAATGTATATGCCCAGCTGCAGCAGAAGACGAAAGAATTTGACTTTTTTTCATTAGCACTGGATGAGAGCACAGACGTGCAAGACACAGCGCAACTGCTCATTTTTATTCGTGGAGTTAGCGCAAACTTTGAGATATGCGAGGAGCTGGCAGCCCTCCAAAGTCTCAAAGGGACTACAACGGGAGAGGATATTTTTGACAAAGTGTGCCAAACCATGGAGAAGTTGGACCTGGACTGGTCAAAGCTAGCTAGCATCACGACTGACGGGGCTCCTAGCATGGTGGGCGAAACTCGCGGTCTAATAGGACGCATGAACCGGGAGTTGGAAAAAAGGGGTCTCACCGCCCCTCTACGAGTCCACTGCCTAATTCACCAGCAAGCACTGTGCTGCAAAGTGTTGAAGTGGGATTCTGTAATGAAGGTTGTGGTGTCGTGCATAAACTTCATCAGAGCAAAGGGACTTAAACACAGGCAGTTCCAAAAATTCCTGTCTGAACTGGAGTCTACGCACGGAGATGTGCTGTACTACACAGAGGTCCGATGGCTGAGCCGGGGCAGAGTTTTGAGGCGTTTTTACGAGCTGCTACCCGAAATTAACGCATTTCTTCATTTAAAAGACAAAACGGTCCCAGAGCTGATCGACCCAGAATGGAAATGGCACCTCGCATTTTTAACAGACGTGACAGAAATACTTAACAGCCTTAACTTGCAGCTACAAGGCGAGGGGAACTCATTTGCGACATGTATTCACACATAAAAGCATTTGAGGTGAAATTAGCGCTGCTTTTGGAACAAGTGAAAAAGCGCAACTTCGTCCATCTTCCTGCTACCCAAAACCTGTCGACAGAGAACCCAGCGGTCCCGTTCCCAGCTGAAAAGTGCGTGGAAGCACTGGAAATGCTGAAGGCGGAGTTCGGTGTGCGATTCAGTGAACTACATGTTCATGCAAAAGAAATCCGTCTTTTTCAGAACCCCTTTGTTGCCGACATTGATGAAGCCCAGCCTTCATATCAGTTTGAGTTGGCTGAGTTACAGAACTGTGATGTTCTGAAAGACGCATTCAAGCCCAACAGTCTCATTGACTTCTATGCCGCCCTCCCAAACGACACATATCCAAACATCAAAAAACACGCAATGAAAATGTCCACAGTTTTTGGCAGCACGTATATCTGCGAGAAAACCTTTTCTCGCATGAAACTGCTGAAAACCCCGATGAGATCAAGATTGACAGATGAACATTTGCATCAGTGCTTGAGACTGGCTGTAACTAGAATGGAACCTGATATTCAACTTCTCACCAGCCAGATGCAGGCCCACAGTTCACACTGATGAACATACATAGATAGGTAAGCTCACTTTTCTGACTTGAATGAGTCATTCTGAGCATAAACAAATATAATCATAATAAAATCTACTGGGATAAAATCCATCTTTACAACCATACTGGTAGTGAAATGTATTGTGCTGTGTATGTGCTGTATCACTTAGTTCAGTTTCTCAACCTGCTTCTTTTGTGGTTTTCACAGGGAAGTTGATGAGAGAGAGCTGCAAACAGCGGTGTCTACAAGCCTACTGGAACCTACAAAAGGATTATAAGGAAGGAACACAATAACTTTAAGAGACTGCTCATATGTGTCAGAGAGATTCTGCTCTGACAACTGAGCTGAACTTTTATCTGTTAAGATTGTGCATGGCACGACAGAAAGTTAATGTTCCATGGCTTTTTTTTCTATGAAGAACCCAGAGAGAGTTATTTAGTTATTATTTATTTCCTGTTTTTTCTGTGAAGAACTCAGAGAGGGTTATTTAGTTATTATTTATTTCATTAATAGTGTTATTATTTGTTTCCTGACTTTTTTTCTGTAAAGAACCTGGAAAGGGTTATTTGGTTATGTGTGGCTTTCTGGAAAACAATAAAAATTTTAAGCTCCCCTACGATCGTCACACTTTTTCTGTTACAAACTGACACCGGCCCCCCATCAGAGAAGGGAAAAGTTATGTGGCCCTCACAGGAAAAAGTTTGGGGACCCCTGATATAGCGCATCAGTGTTCCCAGTACAATAAACACATAATATGATATATTATCACTTTCTAAAGTGGAGGTGAGGTATATCAAATTTGAGAAATATATAAATATTAGGACGAGCAATGTCGGAGTGGCATTGACTAAAAAACAGTAGAATAGAATACAGTATATACATATGAAATGAGTAAAGCAGTACAGTATGTAAACATTATCTAAGTCACTAGTGTTCCACTATTAAAGTGACCAGTGATTACATGTCTATATAGGGCAGCAGCCTCTTAAGGTGCAGGGTTGAGTAACCGAGTGGTAGCCGACTAGTGATGGCTATTTAACAATCTGATGGCCTCGAGATAGAAGCTGTTTTTCAGTCTCCCGGTCCCGGCTTTGGTGGACCTATACTGACCTCGCCTTCTGGATGGTAGCAGGGTGAACAGGCCGTGGCTCGGTTGAGCAAAGACACATTTCTTCAGCCTCCTGCGGTTGAAGAGGCACCGTTCACCACACTGTCTGTATGGGTTGACCATTTCAAATTGTCAGTGATGTGTTCGCAGAGGGACTTGACATTTTTCACCTTCTCCACTGCGGTCCTGTAGATGTGTATAGGGGCGTGCTCCATCTGCTCTCTCATGAAGTCCACGATTTGTTTTGTTGAGGTAGATGTTATTTTCCTGGCACCACTCCGAAAGGGCCCTTACCTCCTCCCTGTAGGCTGCCTGGTCATTGTTGGTAATTTGCCACTTAAAATGAAATGCTTCTACACCTGCATTGCTTGCTGTTTGGGGTTTTAGGCAGGGTTTCTGTACAGCACTTTGAGATATCAGCTGATGTAAGAAGGGTTTCATAAATACATTTGATTATATAATGTTTGGTTTGACCATACAGTGAGTGTTTTTCAGAATGTCTAATATGCTATAAACGTTGCAATCTTGAATGTGTCTTGGTCAACAATGTACCATATTTGACCCTTAACCTATACTAAAGGTAAACGGTTAGTTAGACTAGGTTGGGGAGAGCTGATCATAAACCAGTTGTTTGGACTCGAAAGTACTGTAATCACAGTTTTTGAACAGAACCCCATGCAAAATCACATCGAGTCACTGAGTGTGGGGGCGGTAGGGGTGTTGTCTTCGTCACAGTAATCCGATTGGGCTAAATGCTTCCTCAAAATGGGCTTTGAACTTCACACGATATACAGAAATAGAAGACACAGCCGGTGGAAGTATGCTAACTGGGAGAGGCTCAATTCAATTATTAAATTAAAGCATGCACACTAAGCTACTTATCTAGCTTATTCACGAGCTCGCTTGAGAAGCCAGTGATATCACCAACAGCACTTCGCTAACTGTTCTATATCAAGAGGAGACTAGATCGGGCTAGCAATTCAACTAGCAGATAGCTAACGTTACAGATGCAGCCATCAAACTACAGGTGGAAACTGATAGCTAGCTAAATTATTCGGCTATCTTGAAGCATTGTAAGATTGCACCAAGACAGACCTTTGAATTGGCTAGCCCCTTGTGCTACGAAGAAGAAATACAGGCTCACTGACCGCTAGTAATCATTTGATTAATTCAAAGACTGAGGGAATGGACTTTACATTGGACTTTGCGGCAGGATGCATAGGAGGTAAGTTAAACTATAGCCAGCTAGCAAGCACACCCTTGGATATATTGCTTCAATGATTGCTACGTGGCAGCAGCACCGAGTCATTGAAAGGGTTTGTCAAATGCGTCGCGTTGGAATCGTTTTGAATTTACTTAATGATTCGTGGCTAGCTATATTAGTTTGCTAATGCAGAAATGTGCCTAGTGATGGCGCAAGTTTACCAACAAAGAATGGAAAAATACTGAGTACTGTGAGCGTCTTGTCCACTAGTCTAGCACTTTCTTGCCCCCATTGTTGTTAAACTCGCCATATGTACTTAGCTGGCTAAACCTGTTGGTTTCTTAGCTATAGAATATATCTGGTTGATAACCTTTTAATTCTCTCACAACCAAACAATTAACGTTACATTCATTTCAATCGAAACTATGTGCTCATAGTTGGGAGTGGTACAATGGGCAGTCCCTCAAGCACCAACTTCACATGGTGAAAACTGGTGAATGTGAAGTGAACTAACGTAACGTACAATCTTCAGATTTTTCAGACGGGGGTACTCATTTTTTAAGATTACCCCCCCCCCCCCAACACAAAATTAAACTAGGTGTATTTCTAGACCTTAGAGGCGTTGTGAACTAGGACCTGTCTAGCTAAATTACATTGTTAAAATTATTCTCCACAGGAAGTTATTTTCTTGACTTCCTACAAAGATGTATAATTGCCTTTAACCCTACCTCCATCTCAAATTATATGAATGTTGTCCCGGTTAGCCAGACAGACAAAGTTATTGATTAATAAACTATATCGTTGAGCATTATTGTGATACTGTCTCAGCTACAGATAAGGTCTTGCAAGTGAGGGTCAGACTAATGTACTCTAATCTGAAACTGCCCTAGGCAGGTTTAGTCCTGTGACACACACAGGTGGTGTCAGATAGTATTGCGTTTTCCTCTCTCTAACAATCATGTCAAGGACAAGGGTACAGTGAACAACTGTTGATGGCAGTCCAGATAAGACAGTTTGTTCTTGTGTGTGATGCACTTGATATTCAAACATGCACCCACCACTGTTGCAACAATACCTCACAGTGGTTGCAACTTAAATCAAAGACTGATAAGCAGTGGAATGCATCTCCATGCTCTCTACTGTAGTGTTATTCACCACTCTCTATGCTATCCTGTTTTGCAATTAAGGGTTTGTTTTTCCTATCAGTTTCACATGGCTTTAACTTAGTATAGCCTACATTACTTAGCAGAAATCAACTGCTTCCAACAAGCAAGTGCTTACTAACAGATCTTTGTCATTTTCAGGTGCTGCAGGTGTTTTGGTTGGCCATCCTTTTGATACTGTAAAGGTGGGTTTATGTTTTCTCGCTGGAAAATGCCTGGCACATGTTTTATTTTTCTTAGCTACCGTGGGGTTTATTAAGCCTCGTCGAAGGGGCGAGTTTGAATGACAAATGACCAACAGCGTTTGATAGAGAATTAAATAGGTTATGCATGCTCTTTTCCAATCAAAACATTTTAAGAACCACATTTTCTCGGCTACTACTTACAAATAATAAACCGCACTTTTTTCCCCAGACCACACAAACTTGGGTATTTTGGCTGTTTTCTGACCTAGTGACATCAATGGAAATACTGTTCCCGCTACCCAAAAAATTCTTACTACGAGTCATTATTATGAGATACATTTAGGGGTCTGTATCACATGAATCCAATGTTTTTATTTTACATTTATTTAACTAGGCAAGTCGGATAAGAACAAATTCTTATTTTCAATGACAGCCTAGGAACAGTGGGTTTAACTGCCTTGTTCAGCGGCAGAACGACAGATTTGTAACTCGGGGATTCGAACTTGCAACCTTTCGGTTACTATTCCAATGCTCTAACCACTAGGCTACTTTGCATCACGCCCTCCTCAACTTTCAAGAATAACCTTATGTATATCCCATTGTCAATGTGTGTGTGGGAGAGTTGGTGATGTTGTTCTATATTAATGGATTGGAGAGTTGTTGATGTAAGTTGGTGCCTGTTTGATATTGATTTAATTAAATGCAGTCTATTAAAAGGGTCAATCTGGGATTGGTCCATGCATTTTTGGACTTAAGTTAATATATACAGTTGAAGTCGGAAGTTGCCATACCTTCGCCAAATACATTTAATCCTAGTAAAAATTGTCTTAGGTCAGTTATTATCACTACTTTTATTTTAAGAATGTGAAATGTCAGAATAAAAGTAGAGGGAATCATTTCAGCTTTTATTTCTTTCATCACATTCCCAGAGGGTCAGAAGTTCACAACACTTAATTAGTATTTTGTAGCATTGCCTTTAATTGTTTAACTTGGGTCAAATGTTTCAGGTAGCCTTCCACAAGCTTCCCACAATAAGTTGGGTGAATTTTGTCCCATTCCTCCTGACAGAGCTGGTGTAATTGAGTCAGGCCTCCTTGCTCGCACATGCTTTTTCAGTTCTGCCCACAAATTTTCTATAGGATTGAGGTCAGGGCTTTGTGATGGCCACTGCAATACCTTGACTTTGTTGTCCTTAAGCCATTTTGCCACAACTTTGGAAGTATGCTTGGTGTCATTGTCCATTTGGAAGACCCATTTGCGATCAAACCTGACTGATGTCTTGAGATGTTGCATCAATATATCCACATAATTTTCTTACCTCATGATGCCATCTATTATGTGAAATGCACCAGTCCCTCCTGCAGCAAAGCACCCCCACAACATGATGCTGCCACCCCCGTGCTTCACGGTTGGGATGGTGTTCTTTGGCTTGCAAGTCTCTCCCTTTTTCCTCCAAACATAATGATGGCCATTATGGCCAAACAGTTCTATTTTTGTTTCATCAGACCAGAGGACATTTCTCCAAAAAGTACGATCTTTCTCCCCATGTGCAGTTGCAAACCGTAGTCTGGCTTTTTTTATGGTGGTTTTGGAGCAGTGGCTTCTTCCTTGCTGAGCGGCCTTTCAGGTTATGTCGATATAGGACTCGTTTTTACTGTGGATATAAATACTTTTGTACCCGTTTCCTCCAGCATCTTCACAAGGTCCTTTGCTGTTCTGTGATTGATTTGCACTTTCCACACCAAAGTACGTTCATCTCTAGAAGACAGTACGAGTCTCCTTCCTGAGCGGTATGACGGCTATGTGGTCCCATGGTGTTTATACTTGCGTACTATTGTTTGTACAGATGAACGCGGTACCTTCAGGCGTTTGGAAATTGCTCCCAAGGATGAACCAGACTTGTGGGGGTCTACTATTTTTTTTAATTAAATTTTTTTTTTTTAATCTGAGGTCTTGGCTGATTTATTTAGATTTTCCCATGATGTCAAGCAAAGACGCACTGAGTTTGAAAGTAGACCTTGAAAAACATCCACAGGTACACCTCCAATTGACTCAAATGATGTCAATTAGCCTATCAGAATCTTCTAAAGCCATGACATAATTTTCTGGAATTTTCCAAGCTGTTTAAAGGCACAGTCAACTTAGTGTATGTAAACTTCTGACCCACTGGAATTGTGATCCAGTCAATTATAAGTGAAATAATCTGTCTGTAAACAATTGTTGGAAAAATTACTTGTCATACACAATGTAGATGTCCTAACCGACTTGCAAAAACTATAGTTTGTTAACAAGAAATTTGTGGAGTGGTTGAAAAACAAGTTTTAATGACTCCAACCTAAGTGTATGTAAAATTCCGACTTCAACTGTAGCCATTGATTCTTTAATGTAACTTAGAAATTCCTCATGAGCATTGGTCTTACCCTATCAGAACCTAAAATATAACCTTGGTTTATTATTTGTAAGCAATCACTGTATCGTTTCAAAACATGGTTAAAACTACTATTCTTATCTCATTGCTGTTCAGTCTTTGCATCCATGTGTGAGATTCCCTGTGCCTATGTTTTTGAGTGGTAAAATTGTTCTCCTGCCCCATTCCTCAGTTATTTACCAAATAAAGTGGTGGGGAAAATGCTTAGTTATTGTTTGAATCCTAGATTGTGCTTTTAAAAGGTGTTGATCTGCATGACTATTGAATTTGTATTTTGTTTACTTGGTCATAAAAAGCACATTCTAAACTTCAAACACTTTTTCCCCATCTCAAGATGTTAAATGAAAATTAGTATAGTAAGTGCCTATTATCTTAAATCAGCCATAAATCCCCTCGGGACGGGTACCGGAAGCTTGTGTGCAACAGGGAGTGGAAATTGAACGCAAGCTTCACAAAAAAAATGTGATTGCTAAAACATTTCTGTCTATGGGTAACAGGGTTAACGTTATGCTTGACCTGCTCAGTGTTCCCCCACAAAACACTAGAAAATGCCCATAAGGCTTACCTGCTTTTACACTGTGAATATACTTTGATGTTCAATGTTTCTTTTGAGAAAAACATTTTAAAAATGATTAGTTTTACCATATTAAAACGACAGTTCACATAACAGGGTTGACCTTAAAATGACGGGCAGATGTAAATAAATCACATGAACGAAATAATCTTCAGATATACATTTGTTGAAGTAACTAGGGCTTTACAATTATGGTGAAACTTGGAGACATTGAGACATTTTTTTTGTTGATAAGTGGGTTGAAATCCTCCTAGAATTGACACGGGGTTGGTTGACTGAGGGACATGTCAAGGCAGAGGGCAAAGTATTTTGTAAACGTGGACTTTTTTTCCATAAGGTAACTTCTAGTAAAGTTATACCAGTCATAGCAATAAAGTTATTTGGGCTCAAAATAGCCTCATGAAATGTATATTATATAGCTGTGGAAACCTAAGAATCAGTAGGCTTAATTGTTTTATTATAAAAATGTCAGTACAAGCCTCATCGTATTTTCATACATGTAATTAGTCTAAGAGCTGTAATTTGCCAACACTGAATCTTCGAATGTGTACTCAATCTCTAAGCAACAAGTTACAACCCGTATCAGGATATTTGTACTTTACGCCTGTTTGATATTTGACAGAACCTTTTTCCCAAGATGTGTATTCGTACACTTTTTACATTTTTAAAATAATTTGGAATACGAAGGCGCCGAGGGAGGGACACCATGTTGATTTTTTTTTTATCTCTGAACGGGGAGGGCTGTCTTTAACAGCATAGGTGTCACTTTGTTGTAGATGAGGGACAATCAACCTCTGCACGGATGTGTGACCTAGCTAGTAAGTACGGTCAAGGTCTTCTGTTTCTCCCCCGTGTTTTGTAAAAAAAATATTCTCCAGATGTACAAGCACAGAATACTTATTTGTTGTATATACATATATATCATTTCACCACCACCCAAATCCCATACCTTGGTACACTACATTTGCCATTAGTAACTTTTTCATGCATTGTCCCTTTTCCTTTGTTTTGTATTATTAAATGTGGCAGTATTGTCTTTGCTTTTTTTTACAAACATTGAGGTGTCCATTTTTTTAATTTAGGTACGACTCCAAGTTCAGAGTGTGGACAGACCTCTGTACCGTGGCACGTATCACTGCTTCCAGTCTATCATACGACAAGAGTCGGTGAGTACGACCACCACCATGACCGACTCAAGTTCCTCACAGTACCAAGTCTGTAGAACTCACCTGATGTGGCCTACGGGCTGGACGTTTGAGACTGCTGTAGTGGGGGAAACACTTTCATTTTTTAAGTGTGTGTGTGGGTAGTTACCAGTGGTGAAATATTTTCATATTCGAATGAATCCGTTTCACGGTGGTTGGCTCTGCATTGCCATGTGCTCTGTGCAGTGCCAACTACAGTTGGTACCATTGGTTAGAACAGGGCTCTACTCAAGTGTCTCTCGTTACAGTCTTGTGCGTCAGCCTAGCAGAGAGCCTATCAGCCAGTCTGGAGGGAGGAGGTTGGGAGAAATATCAGTAGCCAGGGTTAATCGGAGCGCTGTGCCTGCTCCGCGGCTAAATTAAGAGAACCGCCTTATCACTCGCGCAGGTTGGGAGTTGCGCCAGGTTTTAATGGGGTAGATTCTGCTGGGCTGCCTCAACCTGTTTTTCGTCGTGATTAGGAATTCCCTCAATGGTGGAGTACTAGTGTTAAGCTATATCATCATTTAAAGGAGTAGAATAGCGGCATATACAGCACATTTAGCATTATACCATTGCTTTATAAAGAGTCTGGCCTTGAGAACAGCATTTATTGTAGTGAAAGTGTGATTTGGTTAAATAATAATAAATATGCCATGTAGCAGATACCTTTATCCAAAACTCCTTTTATTCCCAGTTATTCAGCTTCATTACCTTATTATTTCGGTCCCTCTTTCTGCTGTGTGTCCACAGATGACAGGGCTCTACAAAGGCATCGGCTCCCCCATGATGGGCCTGACCTTCATCAATGCCATCGTGTTCGGTGTCCAGGGCAACGCCATGCGCAGGCTGGGCCACGACACACCGCTCAACCAGTTCCTGGCTGGGGCATCGGCGGGGGCATTGCAGAGCATCATTTGCTGCCCTATGGAGCTGGCCAAGACACGGATGCAGCTGCAGGGCTTGGGCGAGAGGAAGTCCAAGCAGAAGTTGTACAAGAACTCACTAGACTGCCTGGTGCGCATCTACCGGAAGGAGGGCTTCTGCGGAATCAACCGGGGAATGGTGACCACGCTGGTCCGTGAGACGCCGGGCTTTGGGATCTACTTCTTGACCTACGATGTCCTGACGCGCCACTTGGGCTGCGAGCCCGACGACCCCTACATGATCCTCAAGTTGCTGTTTGCCGGCGGCATGTCGGGCATCGCCTCGTGGATCTCCACCTACCCCGTGGACGTCATAAAATCCCGGCTCCAGGCGGACGGCGTGGGTGGCCACAACAAGTATAACGGCATTGCAGACTGCATGCGTCAGAGCATGAAGCGGGAGGGCTGGCGGGTGTTCACGCGTGGCCTCACCTCCACACTGCTGCGGGCATTCCCAGTCAACGCCACAACCTTTGCCACCGTGACTCTGTTCCTCATGTACATGCGGAACGACGAGGGCGGCATCACAGACTGCGAGCCCCTACCCGCCCACTCCTCACTCACTGCGAGCCCACAGCAGGCCCAGCCCTCAAGCCTGTGACCTGGGGAAGATTGTGCTTCTGCTCTGGTGTCCCTGACTGGAGTGGAGGTGGTCCCACAGTGCACCGGTTAAGCTGCTGAGACCTGAGTGACTTGATCACTCGACAAAGGATATTTTTATACAATGTATTTTACGATTGGAAAACTTTGGTTGCAAATATTTACGTGTCCCTTTTTGACCCTTGGTTTTCTACAGAGCAGCCTTTATTTTTTTTTGGTGAATTCATTTGTCACTGGGGGAAGAAAGCAATCACACTGAAAAAGTACATTACTGAACTGGTCATCCTGGTTACAAACAAAACACCCGTATACATGTATTTATGCACAGCTTAGTATATTTATATTGTAGGGTTGGAGTAACGGATTACATGTAACAAAACAAACTAATCCGTTACCGGCAAAATTATTGTAATCAGATTTGATACTTTTGAATTCAGAATTCAGAAAGGATGTTTGGGGCCGGGGAAATCGGACTCCTTTCCATTTTCTCCTGACATTCAAATCAGAAAGTTTAAAGGGATACTTAAAGATTTGATCTACTTCCCCGGAACTCATGGATACCATTCTTATTTCCGTGTCCAGTATGAAGGAAGTTGGGAGGTAGTTTCGCTAGCCAATGACTGGAAGTCTATGGGTATCTGCTAGCAGATGCCTATAGACTTTGTCATTAAAATGCAACATCCATTATGGCCAGCCCTTAACATTGATTCATCCTGCAATAGATGTCATTCAATTGGTAATATACATTTTGTCTTCGAATCATCTTAAGGGGAAAGTAACGTTTGAGGAATCCAAAAGTTATGTGACTGATTTAGAATTTCACATGTAAACTAGTAATTAACGGATTAACCTACCCAACCCTGTTTATATGTATGTCTGAAAATATGTACTGTATACACAAGTGAAGCTTTCTGATGAAAAGACTATTTTCGAGTACATGGTTTGGAATCCGTTCACATTGCCTGCAGGGAAAAAACTATGCCAGAAAGGAAGCCATTTCATTCGTTCTAATCAATGATTCTGCTGGCTAGGACCAATGAAATGACTTCCTTGTATAGATTTTTACGGCGAGCAGTGTGAACGGAGCCTTACTCTTCACCCGTGGGCCTATCTTGAGTAACCATTTTGGGAAGCCATTGGACATTAGATTCGGGTGCGACGTCTGCACAAACTGGTTCCTGATTTACACAACTCTTAGTTATTTTTGATAATCCTAATTTAAACACTCAGGGGCATCAAGTCAATCATGTCCCAGACCTTGTAAAGGTGGCACCTTTATTTGTTTATTTTACTGAAACCCTTGGCATTAACAAATGTGCTGAAATTATTGCAATGTTAAGTATGAAATGGCACGACCATATTGCACAGCGAAATAAGTGAATTGTTTTGATTCAGGACAAAAGTTTTTTTTTTTTTTTTTTACAGTAGCATTATATTGTATTTGAGGCAGCACAGTCCCTAGAAAATGTTGCGAATTGAATCAGCCTGATTGTTACATACCAACTTAAGATTGAATGATGTACATGTCATGATTTGAGAAATGATCCTACAAGTATGAAATGTATGTAAACAAATATATTAAGGATATTGCATCCTTACACTGGATATCAAATTGAATTGCACGTGCATGTTTCCCAATAACTAATGACTCGTTTCTATATGCTGGATGACACTGCTTGTACAGAGTAACGTACTGTATGATGTATTTATACTGTGAATTGGGGTCTTTCGTCTTATTTCTTTTATGGCACAATAAGTGTGATCGTAGACGATGGCAACTCTACTACGGTATATGGAATGCTGCTTCCTGTTTTACTGTTACAGAAAACCATCAGCATTTTGGTTGTACTGTACAGGTTGGATGGCATATGTCCAATCAGAGCCAGAGTCCAGAAGGGCTCAAGTGCTTGAAAAGGGCAAGTAACTTTTCTTTTGTAGGTGTAATGTTTGTTCTTTTATAGGTCTTAATGTCTTGCAACCAAAGCAATATGTGGAAAAATAAATGGCTGAATAAAAACCTATCTAATAGGAGTCTTTGTCATGTCTTTTCAAGACAAGAATGTAACAAAGTATGTCTGCAATACGATTGTGCTTTGTCGGCTATGCACCATTTAATTTCCGACTAAGCAGAGCTGTGCAGCAACGCGTTTACATTTGCCTCTTAAAAAGGTGCATTGCCAACGGCGCCAGATCGGATTAAATCCTGGCCTAAGCCTTAGCACTCACAGTATCTTTTTTAAGGGGTGGATCAGCTTACTATTGCAGAAAGATTGTTGCTTCCATCAATGTAATTGTCTGCATTTCCAATCTCCCATATATTTTTGGTAAATATTTATACACATTTTTAAGAATATACTTTATTTCCCCCCGCAAACACCACCATCAATCCCCCAATTGGAGTAAACTAATAGACCTTCAGTTTATACATCTTATACACTTAGTTTTTCCTCTTTCTGATGGCCATCCAGTTTGATTTCTATTTAACTGTGCTATTTCACAAAATGTCAACCTATATCCATCTAGTATAGGCAACTCAAACTGAAGGGAACAGTCACTGCTCTAGAACAGGCAGACATTGCTTTTGAAGGCAACCTAGGTCAAAGAATGTGTATATTTTATTCTAGGTCGAACCAGCAACCTTTTGGTTACTGACTCAACCGTTAGGCTACCTGCCGCCCTAAGAAATTGACCAAATTTCGATTTGTCACTGGCCTACACACACACACAATACCCCATAACGTGAAAGCGGAATTGTTTTTAGAATTGTTTCTAATGAATGAAAAACAAATGTATTGAGTCAATTATTCACAACCCCTTTTATGGCAAGCCTAAATAAGTAGTAAAAATGTGCTTAGCAAGTCACAGAAGTTGGATGGAATCGCTGTGTGCAATAATACGCTAACAATTTTTTTTAATGACAAGTGTACAATTATCTGTAAGGTCCTTCAGTTGAGCAGTGCATTTCAAACACAGATTCAACCAAAAAGAAGGGCACTTATTGGGAAGTTTCCTTCCTCTCTGGCAGCGGAGTTAGGAAGGGCGCCTGTATCTTTGTGACTGGGTGTATTGATACACCATCCAAAGTGTAATTAATAACTTCATGTTCAAAGGGATATTCAATGTCTGCTTTTTTTTGTTGCCATCTACTAATCTGTGCCCTTCTTTGCAAACTATTGGAAAACTTCCTGGTCTTTGTGGTGGAATCTGTGCTTGAAATTCACTGCTCTACTAAGGGAACTTACAGATATTTGTACCCCCAAAGATGGGGTACTCATTTCAAAATCAAGTTAAACACTATTATTGCACACAGAGTGAGTCCATGCAACTTGTTAAGCACATTTTTAATCCTGAACTTATTGAGGCTTGCCATAGCAAAATGGTTGAATACTTATTGACAAGACATTTCAGCTTAAATGTTTTATTAATTTGTAGACATCTCAAAAAATATAATCCCTCTTGACATTATGGGGTATTGTCTGTAGATCAGTGACGCATCTAAATGTAATCCATTTCAATTGCAGGCTGTAACCCACGAAATGTGGAAAAAGTCCAGGGGTGTGAATACTTTCAGAAGGTACTGTATGACTCCATAGTGCATGTTCGCCCCAGAGTGTCAAATGTTTTTATGTGGGAAAGACCAATGACGTGTCCTACTCTGTCGTTATGTTTTCTTTATGTAATGAAAGGGTGAACCCTTGTGGTTCAGACAGACTAGTCTTGCCAGACTCAGCAATGCGAAGAGACTAGACAGACATTTTGTATTCTTGGGCAATAATATCTGTCAATGTGTTTTGACCGAATCAAATGACCGTAAACAAATAATAAACAAATAACTCTGATTTCATTGTGAATTTGATTTTGTTACAGAAATATTGTGAATTTTTATTCCTGCAATCAAAACCTTATATTTGATCTCTTTACAAAATATGAACACAAAGATATTACTCCATTATTTGAACAGAAATTGTAATAACTGAAAATATTTGTTCAACAAAACAGAAATGCACTTATACATTTTACATAGGAGGGAACGAGTACTTACAACTTGCATTCATCATACCGTACATTCACCTTAGTGTCCGTTATCAAGTCTCATTTCAAATGTGCAAGAAATACTCATTTTGTAATGGGGAACGAAGGTGAAGTCCAGGTAGACCATCCCTTATTCAGTATTCTTTATTCCATTTGGTGACTAATGAACACAATTCAAGGCCATGATGCCATTAGAGGTCCTGTTTAAAAGCAAGATTGTAAATTGTCCTTGAGGCACAGATCTAGGATCGGTATACTCTCCCAAGGCCACCCTGACCTTAGATCAGTGTCAATGGAGATTTAAGCAGTGATGGCTGGCTAAAGGTTGTTCTTCCCGGGTGTGTTTGTAGTCATCAGGGTGGTGTCACAGGAGTAGCGTAGGCAGCGGTAGATCTCCTCGGCTCTGGGGCGGCTCACACACGCCCCCTTCTGTAAAGCCTCAATAGAGCTACAAGTAGAGGAGAGAGAGAGTGTTAATGCTACTGTAGCTAATTATTGTATTCTCTACTATATACACTACATGGCCATGAGTATGGTGGAAACCTGCTCGTTGAAAATCTCATTCCAAAATGTCCATTAATATGGAGTTGGTCAGCCCTTTGCTGCTATAACAGCCTCCACTCTCCTGGGAAGGCTTTCCACTAGATGTTTGAACATTGCTGCAGGGACCTGCTTCCATTCAGCCACAAAAGCCTTAGTAAAGTCGGGCACTGATGTTGGGTGATTTGGCCTGGCTCGCAGTTGGTGTTCCAATTCATCCAAAAGACAATTGATGGGGTTAAGGTCAGAGCTCAGTGCAGGCCAGTCAAGTTCTGATGATGATGGAGTGATGAATCACTCCAGAGAACGCGTTTCCACTGCTCCAGAGTCTATTGGCGGAGAGCTTTACACCACTTCAGCCGATGCCTGGCATTGCACATGGTGATCTTAAGCTTGTGTGCGGCAGCTCGGCCATGGAAACCCACTTCATGAAGCTCCCGACAAACAGTTCTTGTGTGGACGTTGATTCCAGAGGCAGTTTAAACCATAGTGAGTGTTGCAACCAACAGACAAATTTTACGCACTACGTGCTTCAGCACTCGGTGGTCCCGTTCTGTGAGCTTGTGTGACTTATCTTTTCGCGGCTGAGTCGTTGCTGCTCTTAGATGTTTCCACTTCAATGACAGAACTTTCAGTTGACCGGGGAATCTCTAGCAGGGCAGAAATTTGACGAACTGACTTGTTGGAAAGGGGGCATCTTATGACGGTGCTACGTTGAAAGTCACTGAGCTCTTCAGTATGGGCCATTCTACTGCCAATGTTTCTCTATTGAGATTGCTTTGCTGTGTGCTCAATTTTATACACCTGTCAGCAACAGGTGTGGCTGAAATAGCTGAATCAACTAATTTGAAGGGGTGTCCACATACTTTTGGCCATGTAGTGTATCTGATGGTATCAAATATTGCTCATATATTGTTATTAAAGATTCTGCAGCACATTAAAGAGACATTTCACAATTGTTCAACTTCATCTCCAGCACCACCCCAACATACTGTATGTGAAAATGGCACATTTCTATGTTTTGTGGGGATAAAAACATTGAGAAAGATAATTGTTTCCAATGACATCGACCAATTAGTAGGCAATGCCCACTTACAATTGGTCAAAATCAGACGATGCACACCAATGATCTATCTTTTTTATGACAAAACATAGAAACGCACCATTTTCACACAAGTTGATGTTGGGGTGGTGCTGGAGATGATGAATATGAAGTTTCCCTTCTAAATGTTTATCATGTTGTAGGGGTTTTTCTACACCAGACTGAAGAAGACATTTCATTATCCACATATGCAACTGGTTGTATTTCTATAAATAAATGGGGCCAATGTGTGACATTGGGATAAACCAAAAAAAAATTAAAACAAAAATGATTTTTATGCAGTTCCACATGTGTACTTAGAGGAATATATGCAAATTGCCCATAACTACACCTATACAACATTGGCCTAGGACTATACTTCCTTTAAGTAGGCTTCATGCATACATTGACAAGTCAAATTCAAGGACTTTCAGGGACTTTTTCAAGCACATAATTGTCATTTTCAAGGACCTCAATGTTAAAAAATTGTAGAACACCCCAAATATAGAACCACCCCTCAAAAAAAATAGAACCAAAAAAAGTTGGAAATTACCACTAAAAATAATGCATTTTTTGGGGCCTTGTCAATGCATTGACATTCCAATTATTAGTACATTCTAAAATATGTGAGAATAATGAGGACTTGCCTGGATGCATGCATGGTGATTTTTCTGTAGCCTTTGTGACCAACGCAGGCACACATTATAAAGACATGAATAGTGGTAACAATCTCACCATTAGAATTTCACCATCCCAGTTTTTATAAATGAGAAAGCCCCCACCAAAACAGGTTCCCTTTGTAATGGAAGGATTTGTATGTAAAGCCAAGTTGAAGCCATCATTAGATGTTAGTGCCCGCATTAGTGACAATGCCCGAAAAGCCGGTATTTGGAGGATATATTGGAACCGATGTCGTTAGGCCCGAGACGAAGTCGAGGCTTCGAAGGCATTATCACTTTTAAATAATGGGTTACCAACATATTCAAACAATGATTGACATATTTTCATTAAAAACATTATTTTGATGAATTTATTCATACTATTTCATATAGTCCCGACACAAATCTAGAGTTGCAACCCAAGCCGGCTGGTCATTCGTTTCAGTTCGGTTGCCAATGACGCGACCCAGTTGTTCAGTCTTTTTGTTCTGTATCTATGTTCCATTGTCATACTGACTGGCAACGTTATCCCTTGCTTGTTAGCTACTCAACTATGGCTAACTTACAACCAGGATAACAGCAAAGTAGCTGCATATGTTTAAGCTTTTTTCTAGGGACATTTATTTGGATACATCCATAACAATGAGCTAATGAGGTGCAATTTCGCCTGTCATAGAAAATGTGCTCACTCGTCAGGACACTGTCGTTCAGAGGAGCTAGCCAACAACACAGCTAACACAATCACTTCAAACCGGAGCTAGAAAGAATGCAAACTAGCTGCATTTTGTTTTGTTTGACATTTCTTTGTGTATTCACAGTATATCCATAAAAATGATGCCAGCTGATTCATGACTTCGACTGGCTGAGAAAACCTCCCTGCCTTTCTGACACGTTCATTATCGAATTTGAATATTGAACCTATGTTGCAAATGTCAGAGAAACAGACAGACAGCAAGGTTTATACAAATCTCAGCTTTGAAAACTAAATGTTAGTCTAAAAGAAATGTGACAATGTCTAGATGATTTTTATACTGGAGATGAAGTTTAGAAATTGCCTGGAGTGGATTGTGCAGTCAGATGGAAGAGCAAAATAGGCATTTTAATATCAGAGAATTAGCGGTGGAAACCTGTGGAATAGACACGCCCGAGGGGTTTGGCATATATGGCAAATATACAGTACATTCCCCTTTTCCACATTGTTACATTACAGCCTTATTCTTAAATTGATTAAATTATGTATTTTCCTCATCAATCTACAAACAATAACCCATAATGACAAAGTGAAAAATGTATTTAAAATAAAAACGTATTTAAATAAGTATTCAGACCCTTTGCTAGGAGACTAGAAATTGAGCTCAGGTGCATCCTGTTTCCATTGTCATCCTTGAGATGTTTCTACAATTTGATTGGAGTCCACCTGTGGTATATTGAATTGATTGGACATGATTTGGAAAGGTGCACACCTGCCTATTTAAAAGGTCCAACAGTTGACAATGCATGTCAGAGCAAAAACCAAGCCATGAGGTTGAAGGAATTGTCCGTAGAGCTCCGAGACAGGATTGTGTCGTGGCACAGATCTGGGGAAGGGTACCAAAAAATGTATGCAGCATTGAAGGTCCCCAAGAACACAATGACCTCCATAATTCTTAAATGGAAGAAGTTTGGAACTACCAAGACTCTTCCTAGAGCTGGCCGCCCGGCCAAATTGAGCAATCGGGGGAGAAGGGCCTTGGTCAGGAAGGTGACCTATAACCCAATGGTCACTGACAGAACTCTAGAGTTCCTCTGTGGAGATGAGAGAACCTTCCAGAAGTGATAGATGTGCATAGATGTGCAGATGATGTGCAAGTAGAGATCCTGGGGTGCAAAAGAGCAAGAGGGTAAGTAATAATATGGGGATGAGGTAGTTGGGTGTGCTATTTACAGATTGGCTGTGTACAGGTACAGTGATCGGTAGCTGCTCTGACAACTGATGCTTAAAGTTAGAGGGAGATATATGACTTCAGCTTCAGTGATTTTTGCAATTTGTTCCAGTCATTGGCAGTAGAGAACTGGAAGGAAAGGCGGCCAAAGGGAGTGTTGGCTTTGGGGATGACCAGTGAAATATATCCTCTACTTTGTGCATGACAAGAAATATTTAAACAATTGTTGACAGACATATTATTTCACTTAATCTCAATTCCAGTCAGTCAGAAGTTTAAATACACTACATTGACTGTGCCTTTAAACAGCTTGGAAAATTCCAGAAAATTATGTCACAGCCTATCAGCAGCTTCTAAAGCCAATTGACATAATTTGAGTCAATTGGAGGGGTGGACGTATTTCAAGGCCTCCCTTCGAACTCAGTGCCTCTTTGCTTGACATCATGGGAAAATCAAAAGAAATCCGACAAAACCTCAGACAAAAAAAATTGTAGACCTCAACAAGTCTGGTTCATCCCTGGGAGCAATTTCCAAACGCCTGAAGGTACCAAGTTCAGCTGTAGAAACAATAGTACGCAAGTATAAACACCATGGGACCACGCAGCCGTCATACCGCTCAGGAAGGAGACGCGTTCGGTCTCCCTAGAGATGAACGTACTTTGGTGCGAAAAGTGCAAATCAAGCAGACAGCAAAGGACCTTGTGAAGATGCTGGAGGAAACAGGTACAAAAGTATCTATATCCACAGTAAAACGGGTCCGATATCGACACAACCTGAAAGGCCACTCAGCAAGGAAGATGCCACTTCTCCAAAATCCCCATAAAAAAAGAGAGACTATGGTTTGCAACTGCACATGTGGACAAAGACCGTACTTTTTGGAGAAATGTCCTCTGGTCTGATGAAACAAAAATAGAGCTGTTTGGCCATAATTACCATCGTTATGTTTGGAGGAAAAAGGGGGAGGCTTGCAAGCCGAAGAACACCATCCCAACCGTGAAGCACGGGGGTGGCAGCATCATGTTGTGGGGGTGCTTTGCTGCAGGAGGGACTGGTGCATTTCACATAATAGATGACATCATGAGGTATTAATATTATGTGGATATATTGATGCAACATCTCAAGACATCAGTCAGGAAGTTCAAGTTTGATCGCAAATGGGTCTTCCAAATGGACAATGGCACCAAGCATACTTCCAAAGTTGTGGCAAAATGGCTTAAGGACAACAAAGTCAAGGTATTGGAGTGGCAATCACAAAGCCCTGTCCTCAATCCTCAGACCTCAATCCTATAGAAAATGTGTGGGCAGAACTGAAAAGCGTGTGCGAGCAAGGAGGCCTACAAACCTGACTCAGTTACACCAGCTCTGTCAGGAGGAATGGGCCCATATTTACCCAACTTATTGTGGGAAGCTTGTGGAAGGCAACCCGAAACTATGACTTAAGTTAAACAATTTCAAGGCAATGCTACCAAATACTAATTGAGTGTATGTAAACTTCTGACCCACAGAAATAAATCACTCTACTATTATTCTGACATTTCACATTCTTAAAATAAAGTGGTGATCCTAACTGACCTAAGACAGATAATTTTTACGAGGATTAAATGTCAGGAATTGTGAAAAACTGTTTCAGCATGACAATGCCCCCATGCACAAAGGGAGGTCCATACAGAAATGGTTTGTCGAGATTGGCGTGGAAGAACTTGACTGGCCTGCGCAGACCCCTGACTTCAACCCCACTGAACACATTTGGGATGAATTGGAACACCGACAGCAAGCTAGGCCTAAAGCACCTCCCTCTGCAACTGGATCCTGGACTTCCTGACAGGCCACTCCCAGGTGGTAAGGGTAGGCAACAACACATCTGCCACGCTGATTCTCAACACTGGGGCCCCTCAAGGGTGTGTACTCAGTCCCCTCCTGTACTCCCTGTTCACCCACGACTGCGTGGCCAAACATGATTCCAACACCATCATTAAGTTTGCTGACGACACAACAGTGGTAGGCCCAATCCCCGACAACGATGAGACAGCCTATAGGGAGAAGGTCAGAGAACTGGCAGTGTTGTCCTGGCACCACAACCTCTCCCTCAACGTGAGCAAGATAAAGGAGCTGATCGTGGACTACAGGAAAAGGCGAGCCGAACAGGCCCCCATTAACATCGACAGGGCTGAAGTGGAGCGGGTCGAGAGTTTCAAGTTCCTTGGTGTCCACATCACCAACTAACTATCATGGTCCAAACACACCAAGACAGTCATGAGGAGGGCATGACAAAACCTTTTCCCCTTCAGGAGACTGAAAAGACTTGGCATGGGTCCCCAGATCCTATATACTAGGCAGTGTCAGAAGAAAGCCCATAAAATTGTCAGAGACTCCATTCACCCAAGTCATAGACTGTTTTCTCTGCTACCACACGGCAAGCAGTACCGGAGCGCCAAGTTTAGGCCCAAAAGGCTCCTTAACAGCTTCTACCCCCAAGCCATAAGACTGCTGAACAATTAATCAAATGGCCACCAGACTATTTACATTGACACCCCCTCCATTTGTTTTGTACACTGCTGCTACTCGCTGTTTATTATCTATGCATAGTCACACCACCCCTACATACATGTACAAATTACCTCAACTAACTTGCACTGACTCTGTACAGGTACCCCCTGTATATAGCCTTGTTATTGTTATGTTACTTTTTTACTTTAGTTTATTTGGTAAATATTTTCTTAACTCTTCTTGAACTGCACTGTTGGTTAAGGGCTTGTAAGTAAGCATTTCACCGGTCTACACTTGTTATATTCGGCGCATGACAAATAAAGTTTGATTTGATAACAGAGGTAATGCTAACTGACACGCTAACAGAGATGCTAACAGAGCTAATAATGCTAACAGTGATGCTAACAATAGCAGTTTATTTCCCCTACCTGTTGACCAGGTGGCCCACCGATCTGAAGCTGTGGCTCATGTTGAGGGCATTGACATAGCTGACACAGGGCAGCGTTCGGTAGAAGAGTAGCGCCTGCTGCCGGTGACCTTTGACCTCTAATGGCACGCTAATAGCCTGGCCCTTCCTCTGCTCCACTCGGGCCAGTTCAGCCAGTAGGGTGGCGCTCTCCTCAGGCCCCCTACTCACCAGGAGTCGGACGCCTGCCCTCACCAAACTGGCCAGTGTGCTGTCGTAGTAGCGTGTAGGTTGGAAAGGACGGGAAGCTTCACCTATGGGAAGAAGGCAAGGAAAATGTACAAAATATGAAGAATAACGAACGGTAGATCAACTTTCCAAAAATGTTTGTCTGATGATAGAAAGGCAATGCTGAACCCTTTAAATACTGTCATATGGGATCTTTCTGGTTATTGTTTTACAATCAATATTTTAATCAAACTTCCATATACATTCTGTCATCGGTCATCGCTAGACACACTTGATATAGCTTGCCCTCCTGTCCGCGTCATTAAAAGTTGAGCATGCAGTTCGGAATCAGAAAGCTCTTTGTTTACCTAGCAGTGAGTGGATATGTTTACATGTAACTTCAAACGCAGCTCATGCAAGTTAACAAACATTGCAGATGTCATCAGAGGATTGATTTACCTAGCAAGCTAGCAAGCCAACGAGGCAAGGTAAAATATCACAAATAGAGCTAGATCAAGCCAGAAGAATAATATACTTGTTGAACATACTGTAGCTATAGCCATCAGTCCTGCATGTTTTCATGGTCATCACTCACTGTTAAAGAGTGACTGCCCTTAAAAAACATATTCTTGTTTTGAAAATGGCCTACGTGGCATTGATAAGACTTAGAAACATTTATTCTAGTGTCAAAATTTACTACAAAGTGTAAATAGGTTAATTTTGGTCATTAAGTCTGTCTCGTCCAAAACTGAGGTTTGCGAGATGATGGGAAAAAAATGGTATGTCATGGAATGAAGGATACCGTAACAGTTTTCCATGGGTTGGCAGTACCCACGTAATCATAAATTCAAAGTGCAGCTACACGCGACCCAATCATTAACGCCCATGGTCAATTAGCTTTGACATTCGATATCCCAACGGGGCTAGTTAGGGACCATCAGTAAATTAAACAATATTTTAAATGGGCAATTGCTCCAAACCTCAAACCAACTATAAATTGTAGAAATTCATATACAAATATTGAAAGCATTTAATGAGACAACTAAAAGATGTGCAAGATGGAAATATTGTCCCATTTACATTGTGTAATTTATTGACAGTCCCCAAGTATTCCCAGAGATGGGCTATCCAAAGTCAAACCAGCTTTGCCATGGTCGCACACCAGCCGGCTGAAGCTAATTGGCGAAATAATTTGTCTAACTCTTCCTACCTGCGAACACACACAAGAGACACCCACATCAAACCAACTCACTTCTGAATTAGTCCGCTAACATTTCTTAATGAACCAAATCTAAAACGAGGCCAAATAAGGAAGTGCAGTTGCCCTTTAAGTTTGTCAAGGTCCCGACTTTAGCGTTAGCTATCCCACTTCAAGAGCTTTTTGGTGCTGGTGCATCATTTCGAATGTGACATTTGCTTGTGGAATGGATCCAAATGAAAACACAGCAAGCTGGGCGAGACAAATCAAGTGGCTTTTGTCACAATCAAACAAAAGTGACGTGACAAGCATAATGTAGAAAATCAGGAAGTGACCCCACAGGAAGTATCCCAGTCAACAGGTCTGTCAAAAAGAGAGTGCGTGCCCTCCCTCACTTGGTTTGGTGCGGTCCTTCTCTACGATGAGACAGACCCGCTCAAATAGGCTCTGCAAACTGGTCACCCTCTCCACAAGCCGTTTGCGGTTCGGCATCCCGGCCAGCTCCGACTGGCACTGCCTTTCGACCGCCATGCGGTTACTGACCACGAAGTCGCAGCCATCCAGCGAGCACACGTGGGCCGTGACAGCGCAACGCTGGCGCAGGCTGGAGACCACATCCACGCAGGCTGTGATACAGCGGCTGTCCACCAGTACAGCGACAAGGCCCGATGGGTTCGATGACGAGGCAGGGGGCTTGCTTAGAGTGGCGGCCTGACCGAAGGAGCTCTGGACGTGGGGTGCTGAGGACGTGGAGGAGGTAGCCTGGGGAAAGACACAACATAGACATTTAGGGAGAAATCGAATTAATTACTACTTCTGAAATCCAGATTCCCGGAAGATTCTATTCCATTCTTTTATTGTAGGAAAAGTTTGGCCTAGAAGGATGAAAATAGGTAGAACAGTTGTTGTTTGTACTCTGTACGGATTCAAACATCTGTTATTTACAGTAACTAAATATCCCTTGGTACGTGACGCTCCACTTTTACTAACATCATAGTACATAGATTAGCATCTAACATATCTGTTTGACCTATATGTCTTTTATACTAGGGCAGCCCAATCAGATTTTATCTCACTAATTGGTCTTTCGACCAATCAGAACAGCTCTGTAAAAGAGTGGATGTGATTGGTCAAAAGACCAATTAGTGGGAAAAAAATAGCAGAATTGAGCTGCCTGTGTAAACACAACCTATTTGGCCTATATCATGTGGCCCATATCAGTACATTACCACATTACCTGTGGCTGTTTACTTGAGAGCAACAGAGACTCCGACTGCTCAAAGTCCAGCTCCTCAGACAGGAGGGCCTGCTGATGGAGCCTCTGGCGACACCTCTCTTCTTGCTGCTCCTCTCTAGGTCCCCTCACGGAGCTCACTGAGGAGGTCCTGCTGGTTCCACTTGGGGCAGGCTCCATCACAGAGTTCATAGAGGAGGACCTGGCTCCACTGAGGACTCTAGGCCCCACCACACAGCTCGCTGTGGAGGCTCTGGTGGATCCACCAGGGGGCATCTGCTGCCGTGGAGCTTTAAACACCCAGTCATTCTGTTGCTGTAACTCAGTTAGCCTGCAGATGGCAGCAACACCTTCAGCTTTCACACTATTTCTACTTTTCTCCACTTCTTCTTCCGAGCTGGAGTCCACCAAATGCACTATGCGGGAGCGCTTGTTTTTCCCAGCAGGATTAGGTTGAGGGTCAGCAGCCCTCTTGTCCAGAGTGGCAGGCCCGCTCCCAGCCTGAGCCCTGATGTTTCGGATCAGCGCCTTGCGTCTGGTGGGGTACTGCCTCCTCCCCTCCACGAACGAGTCCTCGTAGATAAATTCCAATGGGACCTCCTCATCCTCCTCGCCGAGCTCTTCCTCATCACTTCCCCTCACCACAAAGCTGTCTTCCGCGTATGTCTCGTCCAGCTCAGGCATCTATGGACAGTTTGGAGAGAAGCTTAAGCAAAACATTATAAAGTGATTGAATCGGCTAACTTTGTTTCTTTACTTCTATTCATTGTTTCTTTAAAAACTTTAAGAAATTAAGTCATAGATTTTTAAAAAACAATGTTTTCTCTAATCCAACAAAAAAGGGTTAAGTGGCTTGAAAAATCCGAGGTCCAGTGGGGTTTAAAGTAAAAAAGCCTTTATTTATCCTTCATAAACACCTATAGATTTCAGCATAAAGCATTAATCAGAAAAAAAAGTCAACTTGAGAGTGCATTTGTATTTATTATGGATCCCCATTGGCAGCAGCTACATTTCCTGGGGTCCAGCAAAATTAAGGCACTTTATACAATTTTAAAACATTACAATACATTCACAAATTTCACAACACACTGTGTGCTCTCAGGCCCCTACTCCACCACTATCACATATTTACAGTACAAAATCCATGTGTATGTATTGTGTGTGTGTGTGTGTGTGTGTGTGCGCTCCAATGTTTGTGTTGCTTCACGCTGTTCCATAAGGTGTTTTTTTAATCTGTTTTTTAAATCAAATTCTACTGCTTGCTGTGGAAAAGACTTCCATGTAGTCATGGCTCTATGTAGTACTGTGTGCCTCCCTATCGTCTGTTCTGGACTTGGGGACTGTGAAGAGACCTCTTGTGGCATGTCTTGTGGGGTATTCATGGGTGTCTGAGCTGTGTGCCAGTAGTTTAGACAGACAGCTCGGTGCATTCAACATGTCAATACCTCTCATAAATAAAAGTAGTGATGAAGTCAATCTCTCCTCCACTTTCAGCCAGAAGAGATTGACATGCATATTATTAATATTAGCTCTCTGTGTACACCCAAGGACCAGCTGTCCTGCCCTGTTCTGAGCCAATTGCATTTTTTTTAAAGTCATTTTTTGTGGCACCTGACCACACGACTGAACAGTAGTCAAGGTGCGACAAAACTAGGGCCTGTCGGACCTGCCTTGTTGATAGTGTTGTTAAGAAGGCAGAGCATTGCATTATTATAGACTACTTCTCATCTTAGCTACTACTGCATCAATATGTTTTGACCATGACAGTTTACAATCTAGGGTTACTCCAAGCAGTTTAGTCATCTCAACTTCCTCAATTTCCACATAATTTATTACAAGGTTTAGTTGAGGTTTAGGGTCTAGTTACTGTTTTGTTTAGTGAGTGAAAAGGGTACAGTTGATTAAAAATCATAGAATAAAACTCTAAGGGACAGTTTCCCAAACACAGCCAAGTCCTAGACTAAAAATCATGTTCAATGGACTAACCTCTGTCTGGGAAACCAGCCCTAAGATTAATAGACACCAAATAAATCCTGATAATCCTACCTGAGAGAAGATGTCCATGTTGTGGTTTAGCTTGTAGATCATTTTGAACTTGCCAGCCACAGCAGGGCTTCTCACTGACTTTAGGTAAACCCCCTGCATCTCAGAATCTGTCACACAGGGAGATACAATGGGAGAGAGAGAGTGAGTGTGTGCGCGTGTGTGTGTGTGTGTGTGTGTGAGTGTGTGTGTTGGGTCATGTTAGGGCACACCGAAACAAAACAATACATTGTGCAACAGAAAATGAAAGTGAGCGATTCTTAGTTATCTCCCCATTTTAGAAACGCTTTATTCTATTTCATGCCCGGTGAGTGAACTGTATAATAGGTGACTACCCGTATAACAACTGTATAACATAACAAGAGACTTTGGGTCCATGAAAAGCGCTGTATAAAACCCATGTTGTTGTTGTTATTATTGTTCTTATTATATTTGACCCCTCACCGTTGATTCCCTGGGAGCACTGGGTGTTGCTCACAACGAAGCCCTCCAGTGAGCGGTTCTGCTCTTCACCGTCCTCTTCGTCAGATGACACCTCCCCCCCCTCGGACAGCGCCGCCTCCTCGTCCAGAAAGTGACGGGCTCCTCGGTGGTGGTGCTGCACGGCCTGCTGGGAAGGAAATGTTGATTCGAAGGAGTAGATTACTGTATTGTCCAATGTACATATGACAACAAAAATGTCTTCTGCTTTATACCAAACCCTCCAAAAGACATAGAGGTTGGAGCAATAAGTCAACAAACAGAGAATGTAGCTGAACAACGACACACTTAAAATGACCCTGGGCTACTGACCAGCACGTCTCAACGTGAGATGTATTTGACACCTGACTGACCTCAGCTTTCCCATGCGACGCGGATGGTTTCACAGCCACACGGGGGGGCGCTCTTGGCTGTCGAACAGAGGTATTCTGGAAGTCATCGTCAGACATCGCCTCCCCCTCCCCGTCGCTCTCATCTGACTGGAAAAGAGGTTTTTAAAGGACATGGTCAAAGGCATATTAACTTTATTATGACGGTCAGAAGAAAAAACTAAAAGTGTTCAACATTCATTGTAATCCACAAGTGTTTACTTGATGCTAGCTTGTACTGAATTAAGTAAAAGATCATTGAGAGGAAGAGAACGAGACACACAAGCGGCTAGAAGCGACGCGTTTGATGACGATACTTTAGTGATAGTGGTTGTAGTAATTATCTTACAATGCGTGCCACCGCATGCTTTGACTTCCTGGTCACTTGTAAAGGAGAATCCACATCACTGAGAAGCATTGACTGGGAGAGGAAATATAACAAACAATGGATAAACAGAATCATCAATCACAATCATTTGAATATATATATTTTTCATCTCTTTTTTTCATCTCTCAAACAAATAACTTTTTTCCCCCCAGACACTTCTGCATTTGTATCATTTATATTCTACATAAGGCGCAAAGTGTAAATCTTTAGTTTAGAAGCCCACGTGACTATTCTGACCCACTCATGCTTTCTGCAGGCTTTCTTTATCTCTGGCAAGGCCATGTATGCAACTCTGTGGTGAATAGTCTTGTATTGTCAAAACCGGAGTTGTCTCAGAGAAAACAGATGCTTTCCAAAAAGAGGCCAGTCTGAATGGAGAATTTGAAACAAAATAGATCTTTGCAAAAGCAGTCTGCGAGCCTGTTGCCATGCCGACAACAGACAGACTATGCTTAAAAGGCTTATATAGATATCAGACCTCTCAATATTCCGACGAAGTATGGTATCATTACTATTATATTGAGCACTTCTTAAAATTGGGCACATATGCTCTACAGCCATGGCAAACAAAGTGTGGAAAAGATAAGAGGACGGAAATTTGACATGGTAGGTTACATAATAGAAATGGATGATTGTACAGTGACCATTTGCCTCATGCAGCGTGACACATTTCCTTTGCATAGAGTTGATCAGGCTGTTGATTGTGGCCTGTGGAATTGTGGCCTGTGGAATGTTGTCCCAGTCTTCAATGGCTGTGCGAAGTTGCTGGATATTGGCGGGAACTGGAACACACCGTTGTACACGTCGATCCAGAGCATCCCAAACGTGCTCAATGGGTGACGTGTCTGGTGAGTATGCAGGCCATGGAAGAACTGGGATATTTTCAGCTTCCAGGAATTGTGTACAGATTCTTGTGATATGGGGCCGTGCAATATCATGCTGAAACGTGGTGATGGCACAACAATGGGCCTAAGGATCTCCTCACAGTATCACCGTGCATTCAAATTACCATCAATAAAATGCATTTGTGTTCGTTGTCAGTTACTTATGCCTGCCCATACCATAACCCCACCACCACCATGGGGCACTCTATTCACAACATTGACTACAGCCCACTGAAGTCGGTTACGACGCTGAACTGCAATCAGGTCAAGACCTTGGTGAGGATGACGAGCGCGCAGATGAGCTTCCCTGGGAGCTGTCCGGGTGGCTGGTCTCAGGCAATCCCGCATGTGAAGAAGCCGGATGAGGGGGTCCTGGGCTGGTGTGGTTACACGTGGTCTACGTTTGGTGAGGCCGGTTGAACGTTCTGCCAAATTCTCTAAAACAGTAAGCATGCCAATTGCACGCTCCCTCAAAACTTGAGACATCGGTGGCATAGTGTTGTGTGACAAAACTGCACATTTTGGCCTTTTATTGCCCCCAGCACAAGGTGCACCTGTGTACTGGTCATGCTGTTTAACCCGCTTCTTAATATGCCACACCTGTCAGGTGTATTAATTATCTTGGCACAGGAGAAATGCTCACTAACAGAGATGTAAACACATTTGGGAACAACATTTGAGATAAATAAGCTCTTTGTGCATATAGGAAACTTCTGAGACCAACACTTTACATGTTACGTTTATATTGTTGTTCAGTACGCGTAAGTTAGAAAAATAAACATTAACACCACGACATGATTAGAATTAGAGACCTAGTGCAAGTGTTCACCAGACCTACATTTGGTGGTTGTGTTTGACAGAATGAAGATGCATTACTGAAGGCTTACTATATAGTCCTTGATACACAGGGGGGAAAGTAGCTAATTGGGACTTACCACGGGAGAAGACAAGGGGTTTGCCTTGACATGATGATGAACCCGCCTACGGGTGATAACCTCCTCCTCACTGTCACTGGTGCACAGGCCTGCGGCGGGGGACAACAAATCATAATGCACATGCCTGAAGAGCTTACCCACTCACAGGGACAAACAGTCAATGCAAAGCAGTACCAACCTGACCTATCGCTCATGATGCGCTACCTTGATGAGATGTGTTGATCAGATTGTAAGAACACCTGCTAATTTCTCAACCAGGTATACAAGGAGGATTAGTTGTTTGTGAATGGGAAACTAGGGGACACAATGAAATTAAGCACCTGTAATAGTTGGGAGTGAACTAACCTGGATGAGGGGGGTCCAAGATGGATTTGTGAGACAAACTGTGTCCCATCTCTATTGAACCATTTCCTGGGTCCCCCGCCTGAGCTTTGGGAGTCTGGGCATTCTGTAAGGTCCCCTGGCATTTCCTCTTTAAGAATGAGAACGAAGTGGATGGGGTGGTGGAAGGACCAGGCAGGAGAACTCGCCTCGGTCCTAATGTGGGGATTGGTGAGAACAGAGCTCCGCTCTTGGAGGTCAGAGGAGAGGTCTGAGGCGAAGCCAGAGCAGAGGTGTCTGCCCTCTTCCTTTCCAGACAGGCTGCCAGGGGTGTGGACACGCTCTTCCTATGGAAACTAAAGTGGGGAGTGGATGAGCCAGAGATTTTTGGCTCATTCACTGTGGAAGAAAGGGGTGCTTCCTGTTTTTTGGACCCAGGGGGTGAAGGTTTTGAGGGGAATGGACTAGGAGCAGCCTCTGTGTCCCCTTCATCCTCCTCCCAGCCCAAATCAAAGTTGACAGAGAACAAATCCTGAGAACAGACAAAGTTCTCAAAGTCCTGAGCAGGTTCCTGCTGCGCTACAGGAGAAGCATGGCTACGACTAGGTTTGACCTGATACACCATCGTTGTTTCTGTCACACTTTTACTTGACCCTATTAACCATTCCCTCTCCGGAGCCTTCAGGGGGCTAGGTAGTCGGATACTGACGTTCCCTGGCGTAGGGATGTCCGGAATGGTCATCTGGAGGAAGGTGCCGTCATCTCCAAACAGGTCCATGCTCTCGTCCAGGTTGGTTTTAGAGTGCTGGGCTTTAGGCTGAGTGGGATGACATGGTGGCTTGAAGTCCGCTTTATCATCCATATCATCCTCCATTATGTCATTGCTGTCATCCTCGAAGACCTCATCCCAGCTAGGGCTGCCAAGGGCACTTTCCCTACCCATGCTTTCTGCTGGCACAGTAATGGGTGATGAAGCGGAGTGCTGCTGATGAGGTGGTTCGCAATGGCTTTCACAGTCTAGAGAACCAACGTCTAAATCAACATTGGGAGATTGAGAAGCAGGATCGGCAAAGTCCTCATCCACTTCCAGGGAGAAATTCACGTGGAATGTCTGATCTACATCCAGGAGTTCATCCAGAGGTTCAACCGGAAGCGTATGTGAACAGTCCTTGGTGGTGAAGGGGGTGGGCCCAGGGTCAAACTGAGGGCTGTCCAGGTCAAAGTGCAAAGCTGGAGGAGACCTAGACAGAAGCTCTGTCACGTTGACTAGAATGACCCTCAAGCTCTCTAACTTCTGTCTCAGGGGCTGCAACTTGGGGACAGCAGCATCCCATTTGGGCAAGTAAAACAAAGCCTCCAGTTCAGAATCTTCATCTGACTTGGGTTCACGGTCTGCAATTGAGGTCAACTGATTGAGGTCAATCTGTTCTACAGCAGCAATGCAGTTCACTGATTCACTCTCCAAATCCCTTGGAGAATTGACCTCTGAACTTTCACTCTCGTTGTTGAGTATGATACAGTCAAAATCCATGTCCATGATAGGCTGGTCACCCGTGGAGGAGAGTGGCCAGAGGCCTGGGTGATCTCTGAGGTCATGAGTCACCTCCTTGTGACATTCTGAAGGGACTCTGTTCTTTATCAGGGTCCATGGAGAGACTAAGGTTGTTCCTGCTTTAGAAATGCTTTCCCTCTGCACTTCCTTTTTGAGTTCTACACGGTCTAGGTCAGCTGAGGAAAGGCAGGAAGTCTTCTGCTTGTGGCTCAGGTTGGCCATTTTGGTTCTGGATTTTGTCATTTTTCCCTCTTTCTGCTTCTTTCCTTTGGTGGACTTTTCCTGCTGTGCTTCCTCCGTGAGGCCTATGACATCTGCTTTGTGGAGGTGGGGCAGCAGCTCCAACTCATATCTGCTTTCACCCTGTCAGATAAAACAAACACGACAATGAATTTAACTACAAAACTTTTTTCTTATTTAAAAAAAAAAAAAAAAAAAAAAGTTTGGTTGAAGCAAATTTCTTCAGATGTTGCACAAGCGATTGTATCATAACGCAAGTTACAGTTACAGATTACAGATTTAATACTTCCCTGGTACGACATACAGAGTTGACTGGTTATATAAACAACAAGACATTTGACACAGTGCCTTTAGAAAGTAATCATACCCCTAGACTTTTTCCACATGTGTTACAGCCGGAATTCAAATCAAAGTGAAAACATGTTATCAGTATTCCGTAGGCTACGTCTTCATTCAGCGGATATGAGAAGTAGCATTCGGTTTAATGCTTAAACAAGCCTGATGTTTTATGTTGTGTACAGTGCCTTCTGAAAGCATTAATACCCCTGGACTTATTCCACATTGTTGTGGCAGCCTGAATTCAAAATGGATTAAATCACTCATCTACACACAAGATTTAGCAAATGTATTGAAAATTAAAACACAGAAATAGTATTCACACCCCTGACTCAATACTATGTAAAAGCACCTTTGGCAGCGGTTACAGCTGTGAGTGTTTCTGGTTAAGTCTAAGAGCTTTGCACACCTGGATTGTGCAAAATGTCCCATTATTTTCAGAATTCTTCAAGCTCTGTCAAATTGGTTGACAACCATTTTCAGGTCTTGCCATACATCTGAAAGTGTATGTCAAAACTGTAACTCAGCCACTCCAGAAAATTCACTATGTTCTTGGTAAGCAACTCCAGTGTATATTTGGCCTTGTATTTAAGGTTATTGTCATACTCAAAGGTCAATTGATCTCCCAGTGTCTGGTGGAAAGTAGACTGAACCAGGTTTTCCTCTAGGATTTTGCCTTTGTTTAGCTCCATTCCATTAATTGTATTATCATGAAAAACTTAACAATTCTTAACAAATAACAACTCTTAACAATCACAAGCATACCCCTAACATGATGTAGCCAGCACTAAGCTGTAATGTGTTATGTTTAATGCAAATCCAATACACTTTGTATTCAGGATCTTTTGCAGTATTGCTTTAGTGCCTTGTTGCAAACAGGATACATGTTTTTTTTCACTCTATCAATTAGGTTAGTATGGTGGAGTTAACTGAAATTGTTGTTGATCCATCCTCAGTTTTCTCCCATCACAGTAATTAAACTCTAACGTCCCTTTTTCAGGACCCTGTCTTTCATAGATAATTCATAAAAAATCCAAATAACTTCACAGATCTTCATTGTAAAGGGTTTAAAACACTGTTTCCCATCCTTGTTCAATGAACCATAAACAATTAATGAACATGCACCTGTGGAACGGTCGTTAAGACACTAACAGCTTACAGACGGTAGGCAATTAAGGTCACAGTTAAAACTTAGGACACTAAAGAGGCCTTTCTACTGACTCTGAAAAACACCAAAAGAAAGATGCCCAGGGTCCCTGCTCATCTGTGTGAACGTGCCTTAGGCATGCTGCAAGGAGGCATGAGGACTGCAGATATGGCCAGGGCAATAAATGGCAATGTCCGTACTGTGAGACGCCTAAGACAGCGCTACAGGGAGACAGGACGGACAACTGATCGTCCTCACAGTGACAGACCACGTGTAACAACACCTGCACAGGATCGGTACATCCGAACATCACACCTGCGGGACAGGTACAGTATGGCAACAACAACTGCCCGAGTTACAACAGGAACACACAATCCCTCCATCAGTGCTCAGACTCTCCTCAATAGGCCGAGAGAGGCTGGACTGAGGGCTTGTAGGCCTGTTGTAAGACAGACCAGACATCACAGGCAACAACGTCGCCTATGGGCACAAATCCACCGTCGCAGGACCAGACAGGACTGGCAAAAAGTGTTCTTCACTGACGAGTCGCGGTTTTGTCTCACCAGGGGCGTCAGATTTGCGTTTATCGTCAAAGGAATGAGCGTTACACTGAGGCCTGTAATCTGGAGCGGGATCGATTTGGAGGTGGAGTGTCCGTCATGGTCCGGGGCTGTGTGTCACAGCATCATTGGACTGAGCTTGTTGTCATTGCAGGCAATCTCAATGCTGTGCGTTACAGGGAAGACATCCTCCTCCCTCATGTGGTACCCTTCCTGCAGGCTCATCCTGACATGACCCTCCAGCATGACAATGCGACCAGCTATACTGCTCGTTCTGTGCGTGATCTCCTGCAAGACAGGAATGTCAGTGTTCTGCCATGGCCAGCGAAGAGCCCGGATCTCAATCCCATTGAGCACGTCTGGGACCTGTTGGATCGGAGGGTGAGGGCTAGGGCCATTCCCCCCAGAAATATCTGGGAACTTGCAGGTGCCTTGGTGGAAGAGTGGGGTAACATCTCACAGCAAGAACTCTCAAATCTGATGCAGTCCATGAGGAGGAGATGCGCTTGCAGTACTTAATGCAGATGGTGGCCACACCAGATACTGACCGTTCCTTTTGAGTTTGACCCCCCTTTGTTCAGCGACACATTATTCCATTTCTATTAGTCACGTCTGTGGAACTTGTTCAGTTTATGTCTCAGTTGTTGAATCTTGTTATGTTCATACAAATATTTACACATGTTAAGTTTGCTGAAAATAAACATAGTTGACAGTGAGAGGACTTTCTTTTTCGCTGAGTTTATTGAATCCATTTTAAATTCATGGGGTGTGAATCCTTTCTGAAGGCACTGTATCTGACCTGCAAGTGATCCAGACACAGTGAGCCTAAAGTGGACTAGCGGGAGCACAACAGAATTCGACGCCAGAAACCGAGGTGTAAGAGAAAGATGGGGTGTAAAGTTATGCCGGCATTTCAGCGAGGGTACGATTTAAGATAATAAAAATCTCAAATCACATTTTATTTGTCACATGCGCCGAATACAACAGGTGTAGACTATCGTGAAATGCTTACTTACGAGCCCTTTCCCAACCATGTAGAGTTAAAAAGTTAAACAATTATAATAAAACATTTGACAAAAAAGGAAATAGTAACAAGAAAATAACAATAACGAGGATATATACAAGGATTACCGATCAAGTCAATGTGCAGGGGTACGAGGTTGAGGTAATTATGTACATGTACTCTCGTTAGTGACTAGTCAATCAGGATAGATGATATACAGACTAGCAACAGTGCATGTGAAGAGTGTGCGTGTGCGTGTGTTTATGAGCGTATGTAGTGTGTGTGTGTGTAGAGTCCTGTGAGTGTGCATAGAAACAGTGCAAGAGAGTCACTGCAAAATAAAGGGGGATCAACACATACTCCAGGTAGCCATTATAGTAATCATTAACTGTTCAGCAGTCTTATGGCTTGGGGGGTAGAAACTGTTCATGAGCCAGATTTGGTGCTCCGGTACCACTTGCCGTGTGGTAGCAGAGAGAACAATCTATGGCTTGGGTGGATGTAGTCTGACAATTTAGGACCTTCCTCTGACACCACATGGTATAGAGGTCCAGGGTGCCTGGGATGATGGTGGTGATGTGAGCCATGACCAGCCTTTCAAAGCATTTGACGGCTACAGATGTGAGTGCTACGGGGCGATAGACATTTAGATAGTCCCTGTGCCCAAGAACTCCAAGGTAACCTATTTTGTCATTTGTTTGAAACATGTCGGTATTACAGACTGGGTCAGGGAGAGGTTGAAAATGTCAGTGAAGACACTTGCAAGCTGGTCAGCGTATGCTTTGAGTATGCGTCCTGGTAATCCATCTGGCCCTGCGGCCTTGTGAATGTTAACCTCACATCGGCTACGGACAGCGTGATCACACAGTCGTCCGGAGAAGCTGGTGCTCTCATGCATGGTTCAGTGTTGCTTGCCTTGAAGCGAGCATAGAAGGCATTTAGCTCGTCTGGTAGGCTCGCTTCACTGGGAAGCTTGGAGCTGGATTTCCCTTTGTAATCTGTGATAGTTTGCACGCCCTGCCACATCCGACGAGTGTCAGAGCCGGCGTAGGCTCAGTCCTGTATTGAAGCTCTGCCTGTTTGATGGTTCGTTGGAGGGTGTAGTGGATAAGCGTCTGGATTAGTGTTCCGCTCCTTGAAAGCAGCAGCTCTGTGCAGATGTTGCCTGTAATCCATGGCTTCTGGTTGGGATATAAACATACGGTCAACTGTGGGGACGTCGTCATATTAATTAAGCCGGTGACTGATGTGGTAAACTCCTCAAAGTCAGTCTGTGCAAGCAAAACAGTCCTGTAGCTTAACATCCACTTCATCAGACCACTTCAGTATTGAGCGCGTTACTGGTACTTCCGGATTGAGTTTGTTCTTGTAAAATCAGAAGGATAGAGTTCTAGTCAGATTTTCCAAATGGAGGGCGAGGGAGAGCTTTGTATGCGTCTGTGTATGGAATAAAGGTGATCTACAGTTTTTTGGCCTCCAGTTCCACAGGTGACGTGATGATCGTGGACTTCAGGAAACAGCAGAGGGAGAACCTCCCCATCTACATCGACGGGACAGTAGTGGAGAAGGTGGAAGGTTTTAAGTTCCTCGGCGTACACATCACGGACAAACTGAAATGGTCCACCCACACAGACAGCGTGGTGAAGAAGGTGCAACAGCGCCGCTTCAACCTCAGGAGGCTGAAGAAATTTGGCTTGTCACCAACAACACTCAAACTTTTACAGATGCACAATCGAGAGCATCCTGTCGGGCTGTATCACCGCCTGGTTCGGCAACTGCTCCGCCCACAACCGTAAGGCTCTCCAGAGGGTAGCATCACCGGGGGCAAACTACCTGCCCTCCAGGACACCTACACCACCCGATGTCACAGGAAGGCCAAAAAGATCATCAAGCACAACAACCACCCGAGCCACTGTCTGTTCACCCACTATCATCCAGAAAGCGAGGTCAGTACAGGTGCATCAACACTGGGACCGAGAAACAGCTTCTATCTCAAGCCCATCGGACTGTTAAACAGCCATCACTAACATTGAGTGGCTGCTGCCAACATACTGACTCAAATCTCTAGCCACTTCAATAATTAAACATTTTATGTAATAAATGTATCTATGAGATGAGTAAGTAGGGTATGTAAACATTATTTAAAGTGACTAATGTTTATACTGTACTCTATACCAACTACTGCATCTTGCCTATGCCGTTCGGCCATCGCTCATCCATATATTTATATGTACATATTCTTATTCATTCCTTTACACTTGTGTGTAAAAGGCAGTTGTTGTGAAATTGTTAGATTACTTGTTAGATATTACTGCATGGTCGGAACTAGAAGCACAAGCATTTCACTACACTCGCATTAACCATGTGTATGTGACCAATAGAATTTGATTTTGATTAGATTTGACATGAGGTAAAATTGATTTCCTGAATTGTCTTGTTTGCTTATGGTCCTATATAGCTTGTTGAATGTGGTCTTAGTGTCAGCATTGGTTTGTGGTGGTAAATAGACAGCTACAAAAAAAACATATGTGAAAACTCTTGTTAAATAGTATGGTCTACAGCTTATCATAAGGTATTTTAACTCAGGCGAGTAGAACCTCGAGACTTCCTTAATATTAGAGATTGCGCACCAGCTGTTGTTAACAAAAGAGACACACACCCACCCCCCTTGAGTTTGCCGTTCTGTCCTGCCGATGTACAGAAAGAACAGCTAGATTTATATGTTCCATGTCCTTGTTCAGCCATGACTCGGAGAAACAGGATATTACAGTTCTTCAGATCACGTTGATAGGATAGTCTCGAATGGAGCTCGTCCAGTTTATGCTCCACTGATTCTGCATATTCGCCAACAGAACGGAAGGTGGAGGCGGTTTATCCACTTTATCCACTCACAACGTAATCTCGTCAGGTATCCAGCACGCCATCCTCTATAACCCTGCCTCTTCTTTTTCAGAGACTCTGGGATTTAGACCTGGTCCGGGATGAGCAGTATGTCCTTCTCCGCAGACTCTTTGAAGTAGAAATCCTCATCCAAATCGAGGTTAGTGATCGCTGTTCTGGTGTTCAGAAGCTCTTTTCGGTCATAGAAAACGATGGAAGGAAACATTATGTACAAAAAAAGTTACAATCAGCACAATTAGCAAAATAGCACAATTGGTCAGGAGACAGTAAAAGTGCTGCTATTCCCTCCAGCGACATTAGGAGCGGGAGGAGGATAGGTCAGGGTCCTCAGTGGTCTTATGAAAGGACTTAAGCCCAAGAACGTGAGTGTATATCCCTCTACATGTATAGTAAGGTGTGTCAGGTCAACTGGTTGTAATTTGTATGATAAATGTGTGACTCTTGTATGATGGCAAAGAAAATGACCATCCTTGGATGGACAAGAAATGTTTATTCTATTCTATGATGGAGAATAAATGGGTAGCCAGTTAACACTGGTCATATAATCAACCTATCAACATCCAGGTGATGAAGGATGGATATGACAGCTAGGACAGTATCTAACTGTGGTGCCTTACAAATGAATCACTGAGCATTCCAGAGCATTCTACCTGATGACTGGTAGAGAACAGCAGAACACAGCTGTAGTCGGGGCGTTGCCCCCTTCCACTACAGCTAAAACATGCCACACTAGTACAGCACTGCTGTTGACTTACACCACATGACCAAAAGTATGTGGACACCTGCTCGTCGAACATCTCATTCCAAAATCATGGGAATTAATATGGAGTTGGTCCCCCCCTTTGCTGCGATAACAACCTCTGCTCTTCTGGGAAGGCTTTCCACTAGATGTTGGAACATTGCTGCGGGGACTTCCATTCAGCCACAAGAGCACTAGTGATGTCGGGCACTGATGTTGGGTGATTAGGCCTGGCTCGGAGTCGGCGTTCCCATTAATCCCGAAGGACAGTCAAGTTCTTTCACACCAATCTAGACAAACCATTTCTGTATGGACCTCGCTTTGTGCATGGGGGCATTGTCATGTTGAAACAGGAAAGGGCCTTCCCCAAACTGTTGCCACAAAACTGGAAGCACTGTAGCGTTAAGATTTCCCTTCACTGGAACTAAGGGGCCTAGCCGGATCATGAAAAACAGCCCCAGACCATTATTCTTCCTCTACCAAACTTTACAGTTGGCACTATGCATTTGGGCAGGTAGCGTTCTCCTGGCATCCGCCAAACCCAGATTCGTCCGATGGACTGACAGATGGTGAAGCGTGATATATCACTCCAGAGAATGTGTTTCCACTGCTCCAGAGTCCAAGGATGGCAAGCTTCACACCGCTGTAGCCAAAGCTTGGCATTGCGCATGGTGATCTTAGGCTTGTGTGTAGCTGCACGGCTATGGAAACCCATTTTATGAAGCTCCCGACTAACAGTTCTTGTGCTGACGGTGCATCCAGAGACAATTTGGACAGACTTCACGGCTGAGCCGTTGTTGCTCCTAGACATTTCCACTTCACAATAACAGCACTTACAGATGACGGTGCCATGTTGAAAGTCACAGAGCTTCAGTAAGGCCATTCTACTGGCAATGCTTGTCTATGGAGATTGCATGGCTGTGTGCTCAATTTTATACACCTGTCAGCAACAGGTGTGGCTGAAATAGCTGAATCCACTCATTTGAAGGGGTGTCCACATACTTTGGTATATATAGTGTACCTCTCCAGCACATCCACTCAGGGAGTTAAACACTGAGGGTATAGATAGAGCTCAAACGGGGAAGTGGCCTAGTTATGAGTTATTCGTAGATCTTGGCAAACACATTTAATTATATTGACAGTTGTGAACGACGCTAAGGGAGGCAGAACGCGGCTGGGGTTAGAGAACACAACGTACGGGACATTTTAGTGTTTGTTAGATTGAGGCTGTGATACATTAGCCTTGTAAACCAGCCTGATCACTTTGCTCACGTCTGTTTCAATTGAAGTACGCAGCTATAGATAAAAACGGGCAATCTGAAGTTCAAACAAAGCAGAAACCCTACCAGTTCCACCATTGTTTTGGTAAACAACTGAGTGATGGGGCTGGAGAAATTTACCCACCCTCAAATGTTTCTGTTTCACACTTCAAAACGTTCATGCAGCACAATCAGGCATTGTATTTGACTTACTTAATAACACCCTAAGCTTATTGTACTGCATATTTACAGAAGGGGATAAAACAGGAAAGAAACTAAGCTAAACCACTAAACTGTTTGTTTACAATTGCTTTAAAAGGGTAATTATATACCAGAATCTAAATTTGTCAGACCTCCAAAGTAGTCCAAAGTAAATATGAGTCCACATCGCACACCATTGGTTGTGTGGATCCAGCTTACATGCCTTCACCCCAAATGCATGGATTAGATGAGCCCCGCAAATCCGGAAATTGCATGGTGCCTATCTTTTCCATTCATTTTAGAGCTTGTGGAGTTTTGCTGGATCTACAAAACAGATGGTCTGAGACGTGGATTCATCTTGACATCAAACTACTTTTGAGGTCTGAAAACATCTCACAAGATGTGACTTTGGAATTTAATGTCATTTTAATGTTTATTCCTATTTTACCCATATTTGACTTGTTAGTACTGCCTTGTTACATCAGATTTTGCACTGGTGCAAATGCGTAGTCAATCTGATCCTTCATTTCCCTTGAAATTCAAAGTCCTTGATTAGATATGACTCACCTGTTCAAATATAAATGCCAATGTAAAAAATTACAGACAGAAGCAGATGACGTGATAAAACACATTGCAAACGTCTGAAACGCAATTATCATTTCAACACTGGTGAGAGAGCAATTGGGTCATTGGACTGAATTCCCTTTTCGATGGACCAGACAATGTCCTTGGTCTTTCGCTCAAACAATTGACCAGTTTGCTCGAGTGAATGTCATTATTAAATTAAACTGGATCATCAATATAAAACATTGGACCAACATTTGATCATTGGGTTCACATTGTTTGGGTTCACAATTTACATGAGTGCTGCTGAGCTGCGAGTTCCAGGCGCCCGCCCGCCCAGTCTAGCAAATTGAAATGAAATCCAATCCCGAGTTCATCCCGTTCCATAGTGACAGCCAAACCCCTCTGTTTTCCCTTACCAATGAACACCAAACAAAACACTGCTGGTTTGGAGTGGACAGGCCCCTCTTATGTTCATCACAGAGGCAACAGGGTGTCAGGCTCCCCATCTCTTTCACTCTAATCTCTGCTCTTCCTAGCTCAGCCCGTGTTCGTACATATGTAGGTCACCCAGGGCTGGCCTACTTAGTGCTTCCTGGGCTTACAAATTCTGAGAAATGTAATAATTCTGAGAAAAGCGAGGGAGAGACAGCCTGTCTGCCTGCTCTGTGTCTCCCTCTCACCCCATCATAAAAGGCAAATGAAAAAAGGGAGGAGACAGGAAAATGAAAAACGCAGCATGGCTGCGTGTGTGCACGGACTCGAACAGAGAGAGGTCTTCAAATGAAAAGGGATCGCTTTTTTTTTTTTATTAAACAAAAAACCTTTCCCTTTGAAATTGGGGTGTTTTTGTTGCGTTGCCACGGTCATTGGTTTTAAAAGGTGAGGGCAGGAGGGGAGAGGAAAGCAGCGCAGGCGAAAGAACGAATGCAAAGGCCTTTACGATTTAGGCCATGTAACTAAGCCCTGGCTAATGTCATCGGCCCTCTGAATAAGCCTTAAAGAAAAGAGCGAGGGGGAGGCGGGACTGGAATAAGCTAAACAGAATACCAATAAATAGGGAAGTCGAGCTCATCCTATGAAGCCCCGTTGGAAAAACTATGAAAGTTGTTTGGAATAAAGGAAACAGCAAAGGAAGCACCCCCCCACCTGTCCACATCGACGGGACAGCAGTGGAGAAGGTAGAAAGTTTTAAAGTTCCTCGGCATACACATCACTGACATGTTCCACCCACACAGACAGTGTGGTGAAAAAGGCGTAACAGCGCCTCTTCAACCTCAGGAGGCTGAAAAAATTTGGCATGTTGCCTAAAACTCTCAAACTTTTACAGATGCACAATTGAGAGCATACGGTCGGGCTGTAATCACCGCCTGGTACAGCAACTGCACCGCCCACAACCGCAAGGCTCTCCAGAGGGTGGTGCGGTCTGCACAACGCATCACTGTGGGAAAACTACCTGCCCTCCAGGACACCTACACCACCCGATGTCACAGGAAAGCCAAAAAGATCAAGGACAACAGCTACCCGGAGCCACTGCCTGTTCACCCTGCTACCATCCAGAAGGTGAGGTCAGTACAGGTGCATCAAAGCTGGGACCGAGAGACTGAAAAACAGCTTCTATCTCAAGGCCATCACACTGTTAAACAGCTATCACTAAACACAAAGAGGCTGCACAAACAAACATTTTATACCATCTATTGGATCTTGCCTATGATGCTCTGTCATTGCTCATCCATTTATTTATATGTATATATTCTTATTCCATTCTTTCACTTAGATGTGTGTATTAGGTAGTTGCTGTAGAATTGTTAGATTACATGTTAGATATTGCTGCACTGCCGGAACTAGAAGCACAAGCATTTCGCTACACTCGCATTAACATCTGCTAACCATGTGTATGTGACCAATAAAATGTGATTTGATGATCGTGGATTGGTCTAATGTGGGAAATATAAACGGTGGTGAAAAATCAAGCTACACTACTTTCAGATCATTTCCATTTCAAACTGTTGAAACATCAGTTAACTGTGGCCTAAATACGCAAGGCCTATTTTGTGGTTGTTTGCGAATAACACTTAGAGCTTCTACATGCACTGAAAATGTCCTCATCGAGATTGATCCGTTTGTGATGTTGAGATTGTGATGCCTACAACAAGCCTACAACACATAGGGGCCTATTTGTTGGCCCAAATATCTCCACGGTGAACAAACGAGAGGAACCAACTGGCACGACGTCTCGTTAACCTGTGGCGAAGGAAACGTTCCAAAATAGCTTATTAGGATAAGGTGAGAACTAGATCCACCCGAAACAAACCTAGGGCTCTAAAGGACTGAATATCAGCTGTCTTTGAATGAAAGGCAAATGTCAGTACAATGGAGCTCTCCGATTATCTTTTAAAGCTATACGAACGATCCAATGTTTTTGAAACAGCTGACAGACATTTCCCTAATATTTAAGACTTGTTATTGAGTTTTTACCTGAAATTGTAACATTCTGAAATTGTCGCAATGGCGGAAACCTATCCTCCCTCCAAAGCATGTAAAATGTAGAGCAAACAAATAGGGTATGTTTTTTCATTTGTAACGTTGTGTGGTGATTTCAGAGGTGGCACCAAAAAAAAATCCCTTAAAGTACTACTCAAGTAGTTTTTTGGGAGTCTCTGTACTTGAATTTACTATTTTATATTTTTGACAACTTTTACTTGTACTCCACTACATTCCTAAAGACAATAAGGTACTCTTTACTCCATACATTTCCTCTGACACAGCAAAGTACTCGTTAAATTTAGAATGCTTAGCAGGACAGCAAAATGGTCCAATTCGCGCACCTATCAAGAGAACATCCCTGGTCATCCCTACTGCCTCTGATCTGGTGGAGTCACTAAACACACATGCTTCATTTGTAAATTATGTTGTGTTGGAGTGTGCCCCTGGCTATCAGTAAATAAATAAATAAAAATACATTGTGCTGTCTAATTTGCTTAATATAAGGAATGTGAAATGATTTATATATACTTATACTTTTTAAACAAAAGCATATTTTAGCAGTTACAATGACTTTTGGTACTTGAGTAAAAGTAATTGGTTTAAATATACTTATGTACTATTTTACTGAGTGACTTTCACTTGAGTCTTTTTCTATTAAGGTATCTTTACTTTTACTCAAGTATGACGATTGGGTACTTTTCCCACCCCTGACTGCAGTTTAAAGTTTGTATGAGAGGGTTAAATCGTACATTTTTGATCGGCTAACGTTACTTGACGAAGACATGCTTTTAGCAACTCTGCTTAAGTCATGAAGCTAAAATGTAATGAGTGTAGCCACTGACCACTGATTAAAAGCGGTAGTTCGCGCTTTCAGTTTTGCACGATTGCTGCCATCAATCCACGGTTTCTGGTTGGGGAAGGTTTTAATACTCGCCGTGGGTACAACATCAATGATGTGCTTGCTAATAAACTCGCTCACCGAATCAGCGTACACGTCAATGTTGTTCTTCGACACTATTCGGAACATATCCCAGTCCTCGTGATCGAAGCAATCTTGAAGCGTGGAATCAGATTGGTCAGACCAGCGTTGAACAGACCTGAGCATGGGCGTTTCCTGTTCTAGTTTCTGTCAATAGGCTGGGAGCAACAAAATGGAGTCGCGGTCAGATTTGCCCGAAAGGAGGGCAAGGGAGGGCTTTGTATGTGTTGCAGAAGTTAGAGTAACAATGATCCGGGATTTTGCCAGCCCGGGTCGCGCATTCGATATGCTGATAAACTTTTGGGAGCGTTGTTTTCAGATTAGCCTTGTTAAAATCCCCAGCTACAATAAATGCAGCCTCGGGATATGTGGTTTCCAGTTTACATAGAATCCAATGAAGTTCTTTCAGGGCCGTCGAGGAATCTGCGTAGGGAGGCTATACACGACTGTGATTATAAGTGAAGAGAATTATCTTGGTAGATAATGCGGTCGGCATTTGATTGTAAAGAATTCTAGGTCAGGTGAACAAAAGGACTTCAGTTCCAGTACGTTGTTATGATAACATCACGACTCGTTAATCATAAGGCATACACCCCCGCCCACCTTACCAAAGAGACGTTTGTTTCTGTCTGAGCAATGCGTGAAGAACGAAGGAGACTGTACCGACTCTGATAACGAATCCCAAGTGAGCGATGTTTCAATGAAGCAGAGAATGATGCAATCTCTGAAGTCTCTCTGGAAGGCAACCCTTGCTCGGATTTCGTCTACCTTGTTGTCAAGAGACTGGACATCGGCGAGTAGTATACTCGGGAGCGGTGGGCGATGTGCCCGTCTACGGAGCCTGACCAGAAGACCGCTCCGTCTGCCCCTTCTGCGGTGCCGCTGTTTTGGGTCGCCTGCTGGGATCCGATCCATTGTCCTGGGTGGTGGACCAAACAGAGGATCCGCTTCGGGAAAGTAGTATTCCTGGTCATAATGTTGGTAAGTTGACGTTGCTCTTATATCCAATAGTTCCTCCTGGCTGTATGTAATAAGACTTAAGATTTCCTGGGGTAACAGTCTAAGAAATAATAAAATAAAAAAATTTAAAAAACTGCATAGTTTCCTAAGAACGTGAAGCGAGGCGGCCATCTCTGTCGGCGCCAGATGTTTATGTGGATATATTGAAGCAACATCTCAAGACATCAGTCAGGAAGTTAAAGCTTGGTCACAAATCGGTCTTCCAAATGGACAATGACCCCAAGCATACTTCCAAAGTTGTGGCAAATTGGCTTAAGGACAACAAAGTCAAGGTATTGGAGTGGCTATCACAAAGCCCTGACCTCAATCCTATAGAAAATTTGTGGGCAGAACCGAAAAAGCATGTGCGAGCAAGGAGGCCTACAAACCTGACTCAGTTACACCAGCTCTGTCAGGAGGAATGGGCCAAAATTCACCCAACTTATTGTGGGAAGCTTGTGGAAGGCTACCCGAAACGTTTGACCCAAGTTAAACAATTTAAAGGCAATGCTACCAAATACTAATGTGTAAACTTCTGACCCATCGGTAATGTGATGAAATAAATAAAAGCTGAAATAAATCTCTCTACTATTATTCTGACATTTCACATTCTTAAAATAAAGTGGTGATCCAAACTGACCTAAGACAGGGAATTTTAACTCAGATTAAATGTCAGGAATTGTGAAAAACTGAGATTAAATGTATTTGGCTAAGGTGTATATAAACTTCCGACTTCAACTGTATATGGATGGGTAGATGGATGACCCCCTCTGAGCTTGCCCTCCCTCTCACCTCTTCCTGGCGCAGGCCGTCAATGAGCTCCATGACCTTGGTGAAGTGGTGGCAGCGGTTGGAGTGGTCCACAATGTGAGTGGGGAAGGGCTGGTTCTGCCAGTGTCTCCACTCCCACAGAGACAGCTCCCTGGTTGGCCCGCTGGAGAGCAGCTCCACCTACAGCCACATACACAACATAATCATAAAACATACCACTTAGCATATATTATTCAAAGAGATAATGGGGCGGCAGGTAGTGGTTAGCTCGTTGGGCCAGTAACCGAAAGGTTGGTGGATCGAATCCCCGAGCTGACAAGGTAAAAATCTGTCGTTCTGCCCCTGAACAAGGCAGGGACACTGTTCCTAGGCCGTCATTGTAAATAAGAATTTGTTCTTAACTGACCTGGCTAGTTACATAAAGGTAAAAAAAATAAAAAATAATCTAAGATACGTGAGTGCATACATTTGTAGTGTGTGTGTGTGTGTGTGTGTGTGTGTGTGTGTGTGACTGGCCAATGTGTTTGATCCGTGCAAGAATTTAACCCATGACTCACCCGAGGTGGCGAGCCTTCCTGTTTTGAGAGGAAGCGGGACTGTCTTAGAATGGGTGGAGCCTCCCCCTCCCCCAGTTTCATCGTAGACTCCCAGTGAGTGAGCTCAGAGGGGCTAAGGAAGCCATCCTTCTTCACACTCTCCTGGTGCCCGACTGGATCATTAAAACACAAGGGGGAAGCCGCCTTTATACTCCAAAGCTGAGAGAGGCCCGTTGTCTGTCTTTCAACTGTTACAAAAGCTTACAATACAGGTACACGGAGAGCCAATACATACACTACCGTTCAAAAGTTTGGGGTCAGTTAGAAATGTCCTTGCTTTTGAAAGAAAAGCAACATTTTTTGTCCATTAAAATAACATCAAATTAATCAGAAATACAGTGTAGATTTTGTTTATGTTGTAAATGACTATTGCAGCTGGAAACAGCAGCCCATTATCAGCAACCATCACTCCTGTGTTCCAATGGCACGTTGTGTTAGCTAATCCAAGTTTGTCATTTTAAAAGGCTAATTGATCATTAGAAAACCCTTTTGCAATTATGTTAGCAGAGGCTGAAAACGGTTGTGCTGATTTAAAGAAGCAATAAATCTGGCCTTTTTTAGACTAGTTGAGTATCTGGAGCATCAGCATTTGTGGGCTCGATTACAGGCTCAAAATGGCCAGAAACAAAGCACTTTCTTCTGAAACTCGTCAGTCTATTCTTGTTGAGACATGAAGGCTATTCCATGTGAGAACGCTGTGTACTACTCCATTCACAGAACAGCGCAAACAGGCTCCAACCAGAATAGAAAGAGGAGTGGGAGGCCCTGGTGCACAACTTAGCAAGAGGACAAGTACATTAAAGTGTCTAGTTTGAGAAACAGACGCTCAGATGCTCAACTGGCATCTTCATTAAGTAGTACCCGCAAAACACCAGTCTCAACGTCAACAGTGAAGAGGCAACCCCCGAGATGCTGGCCTTCTAGGCAGAGTTGCAAAGAAAAAGCCATATCTCAGACTGGCCAATAAAAAGAAAAGATTAAGATGGGCAAAAGAACACAGACACTGGACAGAGGAACTCGGCCAGCATTCCGGAGTCGCCTCTTCACTGTTGACATTGAGACTGGTTTCTTGGCAATTTCTCGCACGGAATAGTCTTCATTTTTCAGAACAAGAGTAGACTGACAAGTTTCAAAAGAAAGTTCTTTCTGGCCATTTTGAGCCTGTAATCAAACCCACAAATGCTGATGCTCCAGATACTCAACTAGTCTAAAGATGGTCAGATTTATTGCTTCTTTAATCAGCACTACAGTTTTCAGCTGTGCTAACATAATTGCAAAAGCGTTTTCTTATGATGAATTATCCTTTTAAAATGGTAAACTTGGATTAGCTAACACAACATTCCATTGGAACACAGGAGTGATGGTTGCTGATAACGGGCCTCTGTACGCCTTTGTAGATTTTCCATTAAAAATCAGCCGTTTCCAGCTACAATAGTCATTTACAACATTAAAAATGTCTACACTGTATTTCTGATCACTTTTATGTTATTTTAATAGACCAAAAAAATGTTATTTTCTTTCAAAAGCAAGGACATTTCTAAGTGACCCCAAACTTTTGAACAGTAGTGTATGTCAAATGAAAAATATTTAGTTAAATGCAAACATTGCTCTGCTCTGGAAAAGATGCCCAAATATTTGGAGCACAGTGATAACAACACCAAGACTATTATCTATGAGAGTCTTTGCTGTCGGTTCGATTCAATCACAGACATATCAAGAGCCCCAGCCTCTCTTACCTAGATCATGCGGAAGAATAAGGGACTCACGTTGGCCCTCCAAGGAGTGGGACCTGCGCCCCCTCCAACCCCCGGCGAGCCGCCCGCTGCTCTCCCGGTGGTCAAACTGGCCACAGGTGATGTGCATCTTGTGCAGGGCGGGATGCACCCCGTCGGGCAGCATGCGGGGATTGTGGGGGAACATGTGGAAACTGTGGCTGTTCCCCACGATAGACTTGTACACCTTGCGCTTGTTGCTCTGGCTCTGGTTGTAGGTCTGAGGGGGAAACAAAAGATGTCCGACAAAGAGTTGGGCGGTTGCAGATTAGGGGGTCCGCGCTCAAACAAAGAGCGTTTCAAAACGTAGTCAAGATGATTTAAAGCTATTTCATGCTTACAATGCGTTCAGAATGTATTCACACTTTTCCCACATTTTGTTGTGTTACAGCCTGAATTTTAAAATGTATGAATTTTTTACGTGTCGTCACTGGCCTACACACAATACCCGATGGTGTCAAAGTGATTTGCTTAACAAGTCACATAATAAGTTGCATGGACTCCCTCTGTGTGCAATAATAGTGTCTAACATGACCTTTTTAATTGACTACCTCATCTCTGTACCTCACACATGCAATTATCTAGAAAATCCCTCAGTCAAGCAGTGAATTTCTAACACAGATGTCCAATGCCTCACAAAGACCAGGTTTTCCAATGCCTCAAAGACGGGCATCTATTGATAATGGGTAAAAAGAAGAAGAAAAAAAAGACATTGAATATCCCTTTGAGAATGTTGCAGTTAATTACACTTTGTAAGATGTATCCATACACCCTGTCACTACAAGGATACAGGCGTCCTTCCTAACTAAAGGATTTCACCATACGGCCAATGGTGACTTTAAAACAGAGTTTCATGGCTGTGATAGGAGAAAACTAAGGATGGATCAACAACATTGTAGTTACTCCACAATACTAACCTAATTGACAGAGTGAAAAGAAGGAAGCCTGCACAGAATAACAAATATTCCAAAACATTCATCCTGTTTGCAACAAGGCCCTGAATTAGCACTGCAATAAATGTGGCAAAGCAATGAACTTTTAGTCCTAAATACAAACTTTTAGTCCTAAATACAAACTGTTATGTTTGGGGCAAATCCGATACAACACAAACTTCTAAAAACTTGTTTTCACGATTACGAGGTATTGTGTGTAGATGGGCGAGAGGATATATATATATATTTTTAAATCCATATTGATTTCAGGCTGTAACACAACAAAATGGGGAATAAGTCAACGAGTATGAATACTTTCTGATAGCACTGTATCTGTTAATTCTAGACACAACTCTAGAGCAAAATGTTTTTGGCGGATGATCAATGTGTGACAATTCAGGATAAGCATGGGTTCTTAAAGCAGTGCCAGGTAACACAAAGTACACTTGAGGATGTTTGGTTTATCTTCGCACAACAAAGGAAACCAATATAAACGGTGAGATGCCTGGGAAGGAGCCAGACACGTGTAAACACTAGACAGAGACTCCAGAGCCAAAATCCGTCAGACACAAAAGACTGGACCCGGTTGGGGGTTGTGGAATTTGGTATTTTGAAAGAGTGGAAACACAGCTAGGTCTAGAGCACACTTTATACCTCAGTCTCGCCCTCTCTATTCAACTGTCTAAATAAATAAATAAATACGATGGAAAAAAATAAGGACATTCCATTGACCTGGTCCTAGTGACGTCTTGCTAACCCTTATGTTAATTGTCATGCCAAACATAAACACGTTTGGAATGACAACAATCATAGGAATAACCGTAGAGGTACAGCGCAAACAGATGTGGGACCATTCCTAAGATTCCAAAGGCAGGAGTTGTCGCTCACTCTCTCCTCTCGTCCCTCGGCCAAGATGACCACTATGCGCCCTTGGCGTTTGCGTCCGGTGCGGCCCATGCGCTGAACCAGGCGGATGGGACTCTTCTGGGCGTCGAAGCACACGATGAGGTCCACCTCGCCGATGTCCAGCCCCTCCTCGCCCACGCAGGTGGACACCAGGGTGTTGAAGCCCCCCTCCCGAAACCTCTGCATCACCTTCGGTACAGAAATCGATACATTTTATCAGGATGACAGAAATGTTCACTGTGCCTGTATGTGAAGTCAATCACAAACATGTATGTCTGTGCTGTCAAGTCATGTGGTTCTAATGATTTAGTGGGTAAGAGCATGGTGATAGCAACACGAGGGTTGTGGAATCGATTCCAGCATGGGGTCAGGGCCACAAATACTGAATATGAGTCACTGAATGGTGCTGAATTACCATATTTGCGCGCACAAACACACACCTGTGAATATATACTGTACTTTGTTTGCATCAATAAATTACTGAACCATTATACTGGTAATTGAATCCAGCACAGTTTAGGATTAAGGTAAATGTTTCCTTATACAGCAGCTCTCATGAAGGCACAGAGCTGAAGGCACAGTGCTACTGTACTCTGTGACATCATGTCCTCGGTGCCTCAGGGAGTTGAAGAGCTGAGCAGGCCTATGCATTAACTGCGTGTCTCTGTACAAAACAGAAGCCTTAAAATATTCAGGAGTCGGGACCAACGCAATTTATCGACGACCTGCAGAGGAATGATACTTATGAGCAGCATAACATTTTGTGCTAAAGTACAAATAGGGGGGGGGGGGACCAGCTAGTTCTTCAAACGCTACTGTCGGCTATGTTCCTGTAAGTTAATGGTGGGTGCTACATTTAGCCTAGAGGCTAACAGTTTAGCAATTCAATTGATTTGCTGGTGGTTGTTGAAGAACATAAAACATATCATTTATATAATAATCTTTACCTGAACTGGCTGCTTTCTTTATCGTAAATCGCCTTACCTTCTCCATTGTATACAGGCCTACCTACATTATGTTATACATGTGGTACAGGTGTGAAAATATATTTCTACCAGCACACCAGTCTCCCATACCCTACCTATGCAAATTAATCAACAAAACTCTTTGGGTCTCCTTAACGTACATATTGACATGAATTTTACTTGTGATTTCAACTTGAATGTGTTATTGTGTATGTTTTGTAATATCCATGTATTTCAGTATATTTGACTGCCATGTGGATATCAGTACATTTAAATGAATAAATTAAACAAAATATTGGCAGCTCGCCAACACAGTGACAAGACAGAGCAGGATGTGTTAACTATCTAAGCTAAGCATACACTCTGTCTGCCAGTCAGGAATAGAGAACACTGAGGGCCTGAGAAGACAAGCCTAATATGGTCAATGTTGTAGCCGTCTCCAGGACACACAAAAAAAGCACCTTAGCTTCAGTCAGAGCTGCTAAGCAACCACACTTTTGGATAACATTGAATGTTTGTGCCGTTTAGCTTTGCTCAATACAGGTATTTGGGAGGCACTTTCCAGTGTGTCCTTTGTTGGTTCATTTGGACCAAATCCCAGTACAAGCACAATGTAAACCAAGCCATGTTAATCAAATACTACCCTTTATAATGACGTTATCCTGGCGTTACCTTGAGCTTGTGTCATCAGTCTTGTCACCTGGTGTGACAGTGGCACGTGCATTGTGTTTTTTTAGTATTTATCAAAATCAAATCGCATTTTATTTGCCACATGCGCCGAACACAACAGGTGTAGACCTTACAGTGAAATGCTTACTTTACAAGCCCTTAACCAACAATGCAGTTTTATGAAAAATAAGTGTTAAAGAAAGTATTTACTAAAATAAAAAAAACTCAAATTAAATGATTTTTAAAAAATGATTAAAGAGCGACAATACAATAACAGTAACGAGGCTATATACAGAGGTTACGGGTACAGAGTCAATGTGTGGCGGCGCGGGTTAGTCGAGGTAATATCAGACATCTTATTGAGGAGATAGGACGCATAGAAGGAGGTAAGTGAAGAGAGGGGTTGTAAACAAAGCAGCCGTAGGTCTGGGATTCAAAGCAACACGGCAACATACTCGCAGGCCTATGCACTGAAGGTGGTGGTCCAAAAGAGTTCTTCGACTGTACACATGGGAAAACCCTTTGAAGAACCCTTTTTGGGTTACAGGTAGGACGCTCTGTGAAAAAGTTCTTCAAAGGGTTCTTCCATGTGGACAATCAAATAACCCCGTTTATGTTCTATCCAGAACCTAGAGTGTTTTTACCTCCAGCTGCTCCTTCTGGGTGAACCCTTTGACCCCCTTCCCTGCCGAGGCCTGGCCCATAAAGGTCATGACTTTGACCAGGGGCAGGTGGCGATTTAACATGGCGGCAATCTCCTGCACACTCTCCCGGAACGACGAAAAGATCATCACACGTGTGCTCACTTCCTGGGGCCCAGAGCCTGGACCAATCAAAGAGGAGAGGGAAAAGAGAAAGAGGTTACTTACAACCAATGGAAAGGGGGCAACCAGCGCTCACTTCATGTAGTTGGAAATTCAGTATGTCTTAATTTCCTTTTATGCAACATTTCATACTGAAATACACACTGCATACATTTGGTTAGTGCCATCCTCAGTGCGTGCTCTTACAACCGATGAACTGCTTATTAAGTGCATCTGATACTACTCAAAGCAAATACGGACTAACAACACCTGGAGCACACTGACTTTAACCATGCCATTCAAGCCTGCGGTTTACCTCGGCTCAAGATAAATATCTTAAAAGGATGAGTCATCGCTAAGAGTCGGATGCAGTTAGTCGCTACTAACAAGAGAGTAAATTACCAGTGCTGGAGCTCTCAGCCCATGTTTTAAAGTGCCCGAGCACTACCTCCTCAAGCTTCTGCAGTTTGGGGTGGCTGTAGATGAAGGGCTCCTCGGGGCCTGGAAGCAAAGCGCAATACATGGCAATCAGGTCCGTCAGGGCCCACGACACCCTTCATAATAAACATTCACAATTAGGAGAAGCATTGGTAACGCTTGTTTTTTTTACAGCCAGCTGTTGAACAGGTAGTTATTTAGAAATGACTTGTTACAACGGTACTTGACTAATAATTGCGTAATAATTACACTCCGGTTTCTTTGAGATTCATCGACACAAGCATCACTATGCACCATTTGGTACCAGTTAGTTCTTTGAGGTATAAGTACCAAAACAATACTTCTTGTTACCACAGTTTCTTAGTATTCACCATGTAAATACCAGGAAAGTACCAGCCTGGCTGTAAAATAAAGTGTTATCGTGTGGCTTCAAAAACTGTAGGAACAGGGCTGTAGGAACGGTATCCTACCGGTGGGCTTTCCAAACATGGCCGCCATCTCCTGGTACAGGTCCATGAAGGTGGCGTTGCGCTGTAGCTCGTTCCTGGCTCGAGACTTCTCTGAGTTGGCATAAATAGAGAAATCAGCTGAGCAGAATGCAAGCTATCACTTGAGTGAGTGAGTGAGTGAGTAGGGAGGTGCCTCCTACCTACCTTTGGTGCCATCCATGATGCCCTGGACATAGAAGAAGAGGGAGCGCAGGCCCATTTGGAGCAGCAGCTCGTAGCCATGGTACAGGCTGATACACAGGGCAAAGTCCCCCTCCAGAGCCCCTTGCTGAGCCCCCTGTTAACAGCCAGGACCACAAAGAGAGGCTTAACGTGTGTAGCTTGACTTAATTTGACAGCAAGACAGAACATGACGTAACTTGACATCGATTTGCAAGTCAATTTGACATTGGATTTCCATCGCAAAACAGCTTGATCATAGACGAAAATGAATAGGGGTTACTCTGAGGACATTCCTGCTCCAAAAAAGATGAGCATTGGTTGGCTATGTGTTACAAAATGTTCATAAAGTTATTAAAAGTATAGTGTAAGTCAAGGATTGCCTTTCTCTCTGTGTGTGTGTGTATGTGTGTGTGTCGTGTGGTGGTGGTGTGTGGTGGCACTGTGTGCCTGCATGCATCCGTGTGTATACCGCACCGTGACGTGGGGCGGAGGGTTCTTGCGGAACTGTTCCCGGGCCAGGATGAGCTGGTACTTGGTGAGGGAGTGCAAGTCGCGGTGAGACATCGCCCTGTTCTGGATCAGACGGCCCGTGAACCGTTCCAGTACCTGGAACAACAATGGGCGACACAGACAGGATAAGTTGAGCGCCTATTTCAACAAACGCAATACAAAACCGAAGAAGGCTCTGCAATTATCTGTTCCCTATTTCAGAGCGAGGCAGATTTATTTTTATTTTTGTGGCCACAATATTCATATCCTTTAATCTTCCCAGCAGGAGATTGAAGTCTCCAACAGGAAGCCCTGGAACCAATGTGACTGCAATTATTCAGAATAAGATACGTCAATTATAGGCTGGTATAGAAGAAAAATAAGAAAAGAATGCTTTGCATGGAGTCCTCGATTCACATAAGTCGCTACTCACATTATTTACAGAACCGATAATTCCAGTGACCTTTTACATCGCAAAAGCATATTAGATAGATACCAATCGAAGATATTTTGGTCACACACACAAGACAAACACATTAGGGAGGATTTCCCCCAATCAAGGTGAGGATTTCAACCGATTGGACATAGTAGTCATAGACTGTTTTCTCTGCTACCGCACGGCAAGCGCTACAGGAGCGCCACGTCTAGGTCCAAGAGGCTTCTAAACAGCTTCTACCCCCAAGCCATAAGAATCCTGAACTCCTGAACATCTAATCAAATGGTTACCCAGAGTATTTGCATTCCCCCCCTGCCTCTTCTACGCTGCTACTCTCTGTTATTATCTATGCATAGTCACTTTATTAACTTTACCTACATGTACATATTACCTCAATTACCTCGACTAACCGGTGCCCCCGCACATTGACTCTGTACCGGTACCCCCTGTATATAGCCTCGCTATTGTTATTTTACTGCTGCTCTTTAATTATTTGTTACTTTTATTACTGGCCGAGAGGGATATCCTTGTCTCATCGCGCACCAGTGACTCCTGTGGCGGGCCGGGCGCAGTGCACGCTAACCAAGGTCGCCAGGTGCACGGTGTTTCCTCCGACACATTGGTGCGGCTGGCTTCTGGGTTAGATGCACGCTGTGTTAAGAAGCAGTGCATCTTGGTTGGGTTGTGTTTCGGAGGACGCATGGCTCTTGACCTTCGTCTCTCCCGAGCCCGTACAGGAGTTGTAGCAATGAGACAAGATATTAATGACTAACAATTGGACACCACGAAATTGGGTAGAAAAGGGGGTACATTTTTAACAAATTTAAAAAATTTGTAGAAACATCAAGGACGATCAATGGAAACAGGATGCACCAGAGCTCAATTTCGAGTATAGCAAAGGGTCTGAATACTTATGTAAATAAGGTATTTCTGGGGGGTTTAATACATTTGCAAAAATTTCTAAAAAACTGTTTTTGCTTAGTCATTATGGGGTATTGTGTATAGAAAATATTTTTTGAATCAATTTTAGAATAAGGCTGTAAAGTAACAAAGTGTGGAAAAAGTCAAGGGCCCACAAAGCTCATCACTAAGCAAAGGACCCTGGGACTAAAGGGTAGGCAACAACATCTCCACCCAACTGATCCTCAACACTGGGAACCCACAAGGGTGCGTTCTCAGCCCTCTCCTGTACTCCCCGTTCACCCATGACTGCGTGGCCATGCACGCGTCCAACCCAATCATCAAGTTTGCAGACGACACTACAGTGGTAGGCTTGATTACCAACGACGAGACGGCCTACAGGGAGGAGGTGAGGGCCTTCGGAGTGTGGTGTCAGGAAAATAACCTCACACTCAATGTCAACAAAACAAAGGAGATGATCGTGGACTTCAGGAAACAGCAGAGGGAGCACCCCCCTATCCAAATCAATGGGACAGTAGTGGAGAAGGTGGAAAGTTTTAATTTCCTCGGCGTACACATCACGGACAACCTGAAATGGTCCACCCACACAGACAGCGTAGTGAAGAAGGCGTAACGGCACCTCTTCAACCTCAGGAGGCTGAAGAAATTTGTCTTGTCACCAAAAACACTCAAACTCTTACAGTTGCACAATCGAGAGCATCCTGTCAGGCTGTTTCACAATCTTGTTCGGCAACTGCTCCGCCCACAACCGTAATGCTTTCCAGAGGGTAGCATCACCGGGGGCAATCTACCTGCCCTCCAGGACACCTACACCACCCGATGTCACAGGAAGCCCAAAAAGATCATCAAGGACAACAACCACCTGAGCCACTGCCTGTTCACCCACTATCATCCAGAAAGCGAGGTCAGTACAGATGCATCAATGCTGGGACCGAGAGACTGAAAAACAGCTTCTATCTCAAGGCCATCAGACTGTTAAACAGCCATGACTAACATTGAGTGGCTGCTGCCAACATACTGACTCAAATCTCTAGCCACTTTAATAATTAAAAATTGGATGTAATAAATGTATCACTAGTCACTTTAAACAATGCCACTTTATATAATGTTTACATACCCTACATTACTCATCTCATATGCATATACTGTACTCTATACAATCTACTGACGTTCGGCCATTGCTCATCCATATATTTATATATCCTTACATATCCTTATTCATTACTTTACACTTGTGTGCAAAAGGTACTTGCACAAGCATTTTGCTACACTCGCATTAACATCTGCTAACCATGTGTATGTGATCAATAAAATTTGATGTCTGTTGACAATATAATGGCATAATGATCCACAGTGGGTGAAGGTCAGAGCCACATCTCTTTATTTGACTCTGGCAAAGGTGTTTTATAGTGCTGCAGCCATATAAATCCATGAGTTTAATTGCCAGGGTTAGAGGCCCATTAAGCCCCTTCTACAGATTCTATTTCTATGACTGCATCCACGTCGCCCAAAAATTAAGGTACAAGATGGCGCCAATAGACATGGTCGCCCTGTTTATGGCTCCTAAGCAACTTTGTTACAAGCATATCGCTACACCCGCAACAACATCTGCTAAACATGTGTATGCGATCAATACATTTTAAATTATTTGAACAATAAAAGATCCCCCTGAATCAAAACCTACTTTGAGCAGTTGTGTCTGTCACTTGTGTGTACTTAACCAGAGTGTACGTTTATGTTTAGTGCGCGATGACAGACCAAACATTCAGGGTTTTTTTTCTTCTCTTCTGGGTTTTCTCCCAAACATTCTGTGTTAATTTGCCACCAGCATCATCTCATCTGCCAAAATTTCACACAGCAGATGTCAGGACTCATGGTTGGAGCAGGGTAACAAACACAGCAGACAGACTGTGCATGTTTCCATGCTCATACTACTGCATGCCCAATACATTACTTATTTCTAAGTATACTGAACAGAAATAAACGCAACATGTAAAGTGTTGGTATCATGTTTCATGAGCTGAAATAAAAGATCCCAGAAATTTCCATACGCATAAAAAGCGTACTTTTTTGGCCGCAAATTTATTTACATCCCTGTTATTGAGCATTTCTCCTGTGCCAAGATAATCCATCCATCCAGGTGTTGCATATCAAGAATCTGATTAAACAGAATGATAATTATACAGGTGCACCTTGTGCTGGGGACAATAAAAAGGCCACTTTAAAATGTGCAGCTTTGTCTCACAAAACAATGTCACAGATGTCTCAAGTTGAGGGAGCGTGCAATTGGCAGCTGAGGAAACTGGGTTTACACAACTGAAGAATTTCTTCAAACTGTCAGAAACTGTCTCAGGGAAGCTCATTTGCATGCTCGTTGTCCTCACCAGGGTCTTGACCTGTAGCGTCGCTAGCTGATGTCAACGTTGTGAACAGAGTAACCCATGGTAGTGTTGGGGTAATGGTACGGGCAGGCATAACCTACAGACAACGAACACAATTGCATTTTGTCGAGGGCAATTTGAATGCACAGAGATACCGTGACAAAATCCTGAGGCCCATTGTCGTGCCATTCATCTGCAGCCATCGCCACGCTTCAGCATATAATGCACAACAGCCCCATGTCGCAAGGATCTGTACACAATTCCTGGAAGCTGAAAATATCCCAGTTCTTCCATGGCCTGCATTCTCCCCAGACACGTCACCCATTGAGCACGTTTGGGATGCTCTGGATCGACGTGTACGACAGCATGTTCCAGTTCCCGCCAATATCCAGCAACTTCGCACAGCCATTGAAGAGGAGTGGGAAAACATTCCGCAGGTCACAATCAACAGCCTAATAAACTCTATGTGAAGGAGATGTGTGTCACGCTGCATGAGGCAAATGGTGGCCACACCAGATACTGATTGGGTATCTGATCCATGCCACCTTTTTTTTTAAAGGTATCTGTGATCAACAGATGCATATCTGTATTCCCAGTCATGCAAAATCCCAAAATTAGGGCCTAATGAATTTATTTAAAATGGACTGACTTCCTTATATGGAACTGTAACTCAGTAAAATCTCTGAAATGGTTGCATGTTGCGTTTATATTTTCGTTCAGTGTAGTATGCTAGTGACCGTCCGTTGACCTAAAGAAAGGTCATAGGTAAAGCAAGTGAATTAAAGGTGAAGCAACAGGGCAAGGTGCACAGGGGGTGGGGGCCCTGGGTGCACATTTTGGTTTTGCCCTAGCACTACACAGCTGATTCAAATAACCAACTCATCCTCAAGCGTTGATTATTTGAATCAGCTGTGTAGTGCTTCAACCAAAACGTGGAGAATTTTTTATTTATTCTCATTATAACCCATATATTATCATTATAGTCTAAGGACCAGCTTTCCCATGAGCTCCATTTCAGACACCCACCAGTTGGCAGACAGAACTCATGAGCTGCAGGAACGGGAGGATGGTGAGTACTGCAACCCACAACACTGACAGCTCGTATTCATATACAGTGGCATTATGAAGCCATTCAAATTCAGTGGAAGGAAAGAGAAGATAAGCGGAGTGGGCGGGGAACCGTTGAGTGAAGCGAGCATGGGCCTGGGAGCTGAACAGGGACTAAAGTTGGGGAAAGCGGAATTTTATGCAAATCTTCCGCGATATCGCGGCGTGAGTGACCAATCGAAGCTCGCCATAACTTTCAGCCCCTACTGGATTTGCTGACAATGGCTGTTAATACCAAGCTCTACCTAGGTTGCTTGCTAGCACCCCCATGAAGGCGAAGCTAGCATGGCTAGCCGAGTGCCACTAGTACAGTCTATCTTGGCCGTGAGGCTTACAGAGCAAACTCGGTGAAGGAGCTCTCTCCTCATTGGCTGAGCGAGTGTGGAGTTAGGTGAGGTGGGAGACAATCGAGTGGCCTTTCTTCTTTGTAGCTATTAATTTACAGGCCAATACACTGCTGCATGTCTACAATGGATGCAGATGCACAGGATCTGTGTCATGGCCCAAGTTAGATGAGATAATTATCACCGCAAGTGAAAGTGGTCAAGAGGTCAACAGGCTTAACTTGACTATAAATAAACGTGTTTTTTGGGATTGCAGCCCTACTTTAGGGCCAAGTTACCCCAGATGACCACTGACTGACCAGCTGGTTTTGAGTGTGCCCCATGCATCACATTACAGAGCAGAAGATTATATAAAATCTCCTCATGTCAGCATATTCTCTATCACTCTTTAATAACCATGTCCCTTCCCATCTCCCATACTCAATGGACTCAAGATAATTAATTCATGATATGCATTTCTGGCCAAAGATGTGCGAGAGAAACAATTCTCCCAGTTACTGAAATCAAACACCATCCCACTCTGATTTATGTGCAAAACAAGATTTGTACCTAATTTACTGTCTACCCGATAAAAAATTTTTTAAAAAAGCAATTGTTAATGACAAAGGGGACGCAGAACATCTGAATTCAGGAAAAGATGTTCAGGTGAATGAACTTCAGCATTTATCAAGTCTTGCAGTAGGAGTGGCCAGGTGTCATGTGGTGTTTGTTCCACTATCTATAAACGTCAAGATAGGTTCACCAGCCTATGGAAAGCAGCGCAAGGTATATGACAGGCAAGGTATTTGTCTTGCAGTCTTCGACGATTAATAACTAACTTCAGTAGAATAAGTTTGAAATGGTTTCTGTAAATAGAATATAGGTTGCACAGCTGTGTAAATAAAACGAGCGCGTCAAGACTAGAGCAAAAATGGCCCTGAAGTTTTCTTAAATCGGATTTAACCCGGATCAGAATTTCCCGCTTCGGATTGTGACTGGAACGCGCTCGGATTTACCACCAAAAACGGTCTTTCTTTAGACCCAACAGTACACATTTGCTTAGATTTTTTTTTCTTCCAAGAGTGGAGAATGCATCCTGGCAATTGTCGAATGAATAGAGGTGGTGGACTCGATGGTATCGGTGGTGGAGACGAATCCGTATTTGGGGCGATCACGCTAGAGGATCTGGAATCTTTTTCGGAAGACCAGATGTCAGATTCGGGCAATGGAAGTCTGGAAGAGGAGAGTGAGACGATGGAGGACGAAGGGCAGCAAGACCGATTGCTGCGCTACTGGCAGGACGCTGCTCGAGGACACCAAGTCGAAGTGCCTCAAGGTAAAGCATTTGGGATTTAGAGCACACACTGTGCAGTTCAAATTTAGAAAGTAGTGGATTTTGTATGGGCAATTATGTTGTGGCAATGCTATATGGACAGTATAAACAAAACGGTTGACACAGTTTATTGTGACAACAATTGTGCAAAGTTGGCTACTTTTGTTTTTATTCCCGTTTCATCGATTGCGTGAGATATCTGCCGCGAACTCGAACTATTCCTGTAGTCGACGTCATCAGGGTGCCAGACATCATCATTAACACACAAAACAAATGAACGCTACTTTTTCCCCACAAATAGACATACAGTGATCATCATTAACATCTTAAACCATCGTCGACGTTGTTTAAACTCTCCGTCGATGTTGACGGCTGTCAAAACAGTGCATTGTGGGTAATGTGCTGTGTCCCAGCCAAAAAACGGGACACATTGTATCGGGGCTCAAGACAATGTATACATTCACAAAAACGGTACTATTGTCACTAGGCTAGTTAAGGAACACTAAAATATATTAAACATGTATAATGTACTAGAGCTACATGAAATCCTAGGCTGTGAATAATGCTAATGTCATGTGTGAAAATGAGGGTCTAGCCTAGTAAAATGAGTGCTTGTAGCAGCAACATGACAGATTTCACTTAAAGCCCCTGATCCTTTTGCCCCTCATGGTCAGTAGAGGTGCTTTTAAAATGATTTAACAAACCCTGATCCAACAGATTACCACTCTGCAAGCCATTTTGGCAGGCATCCATCCGCATGCGGGCTGGGCTCACTGTTCATATCTCTTCAACACATTATGCCAATGACATTTTAAGAAATGCATCTGTTAAATAGTTTTCCTAACAAATCTTGAAGATGGGAAAATGGTCCGATGACAAGTCAGTGGAAAAACGAAATGGAAAAATAGTTACATTTCAATAAAACTGTATTCATCCCTGAGGGACAATCATTTCTGTGCATACAAGGAGAGGGAAATAGGGCTGGTCAGTGAATGTTCAGGTCAAACCGCCCCCCATTCAAGATTTACCGTTAGGTTATAATGTTATCAGTGGGGAGTGTTTGTTTTCGCGGGGATGACAGGCATGGATAGTTTTGATAAAAGAAAATTCCACTTAAAAAAAAACATTTACAGAGCCTCTGCAGTACCTCCGACTCCTGTTTGAATACCCCTGCTGTAAAAAAAAAAAAATGCAGAATTGAATGTGGTACTTAGTCCTAACTGAAAGTATTAACAATTGAAATGTTGAACATACTCTTTCAGCAAAGAACAAAATATTGAAAGCAATGTTTCAGGCCCTGAAAATGGCATCACTTTTTCAGAACATACCTCTCAGAAAAATTATAGCCAGAGTACAGTAATAGCTGGAAAATGGGCCAAATTTGGCCTGTGGATGGTTTTACCCCCCATGTTGAGCCAATTGTTTTAAATATTATTGTTGGACATAAACAATGTTGTCCTGAATTTAACACCCCTGTAAGGTTAACATGAGGCAATAACACTGAGTGACCCAATTTTCCCTGTCTACATGTACAGTAAAACAAAGGATAGGCCTCCTATTGCACAAACAAGCCAGACGGCTGGCTGTACTGTGACCCCGATTTGTACCCAGAACTGCTTATATTTCTGAAAGGAAACGGAGCAAAATTGTGCCTGACCTACTAGGTCATCTGGAATGGGTTTGCAGCAGGCAGTCAGCAGCAAAATGACAGAGGGCTGAAAGGGTACACCCAGACTGGGCTGTCTATGCTGCTGTCCCCAGAGCAAAGTCAAAACCTCTGAGCCTAAATAGTACTACTGCTGTTCAGTCTACATTCTAGGTATCCCCTCCACTACAGTCCAGTAGGGCAGTATGTATGTTCAGTAGGGAACATGCCAGAGTCGAGCCAAAACCTCTGAGCATGACTAGTATCACTGTTTTATCTCGATTCTAGCAATTCAATCCTGCAGTCTGGGGTTGTGTTCAGTAGGGCACACTGCTAAAACATTATTGGACATATCCACAGCCCCTCTGTGTTTTTGAGTTGGTTTTCTCAAATGTATTGCCTAATGAACACAACTAGGACTGCGCGATATCAAATGAATTAGATTAATTCTAATGTATGTTTTGGCGCTATATTCCAAAAGCCTATATTGTAAGAATAAAGTTTTGTTTAAAGTTTTTTATGAGCGTTTATGTCCACTTGTTGTCTTTTTGGTCATCTTTTTTGCATCTTCTGTGCAATAGCTTGTAGGCTGTGTACCTTCTAATTCTCTCTCACACACACACACACCAAGCCACTTATAGCGAAACAGATGAGAGATCACTTTTTCCTCTCTGACAAGCGGATTGAACTCGCTATTTGCATTTGAGGTTTGGTCCAACAGAAAATCGGTCATATTGAAACAAACACATTGAGACATTTTACTGTAATAAAGAATTCAACCTTTTAACACCCTTTTTATGTTTCAACTCCTCAAATTGCGAGTAGAACAGACACTACTAAAAACTAGTATGAATGAACATAGATTCTGGAAAATATATGCTTGGTTTGTCTCGTGCGGTTCCGCTAGCAGCATTTTAGCCGAAGACTGTTATTCTAGCTGTCTAGTCTTTTCTAGATGATCGATAAGCATAGAACACAATTATATAAAGGAATTGGCAACTCTCATTCGGAGAAAGGTAGGCCACTTGATTTCACATCTGAAGAAAGTGGACAAGCATGCTTTTCAAACAATTGGAGACAGAAGGATGTGTTCATAACAATGCAACTGTTCTACCTTTGTTAGCAAATAGATCCAAGTTGGCTAAACTTGAAGTATAAACGATTAGCTGGCTACTCACTAGCACGTGTGTTTGATACCTGTGTCTATTTTCTAATGCCTGCTACAAGAAGTTAGTCATTATTATTATTGAATGTGCATTATGCATGGTTCTGGGTAATTTAAATTTTTTTTATTTTACCTTTATTTTACTAGGCAAGTCAGTTAAGAACAAATTCTTATTTTCAATGACGGCCTAGGAACAGTGGGTTAACTGCCTGTTCAGGGGCAGAACGACAGATTTGTACCTTGTCAGCTCGGGGATTCGAACTTGCAACCTTTCGGTTACTAGTCCAACGCTCTAACCACTAGGCTACCCTGCCGCATTTTTCATAGGCTTATATTTATCCTTCAACTATAAAACCCACTCATTTAATTATTCTATGTATAATTTCACAAGCTCTGAATTCATTAGAGAGTATTGCTGACTGTCAAATGCAGTGTATTTGACCTTTTTTTTAATTGTACAAGAAAGCTTATTTAGAGAAACACTACATGACAAAGTATTGAACATCTCATTCCAAAATCATGGGCATTAATATGGAGTTGGTCCCCCCCTTTGCTGCTATAACATCCTCCACTCTTCTGGGCATGCTTTCCACTAGATGTTGGAACATTGCTGCAGGGACTTGCTTACATTCAACCACAAGAGCATTAGTGAGGTCGGGCACTGATGTAGGGCGATTAGGCCTGGTTCGCAGTCGGCGTTCCAATTTATCCCGAAGGTGTTTGATGGGGTTGAGGTCAGGGCTCTGTGCAGGCCAGTCAAGTTCTTCCACACTAATCTCAACAAACCATTTTCGGTATGGATCTTGCCTGGTGCATGGGGGCATTGTTATGCTGAAACAGGAAAGGGCTTTCCCCCAAACTGTTGCCACAAAGTTGGAAGCACAGAATCATCTAGAATGTCATTGTATGCTGTAGGGTTAAGATTTCCCTTCACTGGAACTAACGCGCCTAGCCTGAACCATGAAAAACAGCCCCAGACCATTAATCCTCTGCCACCAAACTTTACAGTTGGCCTATGCATTGGGGCAGGTAGCATTCTCCTGGCATCCGCCAAACCCAGATTTGTCCGTCGTACTGCCAGATGGTGAAGCGTGATACAACGCGTTTCCACTGCTCCAGAGTCCAATGGCGGAAAGCTTTACACCACTCCAGCCGACACTTGGTATTGCGCATGGCGATCGGCTGCTCGGCCATGGTAACCCATTTTATGAAGCTCCCGACTAACAGTTCTTGTGCTGACGTTGCTTCCAGAGGCAGTTAGGAACTCGGTAGTGAGTGTTGCAACCCACCACTTCAGCACTCGGTGGTCTCATTCTGTGAGCTTGTGTGGCCTACCACTTCGCGGCTGAGCCATTGTTACTCCTACACATTTCCACTTCACAATAACAGCACTTAGAGTTGACCGGGGCAGCTCTATCAGAGCAGAAATTTGATGAACTGACTTGTTGGAAAGGTGGCATCCTATGACGGTGCCACGTTGTTCTTCAGTAAGGCCATTCTACTGCCAATGTTTGTCTATGGAGATTGCATGGCCTTGTGCTCAATTTTATACAACTGTCAGCTGTGGCTAAAATAGCCAAATCCAGTCATTTGAAGGGGTGTCTACATAATTTTGTATATATCGTGAATAAGTTAGAAAAAAAAATACAAAAATAAAGATATGATTATTAGGCCATATCGCCCAGTCCTAAACACAACCCAGGTTGAAGTAGGCTAGTGTCAAAGCCACAGGTTAGAAATGAATGCCCTTTTGTTTGGATGTGTAGGCTGCTGAACACGGAGTTATGGTATGCTGCTTATGTAGTTCCAGTTAGGCTGTGACTCCTGCCTGTTCCCTCTCTCCTCTGACTAATTAACTGCAGACTTAGCATGGAGCCGCCGTTGAGGCATTAAAAGGCTTAACAGATGAGCTATAGCCTAACCTGCTCTGGTTAAGGGAAAGCTTGGGCTATTAAATCCTGTCCTGAAATACTGTGGGTTACAATGTTGTACAGTAAACCTCTGCCCACTCCCCCACTCGCTCTTGGGCTTTGAATGGTGCTCAAAAGGTGTTTTAGTCAATTTATTAAGATCTTCCCGTCTGTGTCCATTGTAATACCACCATAGTAAAACACTGACAGACTACACTTTGGTTTGCGCAACACTCGATTGAAGGAGTTTCTGAACTGTACATAGAAATGTCAATAAACATATTTCCACTAATAAAGATTAGGCTATACTGTACTATAGCCTAGCACTCATGTGAACAATACCCCTTCATACACTAGAGGTCATATGTGATTGAGAGTTCTTTCACACTATTGGGCTGCAGACAGTTAGGCTTATGGTTACAAATGAAGGGAGAAGTTGAAACAGAGCTCACTCGTGGATTATTACGCTAGTCTAGTAGAACATTTGGTTTTGTATTCAGTTAGTACACCATGTATTCATTCAGATCTCATTTTAGAATTACTGTTCTCTACCCTGACACTTGTTTAAACCATATGATGGAATTACCACATTTTCAAAAATTGCAATTGCAATAAGGCCCCCCCTCAATAGGAATTAGATATCTGATACGACTCGTGCAGCCGTACAGTATTTAGTCAAATACAGTATATAGGGCCCAGCCCTATTCTCTCGTTATTGGGCACTGGGTATGATTGTAATCCAGCCCTCTAGTAAATTGTGACGAGCTCACAAAACTCTGTTTTGGATGGGACTGGCTTTATGACCAACATTATCCTATTTACACTTTGTAGCCAATTTTGACACTAGAATGAATGTTTCTGACTCATGTCTGCAGGTAGCCTAGCAGTTAAGAGTGTTGGGCCGGTTCAAATTCCCGAGCCGACTAGGCGAAAATTCTGTCTGTGCCCTTGAGCAAGGCACTTAACCCTAATTGCTCCTGTATGTCGGCAGGTTGCCTAGTGGTTAGAGCGTTGGCCCAGTAACCGAAATGTTGCTAGATCGAATCCCTGAGCTGTCGTTCTGCCCCTGAACAAGGAAGTTAACCCACTGTTCCTAGGCCGTCATTGTAAATAAGAATTTGTTCTGACTTGCCTAGTTAAATAAAAAATAAGTCACTCTGGATAAGAGCATCTGCTAAATAACAAATAAAAGATGCCCCTTATGCTGTTTTTAAACCAGAGAAGTTGGTTCTACGGGGCACTTAAAGAAACAAAACGACACAAAACGACCCTCCTTATCAAAAATATTAGGGGACAGTCATAATGAGTCACCCATGTATGATCATGCACATCACCCCACCTTCTTAGTCATCTACTGGCCATCTGCTCTCTGATAAGTTGTAGGCCTAATGTGTTGAAATGACAATAGAGCCATTAGCCGATACCTTATCTGCTACAAATAGTTGGAGTGGGATACATTGCCGCACATGCAACTAAATAGTTTTGCTGTGCGACATGGAGTAAATCCTATATTAAATGACTTTTTAGTTGTTGTAAGGCTTTGCTGTACCATTATTTCCCGAGCATAGATTTATTAGCGCCATGCTTGCACCATTAATGCAGCAAACTGCCGGTTTCTAACCCAAACAGTTCAAAAGATCTGACCCATATTACCGGCGTAATGGTTCTTCCTCTGTCATGGGGAATTATAAAATAATTGACTTCTATGCAAATGTTGATCAGTACAATAAAAAGTGCTACATGGAAGGGAAACAAATTTTCATGGCTTTACAGATGATGACGTCAGCCCCCCAAAAAGCTAAATAACTCAATGCATGCACACTTCTATTGAATATGCATTCACCTGTATTGAGAATAGGCCTAGGATACATCTTGATTTACCCAGTTTATCAGATTTATAGGCTTGGGTGGTATAATACACACACAATATACTTTTATTTATTTATTTATAGCTACTTTAAGTAAATACCTGCAGTCAACTTATGCAATACGTTAGATAAGCCTAAAGAAGATTGCATTCTTCATTTCACCGGTCACATTAGGACGTTTACCTGTAGTCCCCAGTCAGTGGTATTTGTTTTCAAGCACACCTTGAAACACACCGGCGCCTTGCGTGTCACTCACTTTTTTGTGCAGCATGGCGCCAGGTGACGTAGTTCAGATCGAATTAAATGATTGCCAGCTAGATATCTTAAACTAAGTTACCTGCCTAAAATGTTCTAAATGCCCTGCAGTTGTGCTTTTGGTTTGCTAATTTAGTAGCTAGTTAGCTATCGTGCTAAGTGGTGAGCTTCTTCCCAAATCAAGCTTTGTTTGGTAACAGTAGAGAAACCCCTCCTGAATCAAGAGCCTTGATGTCTAATTGTTTTGTGCATGCAGCAAACTGAGTAGCATTTTTGTTGTTACTTGTATATTTTATGAGCTGGGATGTCTGTCCTGCAAATACATTAGGTCAGAACTGTAAAAATTTTACATGTATTTGTTAGCATTGCTAACCTTCGGATTCCAGAGGCTATCGGGTATGAAATTAGTGCCCTTTGTGTTCAGTGCCGGTATTACAAAACATCCCGGGATGGCACAAGGTCGGTATGACAATCTGGATACTGCCCAAGCCTACTGTAGACTGAACACTATAAGCCAGCGGTTCCCAAACTATTTTGACCCACGACCCCAATTTGATATCTGAAAATTCTCACGACCCCAACCATGTGAAATGTAATTAATGTAATTAACAATCAATGTTTACTTTTTGATTTGCGGTAATGGCCATCAATTGAAAAACAGTATTTCTGATCGTCTTCTCAACTCACCGTCACATAATTTTAAATGTGGGGCTATGGCAGTCAATTGGAAATTAGTCTGGCGTTACATCTAACATGGATCGATATTTGATTTTAATGCAGGCGAGCACACTGAATCCAGCTTCACACAGATATGAGCTGGCGAAGGGTACCATGAGTTTTATGGTGCTTTCAAGACAACTGGGAACACAAAGTCAAATCATGACGTCACTGATCTTCAGGTCGGAAAGTCGGAGCTCTAAAATGAGGTCAGAGTTGGATGACTGTTCAAAAGATTTTTCCCACAGCTAGTTTCTTTTCTCCCGAGTTCCCAGTTGTCTTGAACACTCATTAGTTTCCCATTAGTTTTGACCGCTGCATTAAAGCAGAGGGAGGCGGCAGGTATTCCCTTTGAATCAAACACAAACTCCTAAGTGACCAGTGAATGCGTTGTCAGCAGCATTCGGCCACTTGACAGTTCGATTTCACTTACCGGCATGTCAACAGAGCCATGATCATAGTCAAGCTGATTGGGAAGTAGGTACCAAAATGCTCTTTCAAGCTTTGGAGGCGAGCAGTCATTACTCATGTGGGAAACTTACTGACGCTGTTTTCTGTAATAAACATGCACAGCCGAGGGAAGGGAGGCATTGTTCGCTAGTGTGTGGATTCAGAGCATAGCAGGCCTAGCCGTTCACCGTGGGAATGATTCAAGTGATCTAATTTTATCTTTCAAATTTGAATAATTTATTAGATTAAGGTTAACCACACAAGATTGTCTCTCAAAATCATGTATATTTTTTTCCCCTTCAGGATTTTGGAAATTCTCCCGCGACCCCATTTTTATATCGGACGACCCCTAGTTTGGGAATGGCGACTATAGTCTATAGACTGCAATAGGAAACCAATACTTCGTGTACTACTACTAGCTACAGTCATGCCATAGGGGTCTATATTTCAGCACCTTGGCCTCTGCCTCAACTACTTTGACCTCTATTAGGCAGGTTGGCAGACAACACAACGTTTTTCTGAATCTATGGAGCCCAAGTCAGGATCGGAAATGTAAGAAAATGGGGTGTTTTGTTAGTAGCACTATAGCATTGTCATCAAGCATACAGCTTAACTCCACATTTGTTGTACTTGAAGGTAGGGTTGCAAAATTCCCCACTCTTACCCAAAAACATGAAGGTCCTGGACTATGACGACCCTACTAGAAGCAACTCGATAAAAATGAACCAAGTCTGTTTTTATCTCAAACAGACATGGCCGAGCCCATCCAGCAGATCACCAGCAACAACAATGGACAACACGACCGGGAGCGTGTGCCCTTCACCCTCATCACTCATAAGGAGAAGGCAAGTCTATCATCTGACAAATTCACCAACAAACAATTTCTACTCTGCCAGCCCAGCAATAAGACTCATTGTTAAATGTGTGGTCCTGTTTGGCTGCAGGGATCACACATACTAAAAATGTATGTTACACTAAGTCTGCTAATTTTATAAACGTTTTATTATTGGACAATTCACACTAAATTCTAGGCAATTGTCACACGCTTTGCAGAAAACAGATGTACACTAACAGTGACATGCTTACTTACAGGTACATTTCCAACAATGAAGAGTTAAAGAGAAAATCCAAAATAGTGACACCTCGGAATACAGCAAATGTGTAAAAAAATAACATGGCTATACATTACATTACATTTAAGTCATTTAGCAGACGCTCTTATCCAGAGCGACTTACAAATTGGTGCGTTCACCTTAAGACATCCAGTGGAACAGCCACTTTACAATAGTGCATCTAAATCTTTTAAGGGGGGGGTGAGAAGGATTACTTTATCCTATCCTAGGTATTCCTGAAAGAGGTGGGGTTTCAGGTGTCTCCGGAAGGTGGTGATTGACTCCGCTGTCCTGGCGTCGTGAGGGAGTTTGTTCCACCATTGGGGGGCCAGAGCAGCGAACAGTTTTGACTGGGCTGCGCAGGAACTGTACTTCCTCAGTGGTAGGGAGGCGAGCAGGCCAGAGGTGGATGAACGCAGTGCCCTTGTTTGGGTGTAGGGCCTGATCAGAGCCTGGAGGTACTGAGGTGCCGTTCCCCTCACAGCTCCGTAGGCAAGCACCATGGTCTTGTAGCGGATGCGAGCTTCAACTGGAAGCCAGTGGAGAGAGCGGAGGAGCGTGGTGACGTATAGATATATATATATAGATAAGGAGCAGAAAATAAGTTACATACAGGGAGTACTAGTACCAAGTGGATGTGCAGGGATACAAGCTAATTGAGGTAGCTATGTACTGTACATTTACAATACCGGTCAAAAGTTTGGACACCTACTTATTCAAGGGTTTTGATTCATTGTTTTACTATTTTATACATTGTAAAATACTAGTAAAGACAAACTATGAAATAACAAATGGAATCATGTAGTAACAAAGTGTTAAACAAATAAAAAATATATTTTGATATTCTTCAAAGTAGCCATCCTTTGCCATTGACAGCTTTGCACACTCTCTTTTCCAACAGTCTTGAAGGAGTACCCACATATGCTGAGCACTTGTTGGCTGCTTTTCCTTCACTCTGCGGTTCAACTCATCCAAATTGGGTTGAGGCCGGGTCATCTGTGGAGGCCGGGTCACCTGATCCCTCTTGGTCAAATATCCCTTACACAGCCTTGAGGTGTGTTTCTGGTTATTGTCCTGTTGAAAAAAATGTTAGTCCCACTAAGCCCAAAACAGATGGGGTTGCTGCGGTAGCCATGCTGGTTAAGTGTGCCTTGAACTCTAAATAAATCACAGACAGTACCACCAGCAAAGCACACCCACACCACCTCCTCCAAGATTCACGGTGTCCTCAGTTGCAACACTTACTACCAAGTTCCAATCTGCCTCTGGAAGCAATATCAGCACAATAACTGTTCGTCGGGAAATCCATGAAATGGGTCTCCATGGCTGAGCACACAAGCCTAAGATGCAATGACAAGTTTCGGCTGGAGTGGTGTAAAGCTCGCCGCCATTACTCAGTACTTTGTTGAAGCACCTTTTGCAGCAATTACAGCCTCAAGTCTTCTTGGCACACCTGTATTTGGAGAGTTTCTCCCATTATTCTCTGCAGATCCCCTCAAACTCTGTCAGATTGGATGGGGAGCACCGCTACACAGCTATTTTCATGTCTCAACAGATGTTCGATCAGGTTCAAGTCGGTCTCTGGCTGGGCCACTCGATGGGTTATTAGCAATTGTGGGCGGGTGAACAAACCGCTGACCCACACATCAATAATAGTGAACCAGCCAAATGCATGAGCCTGAGCCTTTGTCTGTCTATACAGTGTGGGGACGTGCTTTATGAGAAACGCCACTATGAGAAGGCCCACTGGGCGTGCATCACGGTTCACGAGGACACCTACGAGCAGAGTATCTGTTACGGTTTCATGAAGCTCATGAGATACATCTGCCAGCAGAACTCCTCAGGTGAGTCCAAAGCAGCCTTACAGTAGTCATCGAGTCTTTATTCTTCAAATGTCATTCTTGTTTAGCCAAATCTACTGCAGACTCTTAGTTGTTCATGTCCTGTCCTTAGGTACCTATCTGGGTATGACCATCCCTATCCTGACGGTGATCCGCACGGACGAGAACCACTCTGTCTTGTCCAGTGACGTCACTGTGGCCTACTACCTGCCCACAGAATACCAAGCCCAGCCACCCCAGCCTTCTGACACTGAAATAAGCATTGAGGAATGGCCTGCCACTACTGTATACACAAGGTTGGCGATTATGTTGTACTGCCTGATACATTTTATGACAATACAATATGGAAGTAGATACGTTAACATCAAATTGTAATCATTACTGGAGCCACTTTGTCAGTTTGAGGCATGAACAAGTTCAGTTTCTGGCAAACTGTTTCGGCCTGCAGTTAGCCAAGAAGTTAGCTTACTGGGAATCTCGGAACCAAATCGCATGTACGTAACTAGCTAGCTACTCTATTGGACACAAACATTTGTTAAGTCAGTCACGAGAGACTAACTAGCTAAAGTTACTGACATTATTTCAGTCAATCAGCCACCACTCCAACACTTTTTGTAGACATCATATGGTTGCTTCATGCTTCCAAATATGACAAAGTGGCTCCAGTCGTGTTTCCATTTAGCCCAGTGTGACATTCACTTTCATGGCATATTGTATTGGACAATCTCATTGGAATTTATACAGCAGAATTGGGTAGGGAGGTTAAAATACCTTAAAACGCACAGCTCCATTACTTGAATCAAATCTCATTAAATTCCTATGTGCCCCTTTCTCGCTCCAGGGCCTTCGCTGGTGCTACGAACGAGGTGACCATCATCAACGAGATCCGCACCATGGCGGAAGTGCTCGACTCCCCCGCCATATGCGTGAATGGCTCATTCATTGTCGCCGGCTACACAAACCCCGCGGCGGTAAACCGACAGAATGAGATTTGGTTCCTGGAGCAGCCTTGAGGGCCAGCCTGACCTTGACCTCTCCTCCTGAACTTGACCCACCCTACACTCCGTCCTTACCTGACCCTACAGATTCACCCCTAATGGAAACCCCTTCCTATTTTAGAAAGAGAAGAGACTTTGGGACTTTGCTGAAAAAGGTCCTTATTACCAGTTCTGAGCAAGGCTGCATCATTTGGGTCCATTAATCCTCTAGAGTCTAAACCTGGAAGGGGGTGGGGTTCTACTAAGCTGCCATATGGAATTGTTTTAAGACAGTCATACAAAGGATCACTTAGATATTCGATTTTAGGACCCAAAAATTTAAAATTATTTGATGAAACATTGAATTTGGCCTTACTGCTATTAGCCCATAAACACATTGAATTACAGATTCATACAGGTAAAAACATCTCCTGGAAGTTTGTTTTGAAGTGTCTTATATCTGAGAGATGAGATCTGGAAACTAGAGGTCAACCGATTATGATTTTTCAACGCCGATCCCGATTTTTGGAGAACAAAAAAAAAACGATTAATCGGCCGATTTTTAAAATGTATTCGTAATAATGACAATTACAACAATACTGAACGAACACTTATTTTAACTTAATATAATACATCAAAATCAATTTAGCCTCAAATAAATAATGAAACATGTTCAATTTGGTTTAAATAATGCAAAAACAAAGTGTTGGAGAAGTAAAAATGCAGTCTGTGCCATGTAAGAAAGCTAACGTTTGAGTTCCTTGCTCAGAACATATGAAAGCTGGTGGTTCTTTTAACATGAGTCTTCAATATTCCCAGGTAAGAAGTTTTAGGTTGTAGTTATTATAGGACTATTTCTCTCTATACCATTTGTATTTCATATACCTTTGACTATTGGATGTTCTTATAGGCACTTTAGTATTGCCAGTGTAACAGTATAGCTTCTGTCCCTCTCCTCGCTCCTACCTGGGCTCGAACCAGGAACACAACGACAACAGCTACCCTCGAAGCAGCGTTACCTATGCAGAGCAAGGGGAACAACTACTCCAAGTCTCAGAGCGAGTAACGTTCAAAACGCTATTAGCGCTCACCCCGCTAACTAGCTATCCATTTCACATCACATCGTTACACCAGCCTAATCTTGGGAGTTGATAGGCTTGAATTCATAAACAGCAGAGCTGCTGGCAAAACGCACAGAAGTGCTGTTTGAATGAATGCTTATGAGCCTGCTGGTGCCTACCACCGCTCAGTCAGACTGCTCTATCAAATCATAGACTTAATTATAACATAATAACACACAGAAATACAAGCCGTAGTTCATGAATATGGTCAAATCCGGAAACGATCATCTCGAAAACAAAAAAAATATTATTTCAGTGAAATATGGAACAGTTCCGTATTTTATCTAACGGGTGGCATCCATCAGTCTAAATATTCCTGTTACATTGCACAACATTCAATGTTATGTCATAATTACGTGCAAATTAGTTCGCAATGAGCCAGGCGGCCCAAACTGTTGCATATACCCTGACTCTGCGTGCAATGAACGCAAGAGAAGTGACACAATTTCACCTGGTTAACATTGCCTGCTAACCTGGATTTCTTTTAGCTAAATATGCAGGTTTAAAAATATATACTTCTGTGTATTGATTTTAAGAAAGGCATTGATGTTTATGGTTAGGTACACATTGGAGCAACGAGTCCTTTTTCGCGAATGCGCACTGCATCGATTATATGCAACGCAGGACACGCTAGATAAACTAGTAATATCATCAACCATGTGTAGTTATAACTAGTTATTATGATTGATTAAGTTTAATGCTAGCTAGCAACTTACCTTAGCTTCTTACTGCAATAGCGTAACAGGTGGGCTCCTCGAGAGGCAGGTGTTAAGAGCTTTGGACTAGTTAACCATAAGGTTGCAAGATTGAATCCCTGCGCTGACAAGGTAAAAATCTGTCGTTCTGCCCCTGAACAAGGCAGTTAACCCACCGTTCCTAGGCAGTCATTGAAAATAAGAATGTGTTAACTGACTTGCATAGTTAAATGAAGGTTAAAGGTGTGAAAAAATATATAAAACATTTTTAAAAATCGGTGTCCAAATTTACAGATTTCCGATTGTTATGAAAACTTGAAATCGGCCATTCCGATTAATCGGTCGACCCATTTAACCCCTTTTTTTAGGCACTAAACTACTTCCATACACACGTGTACAAAACATTAAGAACACCTTCCTAATATTGAGTTGCACCGCGCATTTTGCCCTCAAATGCCTCAATTCGTCGGGACATGGACTCTACAAGGAGTCGAAAGCGTTCCACAGGGATGCTGGCCCATGTTGACTCCAATGCTTCCCACAGTTGTGCGAAGTTGGCAGATGTCCTTTGGATGGTGGACCATTATTGATACACACAGGAAACTGTTGAGCGTGAAAAAACCCAGCAGGTTGTAGTTCCTGACACAAACCGGTGCGCCTGGCACCTACTACTATACCCCTTTCAAAGGCACTTAAATCTTTTGTCTTGCCCATTCAACCTCAATGGCACACATACACAATCCCAGTGGTGAAAAAGTACCCAATTGTCATGAGTAAAAGTAAAGATACCTTAATAGAAAAGGACTCAAGTAAATGTGAGTCACTCAGTAAAATCTTACTTAAGTCTAAAAGTATTTGGTTTTAAATATCAAAAGTAGAATGTAATTGCTAAAATATGCTTTAAGTATCAAAAGGGAGTATAAATAATTTCAAATTCCTTATATTAAGCAAACCAGATGGCACCATTTGTATTTATTGACGAATAGCCAGGTGCACGCTCCAACAATTTATAAATGATGCATGCATTTAGTGAGTCCACAATATCAGAGGCGGTAGGGATGACCAGCGATGTTCTCTTGATAAGTGTGGGAATTAGACCATTCAAAATGTAACGAGTACTTTTGGGTGTCAGGGAAAATGTATGGCGTAAAAAGTACATAACTACATATTAAGTAGTGAAGTAAAAGTTGTCAAAAATATGAATAGTAAAGTACAGATACCGCCAAAAAAATACTTCACACCACTGCACAATCCATGTCTCAAAGCTTAAATCCGTCTTTAGCATGTCTACTCCCCTTCATCTACACTAATTGAAATGGATTTAACAAGTGACATCAATAAGTGATCATAGCTTTCACCTCGATTTACTTGGTCAGTCTGTCATGAAAAGAGCATGTGTCCTAAAATGTTTTGTATACTATATTTAACCTCCATTCATTTTTCGCGCAAAACCATTGACGTGTTTGAGTCTCACCTTAGAGGGGTCATAGTTTGTAGGCCAAACACTAGACCGCGAGAAGACCGATATTTTTTTTTAAATAAAATTGAATTATTATTTTTTTCTGGGGAGGGGGGTGTCTCATGATCTGACAAACACCGCTGTAGCTCTGTCACTTTTCACCGCTGCTGTGGAAGGCCGATTTTGACGGATGCGGTGGATTGAGACACAGCCCAAGCAAAAATATATTTCTAGCTTAATTTTTATGGTGGATTAAAAAATAAATGCTAATTAGATTAGTGGGGCCGCAGAAACTGACTCAAGGATTAACACCTTTTTGATAGGCCAACTACTGATTTTACTCTGCACCTCTGTTCTCCTCATAGTCTTGACCTCCTCCGAAAGGTGAGGAGCCAAGTGACGTTTACTTGAAATTTTGTGAAAAGTGGGTGGATATGTAATTCTTGCACCAGTCACTGTAAACCTCAGAGAACTTGAATCTTTACCAAGCAATTAACAAACCTGAACGATGACACCTATTCCTGTCAGCGTTAGGTGTGTGGGTGGGGGGAACCTAATTGCAATCTTCACCATGATAACTACCAACTTTAGACAATTTAATGCGATAGGAGGGTGGATTTATTAGCAGTGAAGAAATGTATGTAAAGCAGGCCATTTTATTTCTGTCAAGGACACACTGAAGATGCATCATAACGACATATAGACAAACACAGAACTGTATAAACATGTATTGAAACGGCCAACAGTCAATCCAGATTTTCATATCGTCAAACAGTCCTTCTCTCATCCTGGGATTTATGGTATTACCGCCACAGTACACAAGGGGGCACTAAAACAATGCCCATTGTACATCTATTACCACAAGGCTAACAAAATTAGCACAAACTAATAGCGAATTTCAATAGCAGCTGCTAGCTAAATATGCTAACGAGCGCAAAGACAGGCAATCCAGCTAAAAGTTAAACAAGTATAGGCAGTAGCTACCGAATGTCTTTGTCAGTTTGGACATTTACGAGCGAATGTGAACAAGAGACATTGTGCAAATGAACAGTTTTGAATGAAGCATGCTTGTCATAAGGGAGTGGTATGTGTACAGCGGTATCTATGTGGAGTCGCTAGGGCAATGGGTCTGCCTGCCTCGCTCAGATAAATAGGGGGCAGGAGTAGACTGACCGAGAAGGTAAAAAATAAATGCAAGGAAATCAAAATACCCATCCAAAGCGCTTTGACTTCTCAAACACGGCAGAAAGCTAGCACTATATGATGCCCTGCCGATTCACTTACTTAGCTAACTAACAAGATAAACCAAATGCACAGCTGGACTCACAAGCACTAGCTTTCTCCCATTGTGCTACTTACAAACAAAAATGATTAGCTCAACTGTTCTGGGGAACTACGGTTAAGCTTCATAATGTGACCGGTGAAATTAAGAACATAACCTGCTTTATCTCCTAAGTTGACTGCAGGTACAAATATTCAATAAATAGTTTTGACAGTATTGAAAAACCATCGTGGCTTTTTCCAAATACCCCGCTATACTGCCAAAGCACTGTGAGAAAGAGGAAAAAAAGCATTACTACAAACCAAAATCACTGACCTTTGCTGTATGACAATCAAGCATGCTATCTGTTGCATACTACATTTCTCTATGATCAGCGTCAACGCATTCCTCATTCTTAAAGCCGGGGTTCCTTCTGCCATTAATCCTTGGGAGGGTTTCCTAAATGTTTTTTCAGGTTGCCTAAGTCCAAACAATGAAAAATATTCTTTGGGCTGATAACTTTTTGGGCGATGGAAAAATGATTTCAGTGTAAACTTAAACTACTAAATAAAACTAGATAATGAACCTATATTTTATTTTTTATTTTTGAGAACTAACAATCACCTAAAGGAAATAAATGTTTAAATTCCAAAAACTATTCATTTAGCAGTATAGATTGTTTTAAAGCATAGTAACACATTAGCCATGGCAAAATGCAATAGAACTGTAGGAAATTAGCTTTAAAAAGGTAGACTCAGCTAAATGACATTGCCACGAGCAGCAGCGCAAATATTGAGATGAGCAAGATGCAAGACTTCGCTCTCAGTCATACACAGTTATCTGCACGGGTTCGCTTCACTCTTACAGCGTGGGCGCCACGGAACCAAAAGAGCGGAAATGTACCCACTATGCGGTTTACTTTCTGCATCTACGTCATATCACTAAGTCTACCTTTAAAACTGCAAAATTCTCTCCGCTACATGGCAGGATGTAGAATTGCAGGAAATGTGCTTTAAACTGCTAAATTTCTCAGGTGCATGGCAAAATGTCTAGAATATCCGGAAATCAGCTTAAATGCAAAATAATCTGCTAGATGGGGGGGGGGGGCTCTAAAATTCTCTGGAATTCAGCCACGCTGACGGCCTGACCGTTCCCCTGCTATGCCTACCAACTAAGCCTCTTTTTGATACAGAAAAACCCTGCTTAAAGACGATGTTCAAACTACAATACAATATTACTTCTTTCTGTCTCTTTACATACGGTTCCAATCCAGACATTGCTTTGTGTCAACGTTTGTGCACGCTTCTCATCAGCAGTGCCAGGTAACACATAACATTGAAAAGAGAGGAAAAGCATAGAGCACTTAAATAGAGCAACCTATCGTGTATACACACACTGTGTTTAGTATTTTTATTCTAAGTAAGAAAAGTTACGTTTTTTTTTTAGTTCACAGCATTATCGAATACCCAATTTAACAAAAATCCATTAACTCAAAATAAGATTTTAGGAGGTATTTTCTATCTTCACAAATATTTTGTAATAAAACCAATGACTAAGTGGATTCATTTAACGTCAAAGTGATCATCTGTATCATATCTATTTTGTTGACTCAACAATACATAGATCTATCATTCTTGTTTTAGAGGAGAATTAGGCCTATACTGATTAACACCGGACTATATAGTAAAGTAGCTGGGACGACGTCAGTCACAGACAGTACTGTACGTCAGGTAACTAACTGTACCTTGCCAAATCATCACTGTGTGAAGACTTGTTCAGTAGATCATCTTTCTCATTGCCCAGTGTAGATTAATGACCATTCATAACCTTTATTTCACCACGTACCACATTCAGCAGCATGTAAACTAACAGGATCTCAATCACTTCAAATCGCCAAGTCCAGTCTAAATGTAGCTCTGAGAAATTGTCGTCCCCATCATTTTATGATCAGCATAGTGATATAACATGCACCTTTTAACCAATTTGTTCCAGTTAAATCTGCATTGTGTGATTTCAACCATGATGGTGGGGATGGACATTTCCCAATAATAACCCAGACTACTACCAGTATACAAAAAAGCTTGATTAGTCGTGTTCAGACACACGAAAGCAGATCCACAGCTGTAAAGTTTAGTTTCAAACCTATCTGGCACCAGTGAGCATGGAAATGGCACCATGCTGAAGGCTATTCAAAAACCTGAAGGTGAGATGGGAGCATATGAGGTTACTAAGCCCCAGCTCAGTGCCTGAGAGAGCAGGAAATCTCCAGAGGGAACATCTGACATGTCTGCCAAATGACTTAATTCCCACTCAAAATACATAACCTACAAAAGAGGGAATGGAAATAAATATTATTTCCCATGACAAGGGAATAATTGTGGGCTCAATTACTTGTGTGAAACACAATCCCTCACAAGCGGGATCCCAAGCACAATATATCATGGAGCCTCAAGTAGGTTCAGGCTGTCACATTGATACTATGCAATGAGGCGCCCAGTGAGGCAAACATACTACTGTTAGTCAATGTTGAGGGCAACTAGTCTAGACCATGGAGGAGATGCTTGCCGAGGCAAACCTACTTTGAGTGAGTCAATGTTGAGGCCATGGCATCTTGTCTAGACCATAAACCATGAGAGTAACTTTGGAAATTCAGCACATCAGACAAGAGGTGCACCAACTACAGGCGGCACCACACGGGTCCAGTCTCCTCCCCGCCAGAGGCTGTCTGGAATGCTGGATCATGGGGAGCACCTATCGGAGCGTTCATTTATCTGATTCGCATAGCAGCCAGTCACTTCAGCTCCAGTGGCTTGACAGGTGACACTGATTGAGGTTGGAGCTACAGTGCTGGATGAGTAGCTGGTGGATTGGCCCTTTGCTCTAACAGCCACAACATTCTACCACTCCAGCCAATTGAGACCAATTAGTCTGAAATGGGCACATTGACAAACAACTACAGTGCACCCTGGTATGCAGCTTCTCACCATATTGTTAGAAATAATGAATTAAGTTGTACCACACTGAGATGGCAAAAGAGAATGTTTACTCCCAAGTACGGGACAGTTGAAAAAAAACATCCTGCAATAACAAATCTCAGCCAGATGATGGTGACAGTGCACCAACACAAATATCACATAACCCAGGATCAAAAGGGAACCAGCCTCAAAAGGCCACTCCTTCACCACAAAGTTCAAAAAGCTAACAAAACATAAATGTTATTATTGTGTCTTGGAAGGCTCTACAGCTGTCATACAGATAGGAACACTGTTTACCTTTCTAGTTAACATAAGCTACATCACATTTCCAGGAAAACAATCTGTGCCACCAAGTCTGATATGAGAGGATCTATGGTGCCTACCTGTAGGTAGAGTGCCTGGTGCCCGGCCAGCGACTCCCCCAAGGGAACCACCACCTTCTCCAGGCTGCGCTGGTGGGAGTGGGCCTGGATGTCAGGGCTCTCTTCAGACCGCAGCTCAATGTGGGAGATCAGCAGGTTGGATATGACATGCTGCACTGACTGCAGAGGAAGACAGTCAGGAGTGAGTTGATAGATTTCTAGGAAGTAGGTAATTTGGGTGATAATCCTACACAATGTGAATACTATTGAGGTGGAATATCATTTCTGTTCTCTTGTAAATGGTTGAAGTGGTACATCATTATAGAATGCCAGTGCATCATGTCATGTTAGTCCATTTAATACCCTTTTGAAAGCATCATAAGGTCAAAATAATAGTTGTAAACATCCTCAGTGTTGTGAAAGAGGCTGTGCTGCTCACATTTGTGTCTCCACCTGGCGTGGCGCTGAGTGCCAAGATGCGAAACTGTTGAGTCTGGCTCCCCAACTGTCTCACCACCTGAGGAGAGAAGCAGTGACAACGTGCTATTATTCCCGCAATTTAACAGTCACTAGAGAATAGATTTAAGGTGTCACAAAAACAATATCTGAGAAATAACATGGCGGTTTGATTGGGGGTATTTTTCTCACAAGGTCTCTCAAACAGGCACCTCTGCTGTTGATAATTATTGCTGCAATCACTAGCACATTAGAGGCTGCTGCCCCATATACATAGAATTGAAATCACTGGCCACTTTAATAAATGGAACACTAGTCACTTTAATAATGTTTACATATTTTGCATTACCCATCTCATATGTATATACTGTATTCTATTCTACTGTATCTTAGTCTATGCCACTGATATTGCTCACCCAAATATTTAATTATATTCCTTTACTTAGATTTGTGTGTATATGTTGTGAAATTGTTAGATATTATTTGTTAGCTATTACTGCACTGTCAGAGCTAGAAACACAAGCATTTCGCTACACCCGCAATAACATCTGCTAAACACGTGTATGCAACCAATAACATAGGATTTGATTTGATTTTGAGGACAGCAATGAAAATAAGCATCTGGGCTTTGTGTTTTCTTGTATGCATGTCATCCTGTCACCGGCTGGACAAGCCTATTACTTCTAATCATCTAATAAATTCTATCAATCAATCAATCCCTCTGGTGGTAACTGGAGCCAGTATCAGTTATAGAACAGTGGTGAAATAGCTTACCTCTGGTCTGTAATGGTCATTGACATAAATGTAAAGCTCAACACAAACTACCTTAGTTAAGGCAGAAACATTCTCAGGTATGGTTTTAAGTGTTAGATACCTGGCAATAGGCATGATTCCCCAGGGCCTTGTGAGCCTCGTCAATCACCACACACTTGACGTGCAGCGCGGGGCAGGTGGCTCGAGACAGGTCGTTCACCAACACCTGGGGAGTGAGGAAGAAGATGCGCCTGGACCTCCACAGTTCCTGCCTCTGCTGAGCCTGCGTGCTCCCTGGTGGAAAAGGAATGGAAATGTCAGACAAGACATGTTTTATGGCCTTGCCATGGCCCTGCTTAAACACGTTTAAGATACATGTGTGGCAACTTACCTGTCAACTCTGCCATGTGTGTCTGTGGAATACCCATCACTTTGTAGCACGCTTCTATTTGTTGTGCCACCAGGGGTTTTGTTGGTGCCATGAAAACTATCTTTCCAGATGGATACCATCGATAAAAGTTGTACATTACCACAGCAGCAATGAAAGTCTTGCCCAGGCCAGTGGGGAGGCATACCAGCGTATTCTGAAATAAAGCTGCCTCCGATATCTTTAGTTGGTAGTCCCTTATGGGATAGTTGGTGGGGTAGATCCATACCTTTGCAGAGGAGCTGTCAAGGCCAGGGAAGTCTTTGTAATATGTTGATCCACTTGAGCTTATCTGTGTGAGACAAGTGCTCTCAACATTTGTTGTGTGTTCACTATGTTGTCCAAGGTTTCCATCAATTTGCAAAGACTTTTCCGCCTCATAAACAGCAACTACCATTAAATCATCATCATCTTCTTCAGCAGCAGCAGCAACAACCTCCTCGAAATCTCTCACCTCGCTGTCAGCTGTGGACCCCTGATCAAATTCACCCCATAGCGTGTTACGGGGCGCCGGGGGCGGCAAAGTTATACCAGTCTCCCTTTTCTGAGTCTTGACTGAGGCTGCTGTGCTGCCCCTGCTGTTTTGCGTTGTTTTTCGTCGTCCGGAAGACTTCTTTACATTATTCGTTTGACTAACCTTTTGCGGAACAGATGCTCCCCACGTCTGGAACAAAGTCATTTGGTTCACACCACTCATTTTCGCGTGTGGCGTTAATTTTTAGCAAGACGCCATACGGAGACCAGACAGCCAAATATTTTTGGACAGCCGTAGCGTTACGAAATTTGCAAAAATAAGTACTTCCGGGGTCGCTCACATATTTTTCAAAATAAACACCAATAGCGACATAACGCAGAAATGACTAATAATAGATTTGAATATATTAGACATATAGACGAGTTTCCAACGTATAAGGAGATGTTGATATATATTTTAAATTACACATTTCACGAAGGGACTTTTATTTTCACTTGACGTGATTGTGACACCGGAAAAGGAACACAACTCTGTTTATTTCCCGCGAACTTTGCCTCGTTACCATAGCAATGGAGGGACGCGAGTGTACTTTCATACTTTTTCAGGTAAAAGCAGCTAACTAACTAACTTAGCTGGCTGGCCGGCGTATCCAAACAAAGAATGCTCGTTTGCTTACCTGTGTTGTCTTGCTACTATAGCTGCGTGCATGTTGCTTGAAAGCAGCTTCAAAGCTAACTTTAGCTAGTGTTGGCTGGCAGCGGGGACTGAGTGTGGGTGGGAGGCTTAAGTTACTAGCTAACGTTAACAACGTAACACGATGCGTTCTAGCTGCTAGCTTAATACAGTATTGTAGCTAACTACAGCCTCTGTTGAACAGGGTTGTATTCACAAAATGTATGTAGCTAGCTTTTTATGATAGTGTAGATTCCCTGAATGTGAATGTACTCTGCCAAACGGTCTGGACCTTTATGGCACAGTAGGCAAGTGTACTACAACTTGCTCTGTACCCTTGCTCTAAAGTCGGGTAGATTATCACAGGAGCCTCCTTCATTTGATGGAAGTGTTTCCATTTGCTTTGGGAATAGAGGCTTCTCCGAAGAGGTGGAATAGTGTGGTCATTCTGTATACAACAGACCCTGCCAATAGTTCTGGAGGGACCTAAATGGCAGAGGTGGAAATGTGCTCTCCCAGTTACTGAAGGGTTGTTGGTTCGTAGCTCTAGTTGTCAATTGCGACACTACTACTAGCGAACAAGTTTAACCTCACCAGGTGTTGTAGCCAACACTAACACAGTGGTCACCTCACCCCTTTCCCACAGGCACACGCTCGTGGATATCTGATGAGAAAGGAGATCAACTGCGCACGTTCAGAGTTTGAGGACATTGTGAGAGATATCGATGGAGAAGTGAACCACTTAGAGTGGAAGGGGCACATTATTGCCATTCCTCACTTCAAAGACGTAAGCATTTTAAGGTTTCAAATAAAATGTTATTGGATGCATACACACATTCTGCTGATGTTATCGTGGGTGTAGCGAAACTCTTACAGTGCATTCGGAAAGTATTAGTATTAGGCCCCTTTACTTTTTCCACATTTTGTTAGTTTGGCCAGGTGGCCAGCTCTGGGAAGAGTCTTGGTGGTTCCAAACTTCTTCCATTTAAGAATGATGGAGGCCACTATGTTCTTAGGGACCTTCAATGCTGCATACATTTTTTGGTACCCTTCCCCTGATTTGTGCCTCGACACAATCCTGTCTCGGCGCTCCACAGACCATTCTTTCGACCTCAAGGCTTGTTTTTTGCTCTGACATACACTGTCAACTGTGGGACTTTATATAGACAGGTGTGTGCCTTTCCAAATCATGTCCAATCAATTGAATTTACCACAGGTGGACTCCAGTCAAGTTGTAGAAACATCTCAAGGATGATCAATGGAAACGGAATGCACCTTTTGGGTCTCATAGCAAAGGGTCAGAATACTTATGTAAATAAGGTATTTCAGTGTTTTATTTGTGATATATTTTCAAAAATGTCTAAACCTGATTATGCTTTGTTATTGTTTGGAGATTAGATTTAGTCTTTTAATATTATCCATTCTAGAATAAGGCTGTAACATAACAAAATGTGGAAAAAGTCTAGGGGTCTGAATACCTTCCGAATGCACTGTATCTTCAACAGTGCAGTAATAACTAACAATACACAAACAAAAGCAACGTAAAAATATTAGAATGAGCAATGTCAGTGTAATATAAATATATGTACACTACCAGTCAAAGTTTTAGAACGCCTACTCATTCAAGGGTTTTTCTTTATTATTACTATTTTCTACATTGTAGAATAATAGGGAATATATCAAAACTTTGACATAACACAAATGGATCATGTAGTAAACAAAAAAAAGTGTATTTGAGATTCTTCAAAGTAGCCACCCTTTGCCTTTGACAGCTTTGCACACTCTTGGAATTAACTCAACCAGCTTCATGAGGAATGATTTTCTATGCTGAGCACTTGTTGGCTGCTTTTCCTTCACTCTGCGGTCCAACTCATCCCAAACCATCTCAATTGGGTTGAGGTCGTAACTGAGTCAGGTTTGTAGGCCTCCTTGTCCACACATGCTTTTTCAGTTCTGCCCACACATTTTCTATAGGATTGAGGTCAGGGCTTTGTGATGGCCACTCCAATACCTTGACTTTGTTGTCCTTGAGCGATTTTGCCACAACTTTGGAAGTATGCTTTGGGTCATTGTCCATTTGGAAGAACCATTTGCCACCAAGCTTTAACTTCCTGACTGATGTCTTGAGATGTTGCTTCAATATATCCACATTATTTTCCATCCTCATGGTGCCATCTATTTTGTGAAGTGCACCAGTCCCTCCTGCAGCAAAGCACCCCAACAACATGATGGTGTTCTTCAGCTTGCAAGCCTCCCCTTTTCCCTCCAAACATAACGATGGTCATTATGGCCAAACAGTTCTATTTTTGTTTCATCAGACCAGAGAACATTTCTCCAAAAAGTACGATCTTTGTCCCCATGTGTAGTTAGTTGCAAACCATAGTCTGGCTTATTTATGGCGGTTTTGGAGCAGTGGCTTCTTCCTTGCTGAACGGCCTTTCAAGTTACGTCGATATAGGACTCCTTTTTACTGTGGATATAGATTTCCTGTTTATAGATGCTGTTTCCTCCAGCATCTTCACAAGGTCCTTTGCTGCTGTTCTGGGATTGATTTGCACTTCTCGCATCAAAGAACGTTCATCTCTAGGAGACAGAACACGTCTCCTTCCTGAGCAGTATGACGGCTGCGTGGTCCCATGGTGTTTATACTTGCATACTATTGTTTGTACAGATGGACGTGGTACCTTCAGGCATTTGGAAATTGCTGCCAAGGATGAACCAGACTTGTGGAGGTCTACAATTTATTTTCTGAGGTCTTGGCTGATTTCTTTTGATTTCCCCTTGATGTCAAGCAAAGAGGCACTGAGTTTGAAGGTAGGCATTGAAATACATCCACAGGTACACCTCCAATTGACTCAAATTATGTCAATTAACCTATCAGAAGCTTCAAAAGCCATGCCATCATTTTCTGGAATTTTCCAAGCTATTTAAAGGCACAGTCAACTTAGTGTATGTAAACTTCTGACCAACTGGAATTGTGATACAGTGAATTATAAGTCAAATAATCTGGCCGGCTAGTGGTGACTATTTAACAGTCTGATGGCCTGGAAATAGAAGCTGTTTTTCAACCTCTCAACTCCAGCTTTGATGCACCTGTACTGTGTCCACCGTCTGGTAGCGTGGTGAACAAACCATGGCTCGGGTGGCTGAGGTCCTTGATGAGTTTGCCATTCTCTCGAAGACTGTAAGTTCTGCTTGTCATTTTCTGCACCGTTTGTGTATCTAGCACATGTTATTGTACTCTACCATACAGGGTGGCCCATCTGGTATCTTCACCAAAAAACATGCGGAAGAAGCACCAGACAGGGGAAGCCATCCTCTGGAGCAGCCAGGGGAGAGAGAAGGGGCACAGCTTATGTCCGATAGGCTAGAACCAGAGAGAGATGACCCCTACAGCCATGGACGGGCATCCATCTCCAGGGGCTCCTCCAGGCCTTCTTCTTGTCCACCTGGGGGTGAGGGGGAGACTGAGGGCAGTCAGGGGGAGCAGCTGGATGGAGGAGGCGTGCTGGAGAGCACAGGGGATACGACCACTGTCTGGAGCAGTCTGGGTCGAGATGGTTGTTTTCAGAAAGGTAAGGTGTGCGTGGGTCAAATAAAAGTTTAGTGTGTGTGAATCCAAATATGCTTGTTTTTAGAGACTTTATACTCATTGTTTTTAGGGCATGTAAGTTAATGACTTGCTCTGAACGTGTCTGCCTTTTCCCAGGTTCCCAGCGGTGGCGTAGTCTGGCCCAGGACGAGCCCCATACCCCTGAAGCCTTGCAGCTACACAGGAACACTCTGGCCATGGAGATGCTATGGCTTCAACAAGCTATTGCCAGCCGTAAAAAAGTGAAAGCCGTTTTCTGTAATTTTATGTCATTGTCGCATTGTTTTCATTGATTGTGTTGAAGAATAAGACCAATATTCAATGCAAGGTTAACAATTACATTATCTTTCTTTTCTCTCTCTCTCTCTCTCAGTACCTGTCACTGAAAGAGAGTCTGAATATTTCCTAATGGCAGAGGACCAAGGAGAGGCTGTTTCTCTAAACTGGACATTGATCTGAAGGACTGAATCTTTCCCCATGTTGATAAATGAAATTATGTTAAGATACATAAATAATCATATACCAAATAAATTAATCTAGCTATCCCACACTGGGAGGGGTATAATTAAATGTATATTTATTTTTTTATTTGGGGGGGGTATTTATTCAAGATGTGTATGAGTGGCACAGAGTGAATGTTTGGGGAAAACATTATGAATAATGTTTATGTTTGTAACTATCCATTGATGGCGTGGTCAAGTATATTATAGCTATGTTTTTTAATAAGAATAATACTTGCGTTGTTGCTGTCAGTGCTACATGTGATGTTGCTTCACGTCACTGCTATTGTCTTCATCGTTCCATATAACTATGGTGATCTCCATTCTTTTCAAATAAGTTACGGGAGAGATTCAAGGGAATTCCTGCTGCCTGTAGTGTATCTCAGGTGATCCACACAAGCTCGTATTTCCCATTGAGACCACATACTCCATACAATCATTAAAGTGCAGTTATACAATTCAACATACTGTTCTTGTTTGTGTGGATATCGACAACACAAAAGCTGCTTTCTTGACAGCCCATAAAAGGTCAAACAAGGGAGAATGTTTGAAATGGATGAATGGAAAAGGTACTTCAAGTCAACTCCCGGAGCCAAACCTATTGTAGAGGTGTTGTCCCTGAGCTTTAACTACTGTTTCCGTTGTACATACTACAGAACTAGCATTAGGCTTCACTTGTGAATTTGACCATGTCAATTCAATGGGTTTTTGAGTGTTTTTTTGAAGATGATGCATAAGTTTATGGTTTCTTATTTGTTTAGCTTACAACACTGTCCCCTTGCTCTCTCTCTGTCTATTGCTCCTGCACTCTCCTCTTCTTGTCGTTTGTTGCTGCTGATGGTTTTGCCCACAGAGTCAGTCATTGCTGGCCTTGCTGCCATGGCAACCAGGAAATACAGCCGCTTGAGATGTGTGTGTGTGAGAGAGAGCAGAGAAAGCAGGACAGTCCAGAGCTGTGAGAGACCACCACACAGAACACAACAACAGAAGGGGGTCTCACCTAATTCAAACATTTCAACACTCTTCTAGCCTTCTACGGTTTGAGTGTATGAGAGGTGGTGTGTTAGACCCCGAGCAGACGGGGACAAAGACCGCATCTGGTGAAATGGCTTCTAGTGGGTCAGCAACTCTCCTGCCTCCGGTCAAGAGCGTGATGGTCTACAGGAACGGTGACCCCTTCTACTCGGCAGGAGGTTCGTGGTCAACCATCAACAGGTGGCCACCATGGAGGCATTCCTCAATGACGTGACCCACTGCATCCATACACTAGCCTTGTGAAGACCCTGTACACCCCCCGTCAGGGTCACCGGGTCAGGGAGCTGCATGACCTCCAGACCGGGGCCAAGTACGTAGCTGCAGGCTTTGAGAGGTTGAAGAAGCTGGCGTGAGTAGTAGTCTACCAGGCAGAATTATGAATTCTCTGGAAATGGTCTTAATTCTACACCTGTATGTTCAATGGTCCATTTATTCATGTCGACCATGTATGTCTACCATGACTTGTGTAAATGCCTAGACACAGTAGGTTACATTATTTTTGTCCAAGTTAACGTTTCCTATGAGATGTAATGCAATTGTGTGCCCAATACACATGAAGCTCGTAAACCATTATGCAAATATTTTATACAGACATGGGTCAAGCGGTCTATGTCTCATTGACATTGGGGATGACGTGTGAACCCTTGACATGTCTCTTGGTTTCTCCGTACAGTTATTTGAACACAGGGCTGAAAAAGCAGCCTGTACCCAGAGAAGGAGCTCAGGGTAAGGTTCAATATGCTTTTCTGTGTGTGGCGGCTCTCTGTCGGGTCCATTACTCATGAATCCAGGCCTAACCCATCTCGGACTCGCCACTGGAACGCTCCGAGGGGGGTGGTCACACTAACACATCCACTGAAATCAGGTGGATCAGAACCAGTACCAAGACAAATATGTAAATAAGCACCATAATAACGTCAATGTTCTGTGCTGTATTCAAGCTGTCACCCGGTGTCTTAGGTAATTGTTGGCCCATTTCAATAGCTCTCTCTTATCATCAGATACATTCACATATCAAAGGAGGATAGGTCTTGATGAGGTAACATTATGCAAAGGACTCTCGGACGTGTCATGGATGCTTGTCATGCAAGGCCATTTCAAGCGCAGCATCTCAATAGCCATTCGCACAATGGAAAGGGCTTGCTTTTTATTCAGTCCAATTGGTTGGATAGCAAGATATGAATGTATTTCATTTTCAGCTGTGGAGTGTGTGTACTGCTTTGGAGCAATATCGTACTCCTAAAACTAATATAAATCTCCATTATCTGACTGGGACCAGAAAGGCCACCATAACGTGCCCGTCAGCATTCTTTCTCTACACCACTGAGTTAATATGAAACAGTAGAAAGGCGATCGTGTGACACTTGGGTTGGCACAGATGTTGTTTTGCCACTGTGTTATCAGGGCTCTGAACATGCCTGGGCAGGCCTGATACACAGCCTACAGATGTAGGATCTTAGTTTGAGCCAGTTTGCTACAGCAGGTAAATAATCCTGCAGCAACAGGAAACGTGAATTAGCATGTGGATTATAATTCATGGCCATTTTTTATTGGGGTTGATACATTTCTCATTAGGGCAAATCAAGTCTGAAATTTCAAAGTGGAAATTTGCATTTCCTGCTGTGCTTGCAACAAAAGAGTAATCAAATTAAGATCCTACACCTGTATGCAGCCCCTCACTGACAGCCCCCATGCCTACCGCTCGGTTTAAATACAACAACGTTGCATAGTGCCACATCAAAGTGGAAACACTGTAGAAACATTATTATCCGTCTGTGGCTAGGTTTAGTTTGAAGTATTGATTTTGTTGTTATATTATGTGGTCAGAAACAAGTGATATTAACAGGGCTTGCCTCAATAGCCTTTGGGCCTAATAGTAAGGTCAGTGGCAATTTTGTGGACGGAGTGGCTATATTGTTTAGTTATTCATTCAAGTGGGCCACTCAATCTGTCTATGTAGATGTGTTATTGGCCAGGATGATGACGTATGTTGCCATGGACACTGCCCTCTGACTGAAGGGTGCGTGGCCCTAAGTGATAACCGCTTATTGTGAAATGTCTGAAATGTCAGTTAATTAGCCATGTCAGCTAACAATTAGCAATGTCAGCTAAGTAAAACATTTTTAAAAATGTCTCTCTGCCCCATGGCAAAAGGAGTAGTAAATGCATGAAATGTGTTATACATTTTTTTTGATTAACTTCTCTCCGCCCGATGGCAAAATGTGTAGACTTGCATAAATTAAAACTGCAACATTTCTCTACTCCCCATGGCAAAATGGCTAGAAATACAGGAAATTAAGTTTACAATCTTTCATTTTTCTCTCTGTCGTCAAGAGGGGGGGGGGGGGCAGATTTTTTGTTGTTCAAATATTGAATTCTATATTATATGAATTTCAATTTTCCATTATTTTCCAGAATTTACCCTGGAATTAAGGAGATATGAGGTATCTTTGTGCTTATCATCTACTGATTCATATTTTATATTTATTTTGTCTGTAGGACAATTGAGCGTGGTAATAAAGGTACACACTGTCTCCCTTTGCCTTGCTCAGGGCAGGAAGGCAACCAGGGGGCCCTGAGGACAGATACAGTGACTCTGCTCTTCCTGGACTCTCCAGAGGTACAGTCGAAACACTAGCAAAAAATGTGCTTTTCTTATAAGTCCAGGTAGTCCCACCCTGTGTGTCTGTTTTCTTCCATATGGTGTCCAATGAACACGACTCTGATGTTGTGGTTCCAGTCGGACGGACGGAGGGTGAAGTCAACGGGGGACGAAGTAGGGAAGACGACACTCCCAGCCATTCAAAGGAGACCAAAGAAGGAGGTGAGCGCTATCTTCTACGCCAGACCTGTGAGGAACAAGAGCCCAACCTAGGCCTCTGCCAAGTAGTGGACCAGGTAAGAGCACACAAACAACTCCAATTACCTGGGGGCCAGTGTCAGTTTTGCTGTTCTCACGGAGGGCCTGATTTGAATAGGAATTAGATATCAGAGGTGGAACCACAAGAAAGCAACTTGTGGGCATGATGTGGCCCCTGGGCCGCATGTTTGAGACCCCTGGCATAGTGTAAAGTAATTGTATTCATGATTGTGTCTGTACACACTTACGATGATTTATCGTTCATGTGTGTGTGTGTGTGTGCATTGCAGCCCAGGCCAGTGTGTTCAAAGGATGTGTACGGAGGAGGAGAGAGGAGGTGCAGGGGGCTGAGGAGGTGCTGGAGAATGAGAACACAGCAGTAGATCTTCCTGTTGACCAGGTATACCTCTTTTCTCTCCTCCACTCTTATTGTCCTCCTTACCCAAAACCCTCCGTTCCAGGACAGCAACCACCCCCCTCCACTCCGCGTTCCAACTTCTACCCTCAGGTTCCAGATACAAACCAGACTAAAAAGCAACTGATACAAGCACTCCTTTGTACCCACCGGCTAAAACATGTTAAACACTTGGCCCAAGTAGGGATAGGGAATTAAATGGTGCAGTATCTGATTTTCGAATGCATTCTATTGCCTGAAGAAGAAGAAACAAAATCTATGTACTATGTGTTTTTTTTTTTAAATGTTACCCCTGCCTGCAACTAAATTTCCCTCTGGGGACAATGAAGTTTGAACTGTTATTTCTTTCCTTAAGTAGTGTAATTGGACCATCTTTCACTTCTCTCCTTGAAATGATGTATGAGGTTTATTATACGGAAAAAATATATAAATGCAACATGTAAAGTGCTGGTCCCATGTTTCATGAGCGGAAATAAAGATCCCAGAAATGTTCCATATGCACAATAAGCTTCTTTGTCTAACATTTTGTGCACACATTTGTTCATATCCCTGTTGGTGAGCATTTTTCCTTTGCCAAGATAATGCATCCACCTGACAGGTGTGGCATATCAAGAAGCTCATTAAACGGTGCTTGGGACAATAAAAGGCCACTCTAAAATGTGAAGTTTTGTCACACAACACAATGCCATAGATGTATCAAGTTTTGAGGGAGTGTGCACTTGGCATGCTGACTGCAGAAATGTCCACCAGAGCTGTTGCCTAAGAAATTAATGTTTGTTTCTCTATCATAAGCCGCCTCCAACATCGTTTTAGAGAATTTGGAAGTACGTCCTACCAGCCTCACAACCGCAAACGACGTGTAGGGCATATTTTGGGCGAGCGGTTTGCTAATGTCAACGTTGTGAACAAAGTGCCCCATGGTGGCGGTGGGGTTATAGCATGGGCAGGCATAAGCTATGGACAACGAACACAATTGCATTTTATCGATGGCAATTTGAATGCACAGAGATACTGTGACGAGATCCTGAGACCCATTGTCGTGTCACTCATCCGCCACCATCACCACGTGTTTCAGCATGATAATGCACGGCCCCATGTCGCAAAGATCTGTACACAATTCCTGGAACCTGAAAATGTCTGTTCTTCCATGGCCTGCATTCTCACCAGAAGTGTCACCCATGGAGCATGTTTGGGATGCTATGGATCGACATGTACAACAGCGTGCTCCAGTTTCTGCTAATATCCAGCAACTTCGTAAAACCAATGAATTGGAGTTGGAGAACATTCCACAGGTCACAATCAACAGCTTTATCAGCTTTGCGAAGAAGATGTGTCACGCTGCATAAGGCAAATGGTGGTCACACCAGATACGGACTGGTTTTCTGAACTTCCTGACTGATGTCTTGAGATGTTGCTTCAATGTATCCACATCATTTTCCATCCTCTGATGCCATATATTTTATGAAGTGCACCAGTCCCTTGTTGGGGAATAATCACAATTAGTTGGGTAACATAGATAAGATGTTTTATTTTCATGATATGCTTAGGAGTTATTTCTCATAAGAATGTATTTTGTTGTACTATAGTGGTGGCCATTGGCAGTTATCTGTTCTCTGTCAGGACTAAGTTGCTTGGGCCGCAGAGAAGGGAGAGGTCAAGGTGTCATCATGTGTAAACATATCTTTTGCTCCACTGTGTCTGTGTGCCAGTCACTCCCTACTTTTCCCATCGGGGAGAGGAGGATGGCAGTGTCTGGAATCATTCTATGCTCCCTCTTTTGTTGTTCCTATCTTGACCTATAGCCCCACTCTCCTCTCCGTGAGTTTGTCCAGGATTGGTTGTATTTAGAATTGGTTGTATCTAAATGACAATTTGATATATAATCATAGGGTGGGGGTAATGTCTTGGTACCATTTTGTACCAAGGACGAGATAAGAGCTTTGTTTAGGAGACCAAACTGAACGATAATGTATAGCCAACTCTGTCTGGCTAGGGGATATTCCTCTCTGAAGTAAAGTCTTTCTTTGTGTAAGTTCCTAAGACCTGTGGTTTGTCATGTCGTCTAGGGGGGGTGGATCTTTGCTATAAAGGATCCCATTTGCCATTATGTTGACGACTCTCAACTTTTCATTAGAGATACTGAACTGTTGAAAGTCAAAATGCTATTGCAAAAGCTTAATTATTATTAAAGGTGAAGATTAAGCATAACTCTGACTCGCGTGTGATTTGCTCTCTCATCATTTGGTAATTAAGGACATTTCCACGACACCCTCCTGCAGCAAAGCACCCCCACAACATGATGCTGCCACCCCTGTGCTTCATGGTTGGGATGGTGTTCTTCGGCTTGCAAGCTTCCCCTTTTTCCTCCAAACATAACGATGGTCATTATGGCCAAACAGTTCTATTTTTGTTTCATCAGACCAGAGGACATTTCTCCAAAAAGTACAATCTTTGTCCCCATGTGCAGTTGCAAACCGTAGTCTGGCTTTTTTATGGTGGTTTTGGGGCAGTGGCTTCCTCCTTGCTGACTGGACTTTCAGGTTATGTCGATATAGGACTCGTTTTACTGTGGATATAGATACTTTTGTACCTGTTTCTTCCAGCATCTTCACAAGGTCCTTTGCTGTTGTTCTGGGATTGATTTGCACTTTTCACACCAAAGTACGTTCATCTCTAGGAGACAGAACACATCTCCTTCCTGAGCGGTATGATGGCTGCGTGGTCCCATGGTGATTATACTTGCGTACTATTGTTTGTACAGATGAATGTGGTACCTTCAGGCGTTTGGAAATTGCTCCCAAGGATGAACCAGACTTGTGGAGCTCTACAATTTTTTTCTGAGGTCTTGGCTGATTTTTTAGATTTTCCCATGATGTCAAGCATAGAGGCACTGAGTTTGAAGGTAGAACTTGAAATACATCCACAGGTACACCTCCAATTGACTCAAATGATGTCAATTAGCCTATCAGAATCTTCTAAAGCCATGACATAATTTTCTGGAATTTTCCAAGCTGTTTAAAGGCACAGTCAACGTAGTGTATGTAAACTTCTGACTACTGGAATTGTGATACAGTGAAATAATCTGTCTGTAAACAATCGTTGGAAAAATTACTTGTGTCATGCACAAGGTAGATGTCCTAACCGACTTGCCAAAACTATAGTTTATTAACAAGACATTTGTGGAGTGGTTCAAAAACGAGTTTTAATGACTCCAAACTAAGTGTATGTGAACTTCCAACTTCAACTGTATGTAAGGTTTGTTGGTCTAGTGTATAGTTTAGCAAACTTGGCAATTTATCACATGGAATAGCCTTCATTTCGCAGAACAAGAATAGAGTGATGAATTTCAGAAGAAAGTGCTTTGTTTCTAGTCATTTTGAGCCTGTAATCAAACCCACAAATGCTGATGCTCCAGATACTCAACTAGTCTTAAGAAGGCCAGTTGTATTACTTCTTTAATCAGCACTACAGTTTTCAGTTGTGCTAACATAATTGCAAAAGGGTTTTCTAATGATCAAGTAGCCTGTTAAAATGATAAACTTTGATTATTTAACACAACGTGCCATTGAAACACAGGAGTGATGGTTGCTGATAATGGACCTTTGTACGCCTATGTAGATATTCCATTAAAAAATCTGCCATTTCCAGCTACAATAGTCATTTACAACATTAACAATGTCGACACTGTAATTTTTGATGAATTTGATCTTATTTTAATGAACAATTTTTTTATAAACAAGGACATTTCCAAGTGACCCCCAACTTTTGAACGGTAGTGTATCTTTTTTCAACATCTTGTGCTTGTAGGGATAAAAGTAACAGTCTTTGTTAAATGCATGTTTATTCACACCTGGTTGTTGTTAGTGTGAAAGGATTGATACTACAAGAGGTCCTTTGTATTTTTCTCCTCGAGATTTTGACCAAGACTACAGTGGATAAGAAGTTCTATGAAAAAGATTGTCTTCCCCTCCCAAAAGACCCAGACAAGTTGTCTCTCCTTCACTGGAGCCAATGTGAGTAAAACATTTAAATGTGTTAACCCTCGCAAGGCTGCCGGCCCAAACGGCATCCCCAGCCGCGTCCTCAGAGCATGCGCAGACCAGCTGGCTGGTGTGTTTACGGACATATTCAATCAATCCTTATCCCAGTCTGCTGTTCCCACATGCTTCAAGAGGGCCACCATTGTTCCTGTTCCCAAGAAAGCTAAGGTAACTGAGCTAAATAACTATTGCTCCGTAGCACTCACTTCCGTCATCATGCTTTGAGAGACTAGTCAAGGACCATATCACCTCCACCCTACCTGACACCCTAGACCTCCTCCAATTTGCTTACCGCCCCTATAGGTCAACAGACGACGCAATCACACTGCACATTGCCCTAACCCATCTGGACAAGAGGAATACCTATGTAAGAATGATGTTCATCGACTACAGCTCAGCATTTAACACCATAGTACCCTCCAAACTCGTCCCTGGGACCCTGGGTCTCGACCCCGCCCTGTGCAACTGAGTCCTGGACTTCCTGACGGGCCATCCCCAAGTGGTGAGAGTAGGAAACAACATCTCCACCCCGCTGATCCTCAAAACCGGGGCCCCACAAGGGTGCGTTCTCAGCCCTCTCCTGTACTCCCCGTTCACCCATGACTGCGTGGTCATGCACGCCTCCAACTCAATCATCAAGTTTGCAGACGACACTACAGTGGTAGGCTTGATTACCAACAACGACGAGACAGCCTACAGGGAGGAGGTGAGGGCCCTCGGAGTGTGGTGTCAGGAAAATAACCTCACACTCAATGTCAACAAAACAAAGGAGATGATCATGGACTTCAGGAAACAGCAGAGGGAGCAGCCTCCTATCCACATTGATGGGACAGTAGTGGAGAAGGTGGAAAGTTTTAAGTTCCTCGACGTACACATCACGGACAAACTGAAATGGTCCACCCTCACAGACAGCGTGGTGAAGGCGCAGCAATGCCTCTTCAACCTCAGGAGGCTGAAGAAATTTGGCTTGTCACCAAAAACACTCAAACTTTTACAGATGCACAATCGAGAGCATCCTGTCGGGCTGTATCACCGCCTGGTACGGCAACTGCTCCGCCCACAACCGTAAGGCTCTCCAGAGGGTAGTGAGGTCGGCACAACGCATCACTGGGGGCAAACGACCTGCCCTCCAGGACACCTACACCACCCGATGTCACAGGAAGCCCAAAAAGATCATCAAGGACAACAACCACCGAGCCACTGCCTGTTCACCCCGCTATCATCCAGAAGGCGAGGTCAGTACAGGTGCATCAAAGCAGGGACCGAGAGACTGAAAAACAGCTTCTATCTCAAGGCCATCAGACTGTTAAAACTGCCATCACTAACATTGAGTGGCTGCTGCCAACATACTGACTCAAATCTCTAGCCACTTTAATAATGGAAAAATTGATATAAATGTATCACTAGCCACTTTTAACAATGCCACTTTATATAATGTTTACATACCCTACATTACTCATCTCATATGTATATACTGTACTCTATACCATCTACTGCATCTTGCCTATGCCGTTCGGCCATCACTCATTCATATATTTTATGTACATATTCTTATTCATTCCTTTACACTTGTGTGTATAAGGTAGTTGTGAAATTGTTAGCTTAGATTACTTCTTAGATATTACTGCATGGTCGGAACTAGAAGCACAAGCATTTCGCTACACTCGCATTAACATCTGCTAACCATGTGTATGTGACAAATAAGATTTGATTTGGTCTGATGAAACAAAAATAGAACTGTTTGGCCATAATGACCATCATTATGTTTGGAGGAAAAAGAGGGAGGCTTGCAAGCCAAAGAACACCATCCCAACCATGAAGTGGGGTGGCAGCATCATGTTGTGGGGTTGCTTTGCTGCAGGAGGAACTGGTGCATTTCACAAAATAGATGGGATCATTAGTATGGAAAATGATGTGTGTATATATTGAAGCAACATCTCAAGACATCAGTCAGGAAGTTAAAGCTTGGTCGCAAATGGGTCTTCCAAATGGACAATGACCCTAAGCATACATCCAAAGTTGTGGCAAAATGGGTGGCCATCACAAAACCCTGACCTCAATCCCACAGAAAATTTGTGGGCAGAACCGAAAAGCGTGTGCGAGCAAGGAGGCCTACAAACCTGACACCAGCTCTGTCAGGAGGAATGGGCCAAAATTCACCCAACTTACTGTAGGGAGCTTGTGGAAGGCTACCCGGAACATTTGACCCAAGTTAAACAATTTCAAGGCAGTGCTACCAAATACTAATTGAGTGTATGTAAACTTCTGACCCACTAGGAATGTGATGAAAGAAAAAAAATCTCAAATAAATCACTCTCTACTATTATTCTGACATTTCACATTCTTAAAATAAAGTGGTGATCCTAATTTACCTAAGACAGGGAATTCTTTACTAGGATTAAATGGCAGGAATTGTGAAAAGCTGAGTTTAAATGTATTTGGCTAAGTTGTATGTAAACTTCCAAATTCAACTGTATGTTAGCACAGCTGAAAACTGGCCTTTAGACTGGTTGAGTATCTGGAGCATCAGCATTTGTGGGTTCGTTTACAGGCTCAAAATGGCCAGAAACAAATCATTTTCTTCTGAAACTCATCAGTCTATTCTTGTTCTGAGAAATCAAGGCTATTCCATGCGAGAAATTGCCAAGAAACTGATGATCTCGTGCAACGCAATGTACTACTCCCTTCACAAAACAGCCAAACTGGCTCTAACCAGAATAGAAATATGAGTGTGAGGCCCCGATGCACAACTGAGTAAGAGGATAAGTACATTTAGATTGTCTAGTTTGAGAAACAGACGCCTCACAAGTCCTCAACTAGCAGCTTCATTTAATAGTATCCGCAAAACACCATTCTCAACGTCAACAGCGAAGAGGCGACTCCGGGATGCTGACCTTGGCCAATAAAAATAAAAGATTAAGATGGGCAAAAGAACACATACTGCCTAGAAGGCCAGCATCCTGGAGTCGCCTCTTCACTGTTGAGACCCTTGTTTTGCAGGTACTATTTAATGAAGCTACCAATTGAGGACTTGTGAGGCGATTGTTTCTCAAACTAGACACTCTAATGTACTGGTCCTCTTGCTCAGTTGTGCACCAGGGCCTCACACTCAATTCTGGTTAGGGCCAGTTTGCGCTGTTCTGTGAAGGGGGTAGTACACAGCGTCGCATGGAATAGCCTTCATTTTGCAGAACAAGATTAGACTGACGAGTTTCAGAAGAAAGTTCTTTGTTTCTGGCCATTTTGACCTGTAATCCCACAATTGCTGATGCTCCAGATACTCAACTAACCAGTTTTATTGCTTCTTTAATCAGAACATCAGTTTTCAGCTGTGCTAACAATGGTAAAAGGGTTTTCTAATGATCAATTAGCTAATCTAAATGTATCATTTTAAAAGGCTAACACAACGTGCCATTGGAACACAGGAGTGATGGTTGGTGATAATGGGCCTTTGTACGCCTTTTATCTGCCGTTTCCCGCTACAATAGTCATTTACAACATTAACAATGTCTACACTGTATTTCTGAGTGACCCCAAACTTTTGAACGGTAGTGTACATTGAATGTAAAGAATTCCTCTTCATCAAAATAAACTTGGAAATATACCAAATGAAATATTTTATCTTACAAAAACAGCAACGTCCTCTGATTGTACAGTACAAGCATTTTGGGTTAAATGCCATTATTTCAGAATAAAAAGTGCAATAAAACAGCAAACAGACTACAGTTTTTCCCCACTCAACATATCACCTTGCATGGAACGCCTTTGTAGTTTCATATCAAAATAAGTTACATTAAGACATTACAATGTAAACGGTTTCTCTGACCTTGGTATACAGTAGCAGCACTGTGATTTCAAGATATGAACTCTAGTTGGTCTATGTTCAACACTAACACATTGACTGTGGTCTTCTATAGGCCTATAGCCTAGTGTTTCTATGGGCAGTATTCACACAACATGGCAGCAAAGTGGCAAGAATGGCTGGCTCGGCCTTAACTAGATAGGCAATAAATCTGGACCCCGGCTGGAATAAACCTCACTTGAACTCTGTCACAGTTGTTATAAGGTGTGGAAGCCACAACATTGTGCATGATGAGTACCCAATAAGCTCATTTGCATTCTCTTCTACATATTGTCCAATCACTCTACTGCCTGGCTGGTGTAGGTCAGGATTGTGTCCAGTAGGGAGAAACGTTTTGAAACAGGGACTGGGGAGGTAGCTTACTACTTGAACTTGTCCAATAAGAAGCTGTCATTTTCATTATCTGTTACAAAATGTTGTGTTCTACAGCGATATGCTTTGGTCCCTTTGGATAACCTAAACACCGCTGTAGTTGAAATATGTTACGTAAAGTCACTTCTATTGAAGACATAACTAAAGCCTATAGAAAGTACCCTAGACAAGAAACAATAACTTGAACTAGGTGGTGTGTGATAGAACCTTTTAAAATGTGTCCAGTCATCTTTTTTTAGAGCGAAACCCATAGAGATGTACTGTGCTGATACAGTATCTATTTCTATGGTGAGACCTTTGTGCCATTCTGCTGCCCCTTGCTCTCAGTCTCACTGATGGAGCTCACTATGCATAGAGTGATGCCCACCATGGTGAGGACCATCCCTCCAACAGCTCCTGCAACAAACAAACACACAGAGACAGTGTGTGAAAAATGAGACAATCCTCAATGCAATGTGTGCTAAGGCTAACCAAACAGCCCAGAGAGCGATGGCAATGTTGTAGAATGTGTGCCATTATGTTTGGAGAGTGGTGACCACACAACACTTACTTTTCCCTCCAAACTCCTCCCCGAGTAGCTTCCCAGTGAGCATGGTGAAGAGGAAGGTGAGGGAGTTGGCCACGGGCACAGCCAGAGACAGATCTGTAGGAGGGGAGGGGAGGGGAGGGGGGGGGGGCAAAAAAAGAGTGAGGTAGAAAAATCTGCATCTAGGGGCAACTTCAATCATGCGATTTGGAGATAAGAGAAACCTGAGGAGGATGAGATTGTGAGTAGTCAATGTGTAAAACAGTCATCCTCTAGTTCAACATGTTTTAGTCGTAAGATGTAGCTCACCTGTGGCGGCAAGAGTGAAGTAGTACACCAAGGACCCACTCTGATTCAGTAGGAATGGTATCAGGTACTGCAAATGTAAAGGGACACGTTGTTATAGGCTACATCTGCTATAAATAACAGGAAAAGCATGGAAAGTGTATTTGCATCAATTAAGAATTACATCCAAGACTATAGGCCTAAATGGAAAAAGTTTTAGTCCCTCTCCAAATACAAGTGTCAATTTACCTTGATGTTTAAAAACAGGAACTTAACCTCTGCCAGGAAGTGAAGAAACTTGCTATCCTTTTTCACATGTTCAATCCCCTCTGTGCCTCTCTTCAGAAATGGGTTGGTGCAGCCCCACAGCACAGCTACCAGCAGCAGGCATAGTACCTCCACTAGAAATTAAATGTCTGTCAATAATCTGTCTTGATTCAATTGGATTCAAACTGTTAATTCTAAGTTTATGATAAACACAATTTCAGTTGATAATGGTACTCATGTTGGACAAACAACAATGCCTATGTGCACTGCCAACAACCACTCAATTATTATATTTGTCTTATCACCTAAAACCCTCAAACTTTTGAAAGCTTATTTTCCACCATAATTCGCTAATACATTCATTAAAAAATCCTACAATGTGATTTTCTGGATTTGTTTTTCTCATTTTGTCTGTCATAGTTGAAGTGTACCTATGATGAAAATTACAGGCCTCTCTCGTCTTTTTAAATGGGAGAACTTGCACAATTGGTGGCTGACTAAATACTTTTTTGCCCCACTGTACTGTTCTATACTATTCTACGGTATCTCATTCACTTAATAATGTTCACATATCTGGCATTACTCATCTCACATACTGTATTCTATACTTCTATCTTAGTCCATTCCGCTCTGACGTCGCTCTTCCAAATGTATAGTCTTAATTCATTCCTACTTAGATTTGTGTGTAGTGGGTATATGTTGTGTAATTTGTTAGACATTACTGCATTGTCGGAGCTAGATGCACAAGCATTTCGCTACACCCGCAATAACATCTGCCTATCACGTGTATTTGCTTTGATATTATGGCCAGAAAAGTGAGAGTACAAAAAGATAAAGCTCTCTAGCTTATGACATTTGCTCAAGGTGTATTTTACACAACAGGTGTTACACATACATATTTCCCCACTGTCTGTTGAACTGTTCAAAACGTGTGAATTTAACGACCATGTAAATATATCCAAACTCTTTTATACCTTGATTGAAAGCTAGCTACAAGTTACTAACTTTTGACTTTCCCTTAGCTAGATAATGCTACCCGGAAGCTGCCTTAGCAAAGCCCTCGCTAACGCTAATTCGTTTTCTCTTGTAATTCACAGTTATCGGCTTCAACCTCAGTAAATAATCAATCCAGCAAGCTCGGTTTCATTGTGTGACTAATACAATAAATAAGGACTGTTAGAGAGCCATGTGTAAGTATATAGCTACGCTAGTATACCCGATTTACTAGCTAGCTACTGTACTTACCCACGGACACCATTGTTAAAAACGAGTACTGAGTCGCATTCAAGTCACCTACGGTAAACAGTTCTACAACGTTGGCTGGACACCCCGTCAAACGTAGTAATTATATCTGATAGTTTTATTTCAGAAGCGAAATAAAAGCATAAAATGTCTATATATATTTTTTTCAAGCATTATGGTCTTAATCAATTTACTGTAAAATCTTAAAATGGAACAGACAGTTTGAACTACCTTGCAGATATAAAACAAACAATCACAGTCAAAATATCAAATTCCCAGTTTATGCTAGAACACCAACTTTAAAAGAGGTTTTAAAAATAGGTTATATTTCATTCAAAATTCCATGACATAGAGTAAGACATTAATTCCCGATTTAATATGTATTTTTATTAGATTTTATTTAACCTTTATTTAACTAGGAAAGTCAGGCAAATATAACTCATTCACCAATACATTCCTTGGTATTAGGTTGTAAATCACAGCTGGCCTGGTAAGATTTGCTGCTTCCACTTATTCAGTTCCAGCCGTCACCACGAGCCCATCCTCCCCAATTAAGGTGGCACCAACATTCTGTGCTCTTCGTGGTTGTTTGATCAATAGGACTGTAAAGTTCCCAAATGTAAGAGGACTCCCGTGGTATTTACATATTTGCATAAATCGATTTAGGTATATGTATTTTGTGGCTTTTGGCAAATGCTTTCTAATAATCTAAAGTGCCGTTGTTGCTAGTGCCTGCAAACACACAGCCCAGTTCAAAGTGAATGAAGGCCGTATGGCTTATTTGCATATAAGCTTACTGTAGCACTGCTTGACTATGGTGCACAGGTCTGTGTAGAGTCCGGTGCTGAGGTCCATTCAGTTCGCTTGAACGTTTGCTACGCTGCGGAACGTTTTGTACAGATTGACACGTTTCCCAAAAACGTCCTTGTATGTTCTTGAACAACCTTTGACTTATTTTTGCTTACATTTGGTGTGTGTGGCTAGGTGTGGGCTGAAGCAATGAGTGGACATATTTAAAGGGCAGTGGCCATGCTGACAGTGTTCCCCAACCCACAACCCAACACCTCCCGTTTGTCAACTGGTCGTTCAGTACAGCACTGTTTCTGTTCAAGTGAACATTACAGAATGTAAAAATGTACTATCAATTGTCCAACCCACGGCTGCTAAAGATTTTCACAAATGCTTTACTCCACATCATTCCCAAACATTCCATGAAAGTATGAAAATGTGAAAATGACCATATGTAAGATCTCATTTCTCAAACATTCAAAAAATTCAAATACATGTCATTCTTCCTGAGGGTGAATATGAACAGATTTGAATAAGATTTAATGTTGCTAAAATGCTGTCAGTTCCACTTTAAATGACGCCCAAACGCATTGCAACTTCAAAGTAATGGAGATCTGTAATGCACACTCGAAATTCTGCCATTGGCAACTTTCTACCAGATGAGGGCACTGAATCTTTCAGTTGCCAGTCACTTGAACAAAAAAAGTAGTGTTAAGAGTATTCTCAAGCTGTTGACACCGATTGAGCCATTCATTCAAAGTCAATAGAAAACTGTCTGCGAAATACCGATGTCATTTTTTTTTAATATTGGATATTTGGTGGATATTCGGTTTTCTCTTGGCAAAGCGTGCCACGACTATGAAAACGATATATTCTGCATCAGGGGAGGATGTAGAAAAACATTTTTTTTAGTTAACATATGTTTATAAAAAACATCTTCAGATTTCAATCTTCAATAGCTCTTAAACAAAGCGTGCCATGACCATGACAAATTATATTTTCTGAATCAATTGTTTGAGCTATTAAAGATTGAACCCCTCCCCCATAAAAATCTAAATGGTGTGGATTTTTCTCCATCCTCCCCTGATTCAGAATATATTATTTCCATAGACATGGCATGCTTTTTTAAAAGCTATTGAAGATTGAAGATTGAAATCTGAAAAATAAAAAAATCTACATTTATAAAAATATAAAGTGTGGATTTTTCTCCATCCACCTCTGATTCAGAGTATACCATTTTCATAGTCATTGCATGCTTGGTTAAATAGCTATTGATGAGAGAAGAACATATATCTACTAACTATCCAATATAAAACACATTTGACCTCTGTCTGCTACAGTGCATTGAAGGTCCCCAAGAACACAGTGGCCTCCATTAAATGGAAGAGGTTTAGAACCACTAAGATTTCATAGAGCTGTGGCCCCCCGGCCAAACTAAGCAATCGGGGGAGAAGGGCCTTGGTCAGGGAAGTGACCAAGAAACCCAATGGTCCAGAGTTCCTCTGTGGAGATGGGAGAACCTTCCAGAAGGACATCCATCTCTGCAGCACTTCACCAATCAGGCTTTTATACTACAGTGGCCAGACGGAAGCCACTCCTCAGTTAAAGGCACAAGACAGCCCGCTTGCCAAAAGGCACCTGAAGGACTCTCAGACCATGAGAAACAATAGTATCTGGTCTGATGAAACCAAGATTGACCTCTTTGTCCTGAATGCCCAGCATCACGTCTAAAGGAAACCTGGCATTATCCCTACGGTGCAGCATGGTGGCGGCAGCATCATGCCTTGGGGATGTTTTTCAGCGGCAGAGACTGGGAGACTATTCAGGGTCGAGGGGAAAGATGAACGGAGCAAAGTACAGAGAGATCTTTGATGAAAACCTGCTCCAGAGTGCTCAGAACCTCAGACTGGGGCGAAGATTCACCTTCCAACAGAACAGTGATCCTAAGCACACAGCCAAGACAACGCAGGATTGGCTTCGGGACAAGTCTCTGAATGTCCTTGAGTGGCCCAACCAGAGCCCGGACTTGAACCCAATCGAACATCTCTGGAGAGACCTGAAAATAGCTGTGTAGCAACACTCCCCATCCAACCTGACAGAGCTTGAGAGGATCTGCAGAGAAGAATGGGAGAAACTCCCAAAATACAGGTGTGCCAAGCTTGTAACGTCATACTCAAGAAGACTCGAGGCTGTGATCGCTGCCAAATATGCTTTAAACAAAGTACTGAGTAAAGGGTCTTAATACTTATGGAAATGTGATATTTAAAAACCTTTATCATTATGGGGTATTGAGTGTAGATTGATGAGGGGGGGGGGGGAACTATGCAATCCATTTTAGAATAAGGCTGTCACGTAACAAAATGTGTCAAATGTAAAGGGGTCTGAACACTTTCCGAATGCACTGTAAATGACGAAATGCAAATGTAATCATATTCAAGCAGAAACATGCACGCACTTTTAGAAATATCAATATTTATTTTCAATATTAATTTCAATGAAATAACCACAAGCAAAAATAATCACAGGATAGGTTGAGTGAAAAATGCTAAATCCTTTGGAATCAAACTAATTGGGACTTATTATTTCATAATTGTATGCTATCTAGATCTCCACAGGGATTCAAACCAGTATCGACTTTTCACAGAAACATTCTCATGATTTTTCCTGAAAACCACAACAACATTATTCAGATAAAAAAAGATTAATAATCTTACATCAGAATAATGTGAATAAATGTAAAACCCTGTGAACAACTCCCTCACAGAAATGTACGCACACAGAAAAACTAGACATGATACCATGTTCATGCCGTAAATCTTGTACACATCTCTCCTCCAACGCTTATCCTCGTGGTTGTTGGTAGCATAGCTGCAAATGCACAGACAGCAGGATAATTTTGTCCATGTTCTGAACACTGTAGTCAAGAAAGCAATTCTTTATGTCCACAGGAGTGTCCATGCTTATTCATTGCGTTCCTATAGTACCACTTTGTTCATAATAAAGGTTTTCTTTTCAAGCATTATATGCTGACTTTGTCACCTGTCCAATAAGTTAGCAGCCTGCTATGTATTCCCTAGTGATGGAGTATCATGTATGGTGACTACTGTCGAATCGCTGATTCTGCTTTGTTGCTCCAAGTTGTTTTGGTCCAGGCTGTTTAGTTCCACTCGGGGCAGCCGGAATCCATTTTCGGACATACTACTTGACAGCGCAAAGCTCCCCAAGGGCATGCTGGTCTGCACTGTAGAAGAAGACATCTTTTGTCGAGGTGGCCCTTTGGAACCTGTACCCAGCACTCTGGACGCATGTGTCCGCCTGGTGAAGGGTTAAATACATATAAAGATCCATCTTAGGGTCCTGAGTTTTACCTGATAATATAACCTGTCAAAGCCCTCACTATAGCAAAATAGATTATACATTGCATTTTAAAATTTGAGTTAATTTCTAATGACTAATCACAAAAAGTCGTCAATACCATCTGGATTAGCAGAACATATACACCCAATAAAACATTTGATAAAACATAATTGAGTTGGTATAGCACAGTTATCCTATGAGATCCATAAAATTTTCTGAAGCATCAGGATCACCAGTGTGCAGGAGTTTTGCTTCATATTCAGTGTTTTCAGTTTTTCTCCATGCACCTTCTAGCACTATAGGTGTGTGAGTTTACTTTTCAATTGTACAGCCCTCGAAGAACCAATCACACGCATCTGTCGGAGATACTTGCCCGCGGGTCATTTTCGAGCATGTCAAACTTCCTCACACTTGTGAGCAGGGGAATGTGGTGAGATAACTCACTGATAATATCAGAGATATCTTGTTTTGATATCTCACAGTGGGATATGGCCAACTCCCATATTGCACATCCTCTCAGAAGAATGGATAGTATGCACGAAAGAATGCGCAGCCACGTCTAGCCGGTAGAACCTCATAAAAGTTTGAGGGGTTTGCCAAACAAGCCTCATCGTAAATCTCTTGCAATGAGATTCCTGTTAAACAGTGCCCAATATAATAGCTTCCAGAATCCAATGTGATAACCATTGATGGGAGAAGGGCCTTCCCTTGCAGGGAGGCACCCAGGACACAAAGAGTTGGTTGCTCTTGCGCAAAGCTCTTGTTCTATCCAAAAATATATGTGCAACGCGCATCCGTTCTTTTGGTCGAAGGGAAAGGCGGTGGGTGTAAAACCACAAGCTCCAAGGCAAGAAAATTGTTATTGCCCTGACCTTAGGCATCAAGGCAGGGTTGGGCAACAAGGAAACCTTGGAAAAGCCCCGGGAAAACTGTAGGCACTCACACTGTAAAAACAGTGTTAAAGGACATATATCTCCACACTTTCCAGCAGCTAAAAAGTCTGGACGTAAGCGATGTGCCCCCTTCATGAAACAACATAACAGGGGGTGTTTTCCCACCATGTTATTGTTGAAGCCTATATGATAGGCCGAGAAAGCGGCTAGATAGACCTTAACAGTGGATAAAGCCTTCCCCCTGTTCATAAGGTCCTGCAAAAAGCATAACACCTCGGATACAGGACATTGGTAAGGAATTATCTGTTTTTGGTCACACCACTTCTAAAAAAATGCACCACTTGTTTTCACGCAGCTGGCGTGTAGAAGGGGCCCTGGCACTCTGTACAGTCAATGACTCAAAGAGGCAGGCCTGTCACATCCAGATTGAACCTCATGGGCCAGGCCCAGAGGGCCATGGGTGTTGCAGGTGAGGGTGGACAATGTCTCAGTTCACTTGGATCAGAATATCCCTGTATAACGAGAGTTGCCAGGGCTCGTCGTACAGCAGGATAATGATCTCTGCTAACCAGAGCTTGCCTGGCCATCGGGGGGCTGCCAAGATGAGAAACAAGCCTTCTTCTCTCACTCTGACTAGACTGGGGAGTATGAGGCTTTAGGAGAAGACGTGTTTCACCACTTGGGGATGGTTTCCATTCCCTGTGATGATGATTCCTTCTGGACAATAAGTCCGCTCCTACATTCAGCACGCCCAGGACATGAGTCGCACATAGTGATAGTAATTGTGCTCTGCTCCACAGATCACTAACCTCGTTTTGGATGAAGTGTTCTACTTCAACGAGTCAGCAGCTCTGGATGTTCTACTTACCCCGGACCAGGCCCTGATCCCTGTGACTCGAAAGAGGAAACGGCGGCAAAAGAGAGGCAAGCGAAGGTGGTGAGATTACGTCGGTGAGCATGTAGACCACCAATGCCCTCTGTTTTGTTGGCAAACGTGCAGTCACTGGAGAAAAACGGATAATCTCTGTTCGAGACTAAACTATCAACGGGTCCTGAAAAACTGTAGTATCCTATGTTTCTCGGAGTCGTGGCTGAACGAGGACATGGATATACAACTCGCTGGTTTTTATCTGCATTGTCAAGACCGGACGGCAGACTGGGGTAAGGCGAGAGGGGGAGAGGTGTGTCTGTTTGTTAACAACAGCTGGTGTGTGATCTCTAATGTTACGGAAGTCTCAAGTTTTTGATTCCCTGAGTTAGAATAACGCATGATAAGCTGCAGACCATATTATTTACCAAGAGAGTTTATGTATATTTTTGGTAGCTGTCTATTTATCTCAACGAACCGATGCTGACACTAAGACCGCACTCAATGAGCTGTATAGGGCCATAAGCAAAGAAGAAAATGAAAATTCAGAGGCAGTGTTTCTCATGGCCGTTGATTTTAATGCAGTAAAACTGAAATCTGTTTTAACTCATTTTTTACCAGCATGTCACCTGTGCAACTAGAGGCAACAAAACTCTAGATCAACTTTACTCCACATACAGAAACACATAAAAGGCCCTCCCTTTGGCAAATCAGACCATAACTCTATCCTTCTGATTCCTGCTTACAAGCAAAAACTCAAACAGGAAGTACCAGTGATGCAGAAGACAAGAGCTGAAAAACCTGCGCTTGGCAGCGTGACCTTGCAGCACACCTGTGAACAGTTGAACCTGAAAACAGATCAAAGTCGTGCTGAGCAGCCTAGAGTACTACTCTTCATGATGAGGAAGAGAGATGAGAATGACCAGAGGTCAGGCGAGTGGCTCTTCAGTATGAATGGAGGGGCTCATCTTTTTTGCCACTAGACCTGTCTGTCTCCGACACACGTGTGTGTATGATTGTTCTTTGAGCTTCTAGAGATTCTGGTGAATCGCACTGTGAGATTTCGAAAAACAAATAATTGAAAGGGAACCTGCAATGGCTGACTGTGTCACTGAGCATGTAATTGAGGCCTATTTATATGAAATGCAGCCTGACCTGTTGTATGTCCTCAGGGTGACAAGTAGTATGGTTAGAAGGATAATGATCCCGATGACAATGACAGCAATCATAGCCCCTGAACCTGGGGAAATGAGCAAAGAGGTAACAATGTTATTTGTTTGTGAGATTGAATGGTCATTTAGTATACTGTCATCAACATTCGTTCGTCAGCCATCTTGCTGCCTCTCATTGTTGATAGCATTGTTGGGAGGGATTGTAGATGTATCCTTTAGTGAACGGGTTGAGTTTCAGTTGTTACCACTCCCTTGCAGGACATCTTGATTAGATTGTGTGACGCACTGGGATGTTATTTATAAGCACATGCTTATCTTAACTAGGGCTATAATTTCCTATTGATTTAAAATTTCACAGGGGAGGTGTTAAATGATTACTACTACTTGGTGTCATTGTGAAACTATAACAAATTGTGTATTTCACTTCTGAAATGTAACAAAAAGGGCAAATAAAATGGTGCTAACAAACAGTTCTCACACACACCAGCCAGGCCACATACAGTACACATGCATGCACGCACACAACACACACACACACACACACACACACACACACACACACACACACACACACACACACACACACACACACACACACACACACTTACTCTGAGTGAGTATTTGTTCTTTGGACTTGGTGGTGATTGTGGTATTGGAGAATACTGTAGTGAAGTTGGTCACAGGTGAGACAGTTGAAGTCATCTTCAACAATATCCTGTGCAGACAGAGAAAACATTCAGCGTGTCATCTGATGATTCCGGGACCTGCAGTAAACCTTCACAGGAAACCTTCACAAACCTTCACATTGATGATTAGGATTCCCTCTAACTACAGTTGGGTGCATTAAAAAGGTACAAACTTGTCATGCAAAGAGGATACTGTATATCTGCAATAAAATTCCACATTTCATATATAAAATGTAAAAAATGATTACATAGGTATTTGCTAGATGATTGCTAATGAACTTGGCTTCACCCTGCGAGAGAGTGGTTATTGTTGGATGATTGATAATGAACTTAGCGTTTGGTGTCACCCTGCAGAGAGTCTGTCACATTAACGATGTGCCTGCAGCATAGGCATTTTGAAATCTAAGCATGGAGCCTATTCAGTCATAGGAATTATATGAAAATTTACATGAGTCAGAGTCATTAACGTCCTACATTTTATGAGTTCAAGAGCCACCTGAGGAACGCCAGAAAGACAGAATACAAGTGGGTGGAATGAATTAATGAACACATGCCAAAAGCCACTGGAATGAAGTTGCCCTACCTTGGGCACCCATTTAGGCTATACCTGAGCATGAACCATATTGTATAATGGAGTGGTGAAACAGTACCATAGAAATATCATCAATTATATTTGTATCGGTGATACTATGTATTTCTCTTCGTTCCCGTGTATCGTTCATTTCCCAGAAAACAAGTTTCCAGTTGCATGTTTGACTGACAGGCCCTGATCAAAATAAAAAAATAACCTTGTTTACGTCATATCCTCTGTCTGTTACCTTGGTGCAGATTATACAACATATTTTACAACATATTGTGCATCACTCTAAACGTTAAACATCCATTCCCCCCCCCCCCCCCCCCCAAGAATGCCTATCTGAAATGCAGACAATATGATGACATTGTGAAGATGATGGACATTGTGAACACCTACATGAAACAAAATGTGCAGACGTTAAAGATCTGTGACGTCATAGTAAATATGGATGAAATATTTCCGTGGCCTTCCACATGACAAGGCGAAAGCTGCAATTAAGTCACCATATTTAAATTCATTTACTTGGTTAAAATGATCTTATCTACGTATCATGTTGGTGAAGTGATCATCAATCGTCAATTGTCAACAAGTGTTTGCAGCCAAAACACTGTTGAGAATTGAGTTACATAGATATGCAGAACAATACAGATGATACTGTCAGTGCTATCTCTTATGGCACGAAACCTTCCCATTATTTCCTTTTGAAATTCCCTTTCTAAATGCGGGTTTAAAAACTGTTGTTGATTGAGGTGCTCGCCACAAACGTTAATAAATGTTTAACAGATGACTTATTTTTTTGTGAGGAAAGCGAGCACATTTCTATTTTATTTTCGAGGGGCATCCGTTAAACATAGAATTGAGTTTGTATGGCCTTAGCTATATACAGTGTTTCACTGAGTAGACACGGGACATGGATGTCTCCCTTTTACTCTAGAGATTGAGTGTTTTGTAGTTTATCTTGTCTAGCCCCTTGTCTCGCTTTCACTCTGCCTCATTCATGATTTGACCTTTGACCAGATCTTTGTAGTAGAAAATAAGTATCAGATATATTTATTTAAAAAATGAGATGATAAACAGCGGGGGAAATGAATGGAGATATGCATAATGCTCGAAGCATGGGTATTCCTTGCCAATCAAATTCACATTGCTGTGTCATGCGTTTGCATAGCCATTCGCCGCACACTCCCTTCTAGAAAGTCAGTTTATGAGTCGAGAAACTGCTTATTTTCTTCAGAAGTTCATAATGTTAGGATTTCAAAGCTACAGTGCATTAGGAAATTCAGACCCCTTTTCCACATTTTGTTACAGCCTTATTCTAAAATGGATTAAATTGTTTTTTTCCCCCTCATCAATCTAGACATAATACCCCATAATGACAAAGAGAAAGCAGGTTTTTAGACATTTTTGCAAATGTATACTTAAAAAAAAAAATGCCTTATTTAGATAAGTATTCAGACCCTTTGCTATGAGGCTCGAAATTGAGCTCAGGTGAATCGTGTTTCCATTTGTCATCCTTGAGATGTTTCTAAAACTTGATTGGAGTTGTAAATTCAATTGATTGGACATGATTTGGAAAGGCACACACCTGTGTGGTCCCACAGTTGACAGTGCATGTCAGAGCAGAAACCAAGGTCGAAGGAATTGTCGGTAGAGCTCAGAGTGTCACACCCTGAACTGTTTCACCTGTCTTTGTGATTGTCTCCACCCCCCTCCAGGTGTCACCCATCTTCCCCTTTATCCCCCGTGTATTTATACCTGTGTTCTCTGTCTGACCCTGAGCCTGCCTGCCTGCCGTACATGTACCAATTTCCCCACCTCTGGATTACCGACCTCTGCTTGACCTGACCCTGAGCCTACCCGCCGTCCTGTACCTTTGCCCCCGTTGCTGTAATAAACATTGTTATTTCGACACGGTCTGCATCTGGGTCTTACCTTGATACCTGATACCGAGACATGATTGTGTCGAGGCACAGATCTGGGAAGGGTACCAAAAAATATTTGCAGCATTGAAGGTCCCCAAGAACACAGTGGCCTCCATCATTCTTAAATGGAAGAACCACCAAGACTCTTCCTAGAGCTGGCCAATTGGGGGAGAAGGACTTTGGTCAGGGAGATGTCCAAGAACCCGATGATTACACTGACAAAGCTCCAGAGTTCCTCTTTGGAGATGGGAGAACCTTCCAGAAGGACAACCATCTCTACAGCACTCCACCAATCAGGCCATTATGGTAGAGTGGTCAGATGGAAGCCACTCCTCAGTAAAAGGCACATGACAGCCCGCTTGGAGACACCTAATGGACTCGCAGACCATGAGAAACAAGATTCTCTGGTCTGATGAAACCAAGATTGAACTCTTTGGCAGGAATGCCAAGCGTCACATCTGGAGGAAACCTGGCACCATCCCTACTGTGAAGCATCATGCTGTGGGGATGTTTTTCAGCTGCAGGGACTGGGAGACCAGGTTTGAGGAAAAGATGAACGGAGCAAAAAGTACAGAAAGGACCTCGGTGAAAACCTGCTCCAGAGCTCTCAGTAGCTCAGACTGGGGCGAAGGTTCACCTTCCAACAGGACAACGATCCTAAACACACAGCCAAGACAACGCAGGGCAAGTCTCTGAATGTCCTTAAGTGGCCCAGCCAGAGTCCAGACTTGAACCCGATCGAACATCATAGCTGTGCAGCAACACTCCCTATCCAACCTGACAGAGCTTAAGAGGATCTGCAGAGAAGAATAGGAGCAACTCCCAAAATACAGGTGTAAGACTTGAGGCTGTAATCACAGCCAAAGGTGCTTCAGCAAAGTACTGAGTAAAGGGTCTGAATACTTAAGTAAATATGATATTTCAGTTTTTTATTTGTAATAAATTTGCTCCATTTTCTAAGAACATGTTTCTGCTCATCATTATGGGGTATTGTGTGCAGATTGATGTGGGGAAACAACAATTGAATCAATTTTAGAATAAGGCTAAATGAAACAAAATGTGGGAAAAGTAAAGGGGTCTGAATACTTTCCGATTGCACTATATATACGATATTATGGAGAACAAATTAATAGTCTCACATCTCATGCTGGGTGGTTGAGCTAGCGCCCTATTGACCCCCATTTATCTGAACAGGTGCTTCAAAAGAGAACAAGATTTGCATTGGCTATAAAAAGCTCAGAACCCTGGAACACGGAAGATCAGACTCTGTTCCACTAGTACTACTCCCGCGCACATTCTCACACACACGTGCATGCTCATATGCACGGATGCCTGCTTGCACACACGCACACACACACACACTCACACACTCAGAGAATCAAAAAGCCAGCACCATTCCTAGCTGATTACATTCAAATGGATTCACCACCACAATTTCATAACAGCAATTATATTTCCCGCGCTGGGAGTGTAGCTGCCTCCTCTACTGATGCAAAGCCTCGTAGAACTGTTCAGGGGCAGGACCAGGGAGGCTCCACGTCAGTTTTCCATAAATCCAAACTACTGTCCAGAGTGATGAACATGTTGGCAGTGAGTCTAGTCTAGTCTCTGCTCCACCTCTATCAGCATAACAACCTCATAGCAACTTCCCCCCGATATAACATTGTTTGGACAGATCCTAGATCAGCACTGAGTCTCCATACAGCATGGCCTCTAGCGAATGAGATCATGTTGCATTTAACACACAGATCTGAAGTGTTTAAAAGTCTCCGTAGTGACTGACTTTATATTGTAAAAGGATCACAATTTAAGTGGGATATTATTTGCATTCAATCCAACCCTTATGAATCAACAACCATTCATGTCATCATGCTAGCCCTCATTTCATATATCTTTACAGTGCGTATAAGTGCAAAGGAGAACAATTATCCTATAATGCCAGATCCTATTCCTTCTCAAGATCTTTTGTTGACGTTCTCAATGCTTGGTAAGACACCCTTGCTCTAACAAAACCTCAATAACGTAATAGAAAAGTGAGTCGAAGGATCAGTGGTACACCTCCTTGGTGAACCATTCTCTGTGTTGCCCATGGGTAAGACTGAATCAAATAATATTGTTGTTGTCCCATGCTAACTTAGGGTATATTAACGTGACTTAAGTTAGCATTTGTTGACAGCAGCCAAGTAAACAAATGGATTGCTTGTCTCTTGTCCAAAGACTCCTTACAGGGTAAGGAAGCAGATGTGTCATTTTGCAATTTGGGTGAACTGTCCCTTTATCAACCATTTTTGGTGTTGCCCACGGTTATGATGGAACCAAGACAGTATTGCCGTCTCAGCCAGTATCTGAGATTTATTTGAAACCCCTTAAAAGAGTCCAATGCCCAACACTATCCCAACTACCTCTGTGATAGCCTGTGTCATATCCTACTAAGCAAGGTATAACTATAGGCTACTGATCTGATTCTGGACCTGTCTTAACAACCACAAAACAAACTAAAAACCAGCACCACAATATTTAAAAGCTGGCTCCAGACCAGTGCTTCCGGGTACTCTCTGCCTGGTGACAAAACCCACTGCCAGGTTCACTCAGAGGTCAGCAGTCAGAATTTCACTTCCAGGGCCACTCTAGGATGACATCCGCATGGCTTTCCCATTAAACTCAACTGATGCCAAACAGAGAGATGTGATCTGTACAGCTGGAATTAGATTGGGCCATTGGTGCAAATTAATACATTTTGACTATCAACTTTGTGAAACAATATCTGAGCCAACTGACAAATAGTCTTATTTTCAGAAACAGAAAAAAATAGGCCAAGATTTACCTCAGCTAATGTTTCCAATTCCAATTTTGCCACACTTCATCTGTCTCCTAACTCTGCAGCAAACATCACACAATTCTCTCATGTTGACTCAACATTAGGTCATGGGCGATTACTAATGACATACTCTATTTATCAGCTTTGCTATTTACTGAGGTAACAGCCATTGATAACTTATGGATCACATGCTGTATAGGTGAGTCACGGACGTTCTAGGGATATTCTCTGGACGTTTGGAGATCAATAAGCAACCATATGCCATTGGTATTGAAACTTTGAGAAAATTTGCTCAACTGTAGCACAGTAGGCCAGCAGTGACAAAACCTGGTTAAACTAGACTGAACACTGCATTGCATTAACCAGGCTAGCAATGACCTACCTTACACCTGAACTTATTCAACAACCAACCCACTGGGCAAAAACAGGTTGAAACAACATTGTTTCCACGTATTTTTTTAAACCAATATCAATGTGATGACGATGAATCAACTTGGAAAACTGATTGGATTTGCAAAAAGTCATCAACGCAAGGGCATTTTGTCTTTTTTTCACCAAACTTTTAACCTACATTCAATGACACGGTGAAGTTTTTTTTGTTGATTTCACGTTGAATTCATGTTACTCAACCAAATGGAAATCAAAACTAGACATTGAACTGACGTCTGTGCCCAGTGGAAATAATCCACTGAACATAAACCCGACTGTAAACTCTGACTTCAACTGTGCCTTTTGTTCTATTTGCTGTTCTTCCTCTTTTCCACCCATACTTCTCTCTAACCCCTCTGTTACCCTTCCAGCCGCATGTGTGTTGTTCCACAAACCACAGACCCCCATTGTAAGCACAATATCCTCTCCATTTCCCTCTGCAAACAAATCATGTTTTATTGTTCTTTTCATACAATTGACTTCCAACAGACAAGCGCCGCAATACAATTTAGTTTCCTCTATTTTTTTTTTTAAATGTCCAGATTTAACCCACAGTACAGTGAGCAACCTTAATCAAACGAAGGTCTGAGTCAATATTGAACCAGTCAATATGGCACAGGTGCACCTAGTCGTTCCGCTCTTCATATAAGGGCATAAAGCAATAACGTCGGCAATGTTTCATTGGTTCCTAGTTTTCCACTGCAGGTTTGATTAATTGTCACCTACAGCCCACTTTTCAGGCCCCGGTGGCTTGATCCTTGAAGAGCACCATCTAGGCCCCAGGCACTCAACCATTTAAACATGGCCTTTACTGAGAGTCGCAAGATCACTGCTTCTAGAAGTGATGAGAATGTATTGTATCCAAATCCAAAATCAGGGTGATATTTAATCTTGCAATTAAGTTATGTAAAACATTAAATTCTTATCTGTAATGGAAAAATGTATTAAATGTATCAACATAGGGATTTCTGGCACTTCCTGTATATCCACTGAGTTTACAAAACATTAAGAATACCTGCTGTTTCCATGACACATTCACCTGGTGAATCCAACTCAATATTAGGAAGGTGTTCTTAATGTTTTGTAAACAAATATATATACACAAACGTATGTGGACACCCCTACAAATTAGTGAATTAGGCTATTTCAGCCACATCGTTGCTGACAGGTCTATAAAATCTAACATATATACAGCACCAGTCAACAGTTTGGACAGACCTATTCATTCAAGGATTTATCTTTATTTGTACTATTTTCTACATTGTAGAACATCAAAACTATGAAATAACACTATGAAATAACACATATGGAATCATGTAGTAACCAAAAATGTGTTAAACAAATCCAAATATATTTATATTTGAGATTCTTCAAAGTAGTCACCCTTTGCCTTGATGACAGCATTGCACACTCTTGGCATTCTCTCAACCAACTTCACCTGGAATGCTTTTCCAATAGTCTTGAAGGAGTTCCCACATATACTGAGCACTTGTTGGCTGCTTTTCCTTCAATCTGCTGTCCAACTCATCCCAAACTATCTCAATTGGGTTGAGGTTGGGTGATTGTGGAGGCCAGGTCATCTGATGCAGCACTCCATCACTCTTCTTATTGGTCAAATAGCCCTTACACAGCCTGGAGGTGTGTTGGGTCATTGTCCTGTTGAAAAACAAAGGATAGTCCCACTAAGCTCAAACCATACGGGATGGCGTATCACTGCAGAATGCTTTGGTAGCCATGCTGGTCAAGTGAGCCTTGAATTCTAAATAAATCACAGACAGTGTCACCAGCAAAGCACCACCACACCTCCTCCTCCATGCTTCACGGTGGGAACCACACATGCAGAGATCATCCGTTCACATACTCTGCATCTCAAAGACACCGCGGTTGAAACCAAACATCTCAAATTTTGACTCATCAATTCCACCGGTCTAATGTCCATTTCTCACGTATCTTGGCCCAACCAAGTCTCTTCTTCTTATTGGTGTCCTTTAGTAGTGGTTTCTTTGAAGCAATGCGACCATGAAGGCCTGATTCACACAGTCTGAACATTTGATGTTGAGATGTGTCTATTCCTTGAACTCTTAAGCATTTATTTGGGCTGCAATTTCCGAGGCTGGTAACTCTAATGAACTTATCCTCTGCAGCAGCAGAGGTAACTCTGGCTCTTCCTGTGGCGGTCCTCATGAGAGCCAGTTTCGTCACAGCGCTTGATGGTGTTTGCGACAGCACTTGAAGAAACTTTCAAAGTGCTTGAAATTTTCCGGGTTAACTGACCTATGTGTTATTTCATAGTTTTAATGTCTTCACTTACAATGTCGAAAATAGTAAAAAGAAAGAAAAACCCTTGAATGAGTAGGTGTGCCCAAACTTTGACTGGTACTATGGTACTATATGGTACTATATGTATATATATATATTTATAGTACCAGTCAAAATTTGGACACACCTCATTCAAGAGTTTTTCTTTATTTTTACTATTTTCTGCATATATATATATACATATATATGCTCGAGCACACAGCCATGCAATCTCCATAGACAAACATTGGCAGTAGAATGGCCTTACTGAAGAGCTCAGTGACTTTCAACATGGCACCGTCATATATATATATGAAATTGACTACTGACAAAAATATATTTATAGGATTCCACAAAATGAGACTTCCAACGATGAACTGTGCCACCAACAAGACGTTCATCTGGTACGATCTAACACTATTCATTTGATATTAGGCACATAATGAGTTCATAAAACCACTGAAATATAGTGGCACTGTGTGTAGAATGGCATCCTCAAAAAAGTCAAGGACTCGATTACCTTTTCTGTAGCAACTGGAGAGAACCAAGGACAGCAGAATGGCAGGGCACTGATCTACTTTTAGAACAATGCTGAGAGGAAGCAGTCTTCATATACAATAAAATGTACACATTAAGCTATGTACTGTAATTACACAGTACATCTTGTCATTTCAATGTGAAACAAATATGCTATATGGGAATAATTGTTGATTGTAAAATATTTTTACTGCTTTCATAAGAAAGATTGACCCCAAAATTGGAATGAATAATGAAAGATTTCATCATTCATTCATCCCTGTATGTTTTTGATTTTGATGACCTATGTCATGACATGTTTACAAAATAATAACACAACATATTCCACCCTCTGTGAATGATATGATATGTCATGTCCAAGAAGTGAAAACTTATTTTCAGAAAAAGTCATCTCATAACGCTACCTTGTCAGTCTCTATCCCAAAGCATTGATCTTTCCCAGTCCCCTTCAACAATCAACGTGGTGATAAGCGCCCCAGTAACGTTATTCCCATGAATCAGGCATCCGACCCAGACAGGAAGAGTGAGAACGAGACATCAAACTTTTTGTTTCAGCCGTATTAGCAGCGCAACTAGTATTCCAAATCCTTACTACCCCTCTTTGGAATGTCAGCTATTCTGGCTTCGGCATTCCACCTGAGACTCACCTGCTGCTTGTCGGTCGCCACGTCGTCTAGGACTTACCCCCCCCCATCCCCCATCCCCTTACGAGTTCTAGCCCACTCCCAGATTAGCTTGTCTGTGAGCCAGTGTAGTAACTAACTCACATAAAGACACCACAGAGACCCGGCAGACTGGTGGAGATAGAGTATATGGGGAAGAAAGTGAGAGACCTTTATCACTACTTTCCCTCTTTCAGATTGCTCACCTGTCTCAGATTTTCTATCCCAGACGTTTCTTCCAGGAGCCTCAGAAGAAGCACCTGCCCCCCACTCCCTCAGCCACAGGGGACATAGTCCACTCAGGAATCCGTCGAAGCTGGGGGGAGGGGATTGGAGCAGAGAGAAGTGGGCTACTTTGCCAAACGAAGTAGAAAAAAATGTTTTATTTGAAAGTGGAAAGCGTTCAAAAAGTCAGACGACCCGCAGAAACGACACACTTCACGCACAGTGTTGGAAGAAGACAAAACACAACAGAATGTTGGTTGGTTGGATGGTTTCTGTTGCTTCTCGGTGGAGTGTGTGTAGAGGCTGGACGCCACGCTGCATGGTAACTGTAATTCTGAGCAGCTGGTTTTTCAGGTCCGACTGCCTGGCCCTAGGCGTGCCTTGGCCACTGCTGCATGCATTGATTAAAGCGACGCTCCTCCAGTCTCAGGGTGCCTGCCTAGCTATATACCTCTGCTCCAGCCTGCCTGTCTCAAATCCCTGGAGTTCTCAATTGCATCCAGAGGGTGCGGCTTTGTGTGTGTGTATCATTGTGTGTGTGTGTGTGTGTGTGTGTGTGTGTGTGTGTAGGTGCCCCAACCTCGAAAGACAAAAACCATTACAGTCCATGTAAGGATGGCAGTTATGCTGTAACTCTGTAAATGCAGCGTGTGTCTTTGTCTGTGTGTGTGTGTGTGTCTGTATGTTCATTGTATGAAGTCTCTCTGAAACGTTCCATTGCCCGTAACTTCAAGGAATTAATGGATGTTTTGGATTGGTCACTAACTAAATGACTAAAACAATCAAAATAATGTAAAGTGCCTTCAGAAAGTATTCATACCTGACTTATTCCACATTTTGCAGTGTTACAGCCTGAATAGAAAATGTATTAAATATTATAAATACACCCATCTACAGTACACACATTACCCCATAATGACAAAGTGAAAACATTTTTTTTTTTAAATGTCTGTACATTTCTTGAAAATGAAATACAGAAATATCTCATTTACATAAGTATTAACACCCATGAGTCAATACATGCTAGAATCACCTTTGGGAGCGATTACAGCTGTGAGTCTTTCTGGGTAAGTCTCCATGAACTTTGCACACCACAATATTTGCACATTATAATTGTTTTTATTCTTTGAGCTCTGTCAAGTTGGTTGTTCACTGCTAGACAGCCATTTTCAACTCTTCCCATAGATTTTCAAACGGTTTTAAGTAAAAACTGTAAGCAACTCCAGTGTATATTTGGCCTTGTGTTCTAATTAAGTTATTGTCCTGCTGAAAGTTGAAGTTGTGTCCCAGTGTCTGTTGGAAAGCAGACTGAACCAGGTTTTCCTCTAATCCCGAGTCCTTGCCAAAGACAAGCATACACATAACATGATGCAGCCACTACCATTCTTGAAAATACGAAGAGTGGTACTCGGTGATGTGTTGTGTTGGATTTGCCCCAAACATAACGTTTTGTATTCAGGACATAAAGTTAATCTCTTTGCCAGATATTTTGCAGTTTTACTTTAGTGCCTTATCGCAAAACAGGATGCATCGTTTAGAATATTTGTTTTATGTACAGGCTTCCTTCTTTTCACTTTGTCATTTATGTTAGTATTGTGGAGTAACTACAACATTGTTGATCCATCCTATTTTCTCTTACCACAGTCATTAAACTCTTTAACCGTTTTAATCCCTGAGTGGTTTCCTTCCTTTTCAGCAACTCAGTTAGGAAGGATGTCCGTATCTTTGTCACGTGGTGTATTGATACACTATCCAAAGTATAACTCATAACTTCACCATGCTCAATGGGATATTCAATGTCTGCTTTTTATTGTGTCTTTACCCATCTACCAATAGGTGCCCTTCTTTGCGAGGCATGTGTAGGTGTGGGGTACCGAGATGGGGTAGTCGTTAAAAAAGTAATTGTAAACATTGCAACTTATTATGTGACTGATTAAGCAACTTTTTACTCCTGAACTTACTGAATTTAGGCTTGCCATAACAACATGGCTGAATACTTACTGACTCATGACATTTCAGCTATTCTTCTTTAATTTATGGGGTTACATTATGGAGTATTTATTGTATGTAGGCCAGTGATACAACATATCAATTTAATCCATTTTAAATTCAGGCTGTAACAAAGCAAAATGTGGAGAAACTCAAGGGGTGTGTATACTTTCTGAAGGCACTGCATGTAATGGCATGCCTGTTCCCTTTCAGAAAGCCACAGCCCTCACCCCATGGGGGATATTCATTACTAAGACAAACAGCCTCAATGAAAGGCTTGCCCAAGAAGTGTCTCGCTGAATGGAAACATGTTTTCTCTCTCTGGGAAGAATTGTCTTTTCTCTCCTCCTTTCTCCTCTCTTCTCACCAGATCCAATGACAGGCAGCAATGGCTTTCCTAGCCTTGCCAACTATTCAAAAGACATGCTAGCTGTTAGCCTCATGTTACCTGCAGACCTGGGTTCAAATACTATTCTAAATATTTCAAAAACTTTTTAGCGTTTCCTCTAACCTTTCTGGAGTACAAAATGGGTGGGGTTTTCAGTTTGGTAACTATTCTATTGATCCGTTAAACCAGGCAAACTCAATCAAGCCCAGATGAAGTAGTTGAAATGATTTAAAATAGTATTTGAACCCAAGTCTGTTTACCTGTGGAGGCTAGGTTGAGCCTCTACCCTTACGGAAAAAACACATGAATGTGATCACGTGTGATCTTATGTGAAGTTAATGTGATAACGTGACAACATGTAAGGCAACATGTGATAACATGAAACTACACATGTGAAAACATGATCACATGTGAAGTGTTCCAAAAACACGCTTTCACATGATTTCACATGTGAAATGACATGCAAAATCATGGGATTTTTCTCTAAGGGTAGCTAATTACTTTCCCTCTTTTATGAGAAGGTGTAACTAAGCTTCATTAGTGGACAGGTATTGTTCTGCTGCCTGCTCCCAAAAGGATAAACTCTGTTTGCCTGCCTGCTTGCGCATTCCCCAAATTCACAGGTGGAAAAAATGTTTTTATAATCAGGAATCATTACTTAAGATTTGGATCGGATTTCATACAGACACAGAAGAAGAATGAATGCATCTTTCAAAATGGTATCCCTTTTGTTTTGATCTCACTCCAATACAAACAGTCGGTAGGGGATGCAGTGACTGTTGTTTGTTGATTTATTACCGATTAATAACTGATTAATTGCTTTTCACGGTTGAATTGAGTTAACGATGAATCATTGACAGTGAACACCATGCTGCTCTGCAGAGATTGGTTATGCCATATTCCTGACTATTTATCTGTATCCATTTTTGGTTTGGTGCCATTGAGATATCACACCACTATATGGCTCAATTGATTGCTAGTTTAGCCCCTACAGAGAGTACAAAGTATTCCATACAGTACAGATATGATGTTCCCCATTCAAGTTTACATATATTCTAGACAAACAGAAATCTGCTACTTCAGTACGGTCAAAGGTGAGTCAAAGCGTCTTTACAATAGCAAGGCAACCTTCGTGCACTTCTCCCATCATGAGGTATAGACTCCAGTGTTGACATTAGCCTCCTTCCTCTGCCTTTATCTCTTTATGGCATTAACAGCTTATTTTCAACATGGCCAAGGCAGACAGAAGAGGTGTGATATGATAAGGACCTGGAATAAATAAATCGATATAGGGCCTATGTGTTCTGTCAATTCCTTTGCCCCATTATACTAATTTAGGCCTTAAAAGATTATATTCTTACTACAAAACACTATGGGCCAGTTTCCAGGACACAGATTACAGTAAGCCTACTCCCTGACTAAAAAGCAAGAGGAGGAGAATCTCCATTGAAAAAAAGTGTCATAGGCTCAATCTGTTGTATATTTTGCCTGTGATTTTAAAATGTAGTGATTATGAGCACAATACATTGACACCCGTTGCTTGTCATTTGATACAACGATCCTCATAGTTGGTGCAAGTGAACTATCACATTCAGCATATCTTCCTTCTGAGTAAAACACTGTGAGGGGTTATTGTGCTGAGGAATTCCCCACAACGAAGAGAAGGGCTGTGGTGAAGACTAAGGCGTTGTCCCAAATGGTTCCCTATTCCAGATGTAGTGCACTTCTTTTGACAAGGGCCCATAGGGCGACTGTCACTTGGGGGTGTATCTTAGAAGACATGAAGCAGAACGGGCCTCCACACAGACTGGATTTCTACACCTGCTGGAAAGGAGGGAGAAGCTCACATTCTTCCAAGTGTATAAACTACGACACAGATGTTTTTCATGGTGGAAGTGGTCATACCTCTGTTGTACACTGGTCCTTTGAGGCATAGCATGGAAAGGTGATGTGTGTGTGTGTGTGCGCATGCCTTCATGTGTGTGTGGGGAAAGTACAACCAGTCCTGTAGCGCAATAGAAATGGAGCTGATCAATGACCAGCTGTCTCAATGCATGAGGGTAAACACACCCGGGTCTTTCCACTAGGTCATAATCCATCTCCTAACTGGGAAAGGTAGATATCATTCACACAGTTACCCCATAATATATGGCGTAATTCATACCCCTTGACTTATTCCACATTTTATTGTGTCACAGACTGAATTCAAATTCAGATTTTCTCTATCTCACACACCCCATAATGACAAAGTGAAAACATGTTTTTAGAAATGTTTTTTCAAATGTATTGAAAATAAAATAAATAAATATCTAATTTACTTAATTAAGTCTTCACACCCCTCAGTCAACACATGTTAGGATCACCGATTACATCTGTGAGTCTTTAAGAGCATTGCACACCTGGATTGTACAATATTTGCACCTCATTTTAAAAATGGACTTTTTACCCCCTTTTTTGTGATATCAAATTGGTAATTACAGTCTTGTCCCATCGCTGCAAACCCCGTATGGACTTGGGAGAGGCGACGGTCGAGAACCATGCGTCATCCGAAACACGACCCTGCCAAGCCGCATTGTTTCTTGACACACTGCTTGCTTAACCCGGAAGCCTGATGCACCAATGTATCAGAGGAAACACCATACAACTGGTGACCAAAATCAGCGTGCATGCGCCCAACCCGCCACAAGGAGTTACTAGAGCGCAATGGGACAGGGACATATCCCGGCCGACTAAACCCTCCCCTAACCCGGGCGACGCTGGGCCAATTGTGTGCCACCTCATGGGTCTCCCGGTCACGGCCGGCTACGATACAGCCTGGGATCGAACCCAACCCAGTAGTGACGCCTTAAGCACTGCGATTCAGTGCCTTAGACCACCATGCCACTCGGGAGGCCCCCACATTATTCTTTTTTTTATTCTTCAAACTCTGTCAAGTTGGTTGTTGATCATTGCTAGACAGCCATTTTCATGTCTTGCCATAGATTGTCAAGACGATTTAAGACAAAACTGTAACTACGCCGGTCAGGAACATTCAATGTCGTCTTGGTAAGCAACTCCAGTGTATATTTGGCCTTGTGTTTTAGGTTATTGTCCTGAAATTGGCTCCCAGTGTCTGTTGGAAAGCAGATAGAACCAGGTTTTCCTCTAGGGTTTTGCCTGTGCTGAGCTCTGTTCCATTAATTTTTATCCTAAAGAACTCCATACCCATTATGATGCTGCCACCACCATGCTTGAAAATATGAAGAGTGGTCGTCAGTGCTGGTTTGTGTTGGATTTGCCCCATACATTATGCTTTGTTTTCAGGACAGAAAGTTACTTTCGTTGCCACTTTGCTTCAGTGCCTCATTGCATACAGGATGCATGTTTTGGAATTTGTATTTGGTTCCTATTGTTCAGTCTGTCATTTATGTTAGTATTGTGGAGTAACTAGAATGTTGTTTATCCATTCTCAGTTTTCTCCTATGACAGCCATGAAACTCTGTAACTGTTTTAAAGTCCCCATTGGTGACTGACCTTAGATATCTTTGTTTTTCTATATATTTTGGTTAGGTCAGGGTGTGACTAGGGTGGGTACTCTAGTTTTTGTATGTCTAGGGTTTTTGTATGTCTAGGGGCTTTTGTATGTCTATGTTGGCCTGTTATGGTTCCCAATCAGAGACAGCTGTTTATCGTTGCCTCTGATTGGGGATCATATTTAGGAAGCCATTTTCCTCATTTGTGTTGTGGGATCTTGTCTATGTATAGTTGCCTTAGTGCACAGCAGTAGCATCATGTTTTGTTTGTTTGATTGTTTGTTGTTTTGTTTGATTGTTTGTTGTTTTGTTCAGTGAGTTTCGATTTATTAGAATTATGTGGAACTCTACTCACGCTGCTGTTGTTCAGATATTGTTACTCTTGTTACTCTTTTTACGTACAGATCCTTCAGAAAGTTTTCACTTGGACTTTTCCCAAATTTTGTTGTGTTTCAAAGTGGTATTAAAATGGATTTAATTGTAATTTTTGGTCAACGATCTAGACAAAATACTCTGTAATGTAAAAGTGGGTGCAAAGTTCTAACCTTTTTTTGTATTCATCAAAACTAAAACACTAATATACACTGAGTATACCAAACATTAGGAACACCTAATAACTATACCTACATTGTCACGCCCTGACCTTAGTTATCTTTGTTTTCTTTATTTTGGTTAGGTCAGGGTGTGACGAGGGTGGTTTGTTAAGTTTTTGTATTGTCTAGGGTTTTTTGTATATCTAGGGGTTTTGGTAGTCTAGGTGTTTATATGTCTATGGTTGCCTAGATTAGTTCTCAATCAGAGGCAGCTGTTTATCGTTGTCTCTGATTGGGGACCATATTTAGGTAGCCATGTTCCTTGGGTAGTTTATGGGCTCTTAGTCTGTTTAGTTACCTGTCTGCACTAGCCATAATAGATTCACGGTTAATTTTGTTGTTTTGTTCAGTATTCGTTCTTCCATTAAAAGAAGTATGTACGCTTACCACGCTGTGCCTTGGTCTCCTCTATATGACGACCATGACATACATGTACATATTACCTCATTTACCTCGACACCGGTGACCCTGCAGATTGACATTGGCTCTGTACCGGTACCCCCTGTACTGTATATAGCCCCGCTATTATTATTTACTGCTGCTCTCTAATTACTTTTTTTGTTGTATTTTCTTAAAACTGCATTGTTGGTTAAAACTTGTTAAGGCTGCATCCCTTGTTCTCAATTTCGCCTGAAGACATACCCTAATCTAACTGCCTGTAGCTCAGCCCCAGAAGCAAGGATATGCACATTCTTGGTATCATTTGAATGGAAACATTCTGAAGTTTGTGGAAATGTTAATTGAATGTAGGAGAATATAACACCGTAGATCTGGTGGAAGAAAAGAGAAAGAAAGTTGTTTTTTATTGTTGTAGCATCATCTTTCGCATGTACTAGAATGGCCAAACAGTCAGATAGGATGCTGGAGATCATTTTGATGGATAACACAAGAGGGCAACTGTAGGTGTGCAAAGTTTCAGACTGATAACTTCAGGAATGGGTGAGCTACATGACATTTAGCATGAAGTCACCCAGGTGTCCCACACAAGGGGCCCAAATGTACCCAAGTGGGCGAATTGGTGAAATGACCTATAACTAAATACAACAGTGCAAATAACTATATACAACATATCAAAAAGCAATTCTAACACACACAAAAACAATATTAAAATGTTTTAAAAAATATTCGAGAAAAAACAGGGGTAGACCGTTTGGAAGTCCTCTACACAATATTTTGCTGCCTGTGCCATGTCCCATAGCAGTCTCTTTCTGATGTAAAGCAGAGGCAAACTGAACAAGTGGTGCAGGTGATGGGGGACTTCATGTGACACAGAACACAACGATGCCTCCATGCTGTGCCCTTTTGGCCCGGAGGCACAGTCATGCCTGCAGTAATGAACTGTGGCATATGAACACCACTGCAGGCAGGAGTAGAGGGGCAGAGGTAGAGCGGGCAGCTTGGCACCGGGGGTTCCCAGTCGGAGTCGCTATCACCGTGAAAGAAAACATTACAAAAATATTTGTATTGTGTGAGCCTTTTATCATCACATAAAATAAACAGATATGTATTGTATAGAGCAGAGGGAACAGTCACTAAGGTGAAGTGCTGTTCCATTCAACTCCGGCCATTGTTGTGGCTATTTCATATGGAAATAAGGAGGAGTAGCAGGCGCAGTGGCCATGTGTGTGTTTGCTGTTCTACTCCATACCATTTGAATATATACACATACATACACACACACACACACACCCAAACAAACCAACACACACACACACACACACACACACACACACACACACACACACACACACACACACACACACACACACACACACACACACACACACACACACACACACACACACACACACACACACACACACACACACACACACGCAAGCAAACAAACAAACAAACAATACACACTCACACTCAGGTTATGGGTTGTACACATACATACACACACACACACGCCATATCCAATGTGTACTTTACACATTTCATCACACACTTCATTGCAAATTGCAAATTGCAAAAAAAAAAGTCAACAAAATATATATACACTGCTCAAAAAAATAAAGGGAACACTTAAACAACACAATGTAAATCCAAGTCAATCACATTTCTGTGAAATCAAACTCAAACTGTCCACTTAGGAAGCAACACTGATTGACAATAAATTGCACATGCTGTTGTGCAAATGGAATAGACAACAGGGGGAAATTGTAGGCAAATAGCAAGACACCCCCAATAAAGGAGTGGTTCTGCAGGTGGTGACCACAGACCACTTCTCAGTTCCTATGCTTCCTGGCTGATGTTTTGGTCACTTTTGAATGCTGGCGGTGCTTTCACTCTAGTGGTAGCATGAGACGGAGTCTACAACCCACACAAGTGGCTCAGGTAGTGCAGCTAATCCAGGATGGTACATCAATGCGAGCTGTGGAGAGAAGGTTTGCTGTGTCTGTTGCTGTGTCTGTCAGTACATCAGGAGACGTTGAGGAGGCTGTAGGAGGGCAACAACCCAGCAGCAGGACCGCTACCTCCGCCTTTGTGCAAGGAGGAGCAGGAGGAGCACTGCCAGAGCCCTGCAAAATGACCTCCAGCAGGCCACAAATATGCATGTGTCTGCTCAAACGGTCAGAAACAGACTCCATGAGGGTGGTATGAGGGCCCGACGTCCACAGGTGGGGGTTGTGCTTTACAGCCCAACACCGTGCAGGACGTTTGGCATTTGCCAGAGAACACCAAGATTGGCAAATTCGCCACTGGCGCCCTGTGCTCTTCACAGATGAAAGCAGGTTCACACTGAGCACATGTGACAGACGTGACAGTCTGGAGACGCCATGGAGATTGTTCTGCTGCCTGCAACATCCTCCAGCATGACCGGTTTGGCCCAGGCGTTGTAGGGAGGTCATACAGGCACGTGGAGGCCACACATACTACTGAGCCTCATTTTGACTTGTTTTATGGGCTTGTAAGTTAGCATTTCACTGTAATACCTGTTGTATTTGGGGCATGTGACAAATTCAATTTGATTTGACCTATTGAGTTGCACCCCCTGTGCTTCCCACAGTTTGGTCAAGTTTGCTGTTGGACCATTCTTGAACACACAGGAAACTGTTGAGCGTGAATAACCCAGCAGCAGTTCTTGACACAAACCAGTGCGCCTGGCACCTACTATCCGTTCAAAGGCACTTACATATTTTGTCTTGCCTGGTGACCCTCTGAATGGCACACATACACAATCCATGTCTCAATTGTCTCAATACTTAAAACTCCTTCTTTAAGGGGCGGCAGGGTAGCCTAGTGGTTAGAGCATTGGACTAGTAACCAAAAGGTTGCAAGTTCAAATCCCCGAGCTGACAAGGTACAAAATTTGTCATTCTGCCCCTGAACAGGCAGTTAACCCACTGTTCCTAGGCCGTCATTGAAAATAAGAATTTGTTCTTAACTGACTTGCCTAGTCAAAAAAAAAAAAAAAACTGTCATCTACACTAATTGAAGTGAATTTAACAACTGACATCAATAAGAGATCATAGCTTTCACCTGGATTCATCTGGTCAGTTTGTCAGGGAAAGTGTTCTTAATGTTTAGTATACTCGGTTTGTCTTGACCCCCCTGAGTCAATACATGATAGAAACACCTTTGGCAGCGATTACAGCTGTGAATCCTTTTGGGTAAGTCTGTAAGAACTTTGCACATTATATATTGTGCAATATTATACTTTTATACTTATACTTTATACTTATACTTTTTTTCAATTACCTAAATATTTATATATACATATATATAAAACTCCCTAGAAAGGCTTTACTCCCTAGAATGGCCTTACTGAAGAGCTCAGTGACTTTCAATGTGGCACCATCATAGGATACAAACTTTCCAACAAGTCAGTTCGTAAAATGTCTGCCCTGCTAGAGCTGCCCCTGTCAAATGTTATTCTTAAGTGGAAATGTCTAGGAGCAGCCGCGAAGTGGTAGGCCGCACAAGCTCACAGAACGAGACCGCTGAGTGCTGAAGGGTGTACATATCGTCTGTCCTCAGTTGCAACACTCACTACCGAGTTCCAAACTGCCTCCGGAAGCAACATCCCCACAACAACAACTGTTCATCTGGGACTGCTTGGCCAAGGGTTTCCATGGCTGAGCAGCCACACACAAGCTTAAGATCACCATGCGCAATGCCAAGCATCGGCTGGAGAGGTGTAAAGTTCGCCGCCATTGGACTCTGGAGCAGTGAAAACGCGTTCTCTGGAATGATGAATCACATTTGACCATCTGGCAGTCCGTCCGACGAATCTGGTTTTGGCGGATGCCAGGATAATGCATAGTGCCAACTGTAAAATTTGGGACTGTTTTTCATGGTTCGGGCTAGGCCCCTTACTTCCAGTGAAGGGAAATGTTAACGCTACAGCACACAATGAAATTCTAGACGATTCTGTGCTTCCAACTTTGTGGCAACAGTTTGGGGAAGGTCCTTTCTTTTTTGAGCATGACAACACCCCCGTGCACAAACCGAAGTCCATACAGATACAGTGGGGCAAAAAAGTATTTAGTCAGCCACCAAGTGTGCAAGTTCTCCCACTTAAAAAGATGAGAGAGGCCTGTAATTTTCGTCATAGGTACACTTCAACTATGACTGACAAAATGAGAAAGCAAATCCAGAAAATCACATTGTAGGATTTTTTATGAATTTAATTACAAATTATGGTGGAAAATAAGTATTTGGTCACCTACAAACAAGCACGATTTCTGGCTCTCACAGACCTGTAACTTCTTCTTTAAGAGGCTCCTCTGTCCTCCACTCGTTACCTGTATTAATGGCACCTGTTTGAACTTGTTATCAGTATAAAATACACCTGTCCACAACCTCAAACAGTCACACTCCAAACTCCACTATGGCCAAGACCAAAGAGCTGTCAAAGGACACCAGAAACAAAATTGTAGACCTGCACCAGGCTGGGAAGACTGAATCTGCAATAGGTAAGCAGCTTGGTTTGAAGAAATCAACTGTGGGAGCAATTATTAGGAAATGGATGACATACAAGACCACTGATAATCTCCCTCGATCTGGGGCTCCACGCAAGATCTCACCCCGTGGGGTCAAAATGATCACAAGAACGGTGAGCAAAAATCCCAGAACCACACGGGGGGACCTAGTGAATGACCTGCAGAGAGCTGGGACCAAAGTAACAAGGCCTACCATAAGTAACACACTACGCCGCCAGGGACTCAAATCCTGCAGTGCCAGACGTGTCCCCCTGCTTAAGCCAGTACATGTCCAGGCCCGTCTGAAGTTTGCTAGAGAGCATTTGGATGCTAGAGAGCATTTGGATGATCCAGAAGAAGATTGGGTCAGATGGTCAGATGAAACCAAAATATAACTTTTTGGTAAAAACTCAACTCGTCGTGTTTGGAGGACAAAGAATGCTGAGTTGCATCCAAAGAACACCATACCTACTGTGAAGCATGTGGGTGGAAACATCATGCTTTTGGGTTGTTTTTCTGCAAAGGGATCAGGACGACTGATCCGTGTAAAGGAAAGAATGAATGGGGCCACGTATCGTGAGATTTCGAGTGAAAACCTCCTTCCATCAGCAAGGGCATTGAAGATGAAACGTGGCTGGGTCTTTCAGCATGACAATGATCCCAAACACACCACCCGGGTAACGAAGGAGTGGCTTCGTAAGAAGCATTTCAAGGTCCTGGAGTGGCCTAGCCAGTCTCCAGATCTCAACCCCATAGAACAGCCCCAAAACATCACTGCTCTAGAGGAGATCTGCGTGGAGGAATGGGCCAAAATACCAGCAACAGTGTGTGAAAACCTTGTGAAGACTTACAGAAAACATTTGACCTCTGTCATTGCCAACAAAGGGTATATAACAAAGTATTGAGATAAACTTTTGCTATTGACCAAATACTTATTTTCCACCATCATTTGCAAATAAATTCATTAAAAATCCTACAATGTGATTTTTTTGTCTGTCATAGTTGAAGTGTACCTATGATGAAACTTACAGGCCTCTCTCATATTTTTAAGTGGGAGAACTTGCACAATTGGTGGCTGACTAAATACTTTTTTGCTGTATGTTTTGTCGAGATCAGTGTGGAAGAACTTGACTGGCCTGCACAGAGTCCTGACCTCAACCACACCAAACACCTTTGGGATGAATTGGAACGCCGACTGAAAGCCAGGCCTAATCGCCCAACATCAGTGCCCGACCTCACTAATGCTCTTGTGGCTGAATGGAAGCAAGACACCCAGCAATGTTCCAACATCTACTGGAAAGCTGTCCCAGAAGAGTGTTATAGCAGCAACGATCAACTAGATCCCCCCGATCAACTCCATATTAATGTCCATGATTTTGGAATGAGATGTGTGACGAGCAGGTGTCCACATACTTTTGGTCATGTAGTGTATTTACCTAAATTACCTCTTACCTCTGCACATTGACTGGGTGCTGATACCCCTTGTATATAGCCAAGTTGTCATTACGCATTGTGTATCTATTAATTATTTTTAATATTGTGTTTTACTTTTCTATTGTTTTGCTATTTTTGTTCTCTCTGCATTGTGAGTACATGCCCTTTTAATCCATCTGGCCCTATGGCCTTGTGAATGTTGACCTGTTGAAAGGTCTTGCTCGTATTGGCTACGGAGAGCGTGATCACACAGTCGTCCGAAACAGCTGGTGCTCTGTCGTGGAAATTTCCTCTATTTACCAAATCATGGGAGCAAACCACAACACAAGTCAGAGTTATGCTTCATCTTCACCTTTAATAATAATTAAGCTTTTGCAATAGCATTTTGACTTTCAACAGTTCAGTATCTCTAATGAAAAGTTGAGAGTCCCAACATAATGGCAAATGGGATCCTTTATAGCAAAGATCCACCCCCCCTAGACGACATGACAAACCACAGGTCTTAGGAACTTACACAAAGAAAGACTTTACTTCAGAGAGGAGTATCCCCTAGCCAGACAGAGTTGGCTATACATTATCGTTCAGTTTGGTCTCCTAAACAAAGCTCTTATTTCGTCCTTGGTACAAAATGGTACCAAGACATTACCCCCACCCTATGATATATATCAAATTGTCATTTAGATACAACCAATCCCGGACAAGCTCACGGAGAGGAGAGTGAGGCTATAGGTTAAGATAGGAGCAACAAAAGAGGGAGCATAGAATGATTCCAGACACTGCCATCCTCCTCTCCCCGATGGGAAAAGTAGGGAGTGACTGGCACACAGACACAGTGGAGCAAGAGATATGTTTACACATGATGACACCTTGACCTCTCCCCTCTCTCCGGCCCAAACAACTTAGTCCTGACATAGAACAGATACTGCAACCCCGCGACAGTATTATACAAAAATAACATTCTGATGAGAAGTAACTTGATGATGATGAATATAAAACATCTTACCTATGTTACCACCTAATTCTGATTATTCCCCAACAGCTCTCATGCATGCTTCAGTGTTGCACTGGAGGCATTTAGCTCCTCTGGTAGGCATTTAGCTCGTCTGTTTGATGGATTTCTTATAAGTGTCCGGATTAGTGTCCAACTCCTTGAAAGCAGCAGCTTTCTGAGCCTTTCGCTCAGTGCGGTGTTGCCAGTAATCCATGGCTTCTGGTTTGGAACTTGTGGTTTGTTAAAGGAAAGATTCACCCATTTTGAATGTTATATTGTTTTTGTGCATCTCTGAGAAATGTTCTATCGATTCCCCGGCTCATTTAATGTTTTCATGTGTGTATCCAACCCTGTTCAAGCATACCGGCTATATTCTGCCTGCTTGAATGGCAATAGGAATCAATAGAACATAGCTCAGAGATGCACAAAAACAATATACCATTAAAAATGGGCTTATCTTTCCTTTAAGCAAATGTTTGTAAAACTTATTTAGGCTTGCCATAACAAAGGGGTTGAAGACATTTGACCTTTTCATTTTTAAATCATTTGCTTTAAAAAAAAGCAACAACAACAAAAAAATCCACTTTTACATTATGGGGTATTGTGTGTTGATCAGTGACACAAAATCTAAATGTAGTAAATGTTTAATTCAGGCTGTAACAGTAACATTTGGGAAAAGTAAAGGGGTGTGAGCAGTTCCTGAAGGCACTGTACAGGGTATTACTCTAAAACAAGAATATAATTACACTGAAATTAAGGTGTATCTGGGCAATATAATGTACTGTATAATGTATAATATAATGTAAACTATAACATGTTACCATACTATTACCATGTTAACACCACTTTATTTTGAGCTGTGATGTAAAAATGCAACGCTATAGCTTTTAGCAGCCTTTTTACGCTTTTGATAAAACATAGGTTAAAGCAGTGTTCACTATTAAGAACAGTAGCCAGACCAATCATACCCATTACATGTAACAAGTAGGACATATTTGTTTACATACATATTTCTTCCTGTGAATTGAGCATCTGTGAAAAATCCTTCTGTGAAAAATGTGTTGGGAAATGTATTTGAATATGAATTGAATCTAAAAAAAAAGACTGAGTCATCCGGATAGTTCTACCAGACACTGCACTGCAGTGCTAAAGACATTTTGATGTTCAGCTTAGAGTAATCAATCCATTGAGAATTCAGTCACTTTAGAAAAGACATTCAGGTAACGGGCTAACTAACTGTTAAGTAGGAAAGCGATTGAAAAGGTTAACCATGACAATATTGACCTTCAAAAAAGAGAACAGTTGGCACTGTTGACTGTCTGTGCAGCAGCTACTGGTTCAAAACATGAAATGTGATCCATCTTTCACGTTATACTTGTAGCAGTATATTTGCAGTAGTACTATAGTTTAGTAGTATACTGTACAGCGGTGTAAAGTACTTAAGTATATTTACTTTAAAGTACTACTTAACTTAAATCGTTTCCTGGGGTATCTGTACTTTACTATTTATATTTTTGACAACTTTTACTTCACTACAGTCCTAATGTACTTTTTACTCCATACATTTTCGCTGACACCCTAAAATAATTGTTACACTTTGAATGCTTAGTAGGACAGGAAAATGGTCCAATTCAGTTATCAAGAGAACATCCCTGGTAATCTCTACTGCCTCTGATCTGGCGGACTCACTAAACACAAATGCTTTGTTTGTAAAAGATGTTGGAGTGGCTATCAGTAAATTTAAAAAAGAAAGAAAATGATGCTGTCTGGTTTGCTTAATATAAGGAATTTGGAATGATTTATGCTTTTACTTTTGATACTTAAGTATATTCTAGCAATTACATTTACTTTTAAAACTTAAGTATATTTAAAAACAAATACTTTTTTACTTTTTCTGAACTAGCATTTTACTGGGTGACTTTCACTTTTACTTGAATCATTTTCTTTTAAGGTATCTTTACTTTTACTCAAGTATGATAATTGGGTACTTTTCCCACCACTGGTAGTATATAGTACAAGTACTATACTATATGTGAAATATTTGAAGATACATTCAGAGCAAAAGGAAAAAATACATCATACCGGAACTTAAAAAACACACAAACGCCAAACTTCTTTAAGAATAGTTCTTTATATATTTCTCTATGTGAAACAAATGACAATCATACTACACAAATAAGCAAGTACTGTTGTAACAGTCAGAGAAAACCACTCTGGAAATTAGTACATAACATGAAATACAGATACCAGTATATAACTGTAAATTATTGCTTGATTGCTACTTTGTTTTTTTGGATAACTACAGTACAATACACAATATTCAGATTTCAACAGAACAGTATACAACAATAACGGACGGTATTGACCTTTTTGTATTGTAGACTTTCCAAAAAAAACATTCAAACAGAGTCAATTTTCAACACGACACAAATGAGAATTTATTTGATCGAGCATTTCAGGACTTCGTTTTTTAAAAATCTTCACATCAACATAAAAGTAGAAGCCACAATTTTTGTTGATGCACGCTGGAATTGGTCTCGGCAACAAAAACACTTGGCATATATACATAAATATACGTTTTCTCTTTTCAACAGTGACCAAAAATGCACCCAGTTTCAAAGACTGTAAAAAACATCAGATAAGCATCATCAACATAATCATCGTCATTGTCATCAATCATCAATATTTTCACCAGTCAGCACAACTAAAAACTGCTTATGCCATTATGGTGCGTTTCAACACTTGCTGCCGGCTTCGTTTTTAGAAGTCACCTCTGAAAGGACAACGCTTTGCACATGGAAGTATGTTCCAGAAGACAAGCCCTGAAACAAAAACACACATTCGTTCTGTGGTTGCAACCATCTATCCTGTCAAAAGACAAGTTTCCCTGTTCTTCCTTCCACACCTATTCAGTGGTACACTTATATCCAAAGGACTCCCGAGCCTTCAAACCCCCATTAGCGAGAGGTGGAATTCAGATCATTTGAGAGTCGGGACTCACACTGCTCTGTTGGTGAGAAGGCTTGCCAGGTGTTCATCTTGAAAAACAGAAGATAAAAAAATAACAGACAAAAAGAATGTCGATGAGGAGCGTTCTCTCTAGCAAGACTGCATCTTACAAGGATAAAAAGAAAATGCAGAAAAAGTGCTTGCATGCAGAGACCATAATGCATTTTTAATGCTTTCTAACACGGATAAGGTTTACGTTCACCACTGAGGCCAAATGTACTGTATTGAACACTTGAACACTCCACCTCAATGGTTGGGCTTTAATTTAGAAGAATAAAAACCTGACTAGATTCAAAACACCTTTTCAGGATGGGAATAAAATCAAGGACTCGACATGGAATAGTCTGTATTCGACAGTCTCACTATATGGAATATGTTTCTGTGACAAAACAAAAACATAAGGACTTTTTATGGCATGAAATCATTGTAATGACAGACACTTGGCATCACATATTCTTTTATTCAAGGTGCATAGTGGGGAGAAAAATCAAACTTTCTGGAAAGAGTTACTCTGAAAATAATTGGCTAAATGGCTAAAAGCACACTTTATTTATTTAGGAGTTGGTAATAGCTTTTTTTTCTGGAGGAGGAAAGTAACAACTGTGAATGCAGCAGTATTCCAAATTGGAGTGAATCAAATCAATGCTTTCTCTTAAGTTTCTTGAGTTTCCAATGATTTGTGTTGTGACTGCAAGGTGAGACGAAGGCGTTGGTTGATATCTCCAGAGGCAAGGAGGCCAATTAACAATTTTCACTTTCTCAGCATCGCTTAATGTCAATCATTAAAACCTAATGGACTATTTCAACCTACTGACTATTCAGCTATTTACAGCGAGAACGAAGAAGCGGCCTTAAACTCTCAAGAGCTGACAGAGGAAATTCAGGACATTCCTTCAGTGTAGCTCCAGAGATCTCGAGATTTTCAGTGCAAAACGAGCAATATAGGTCTCAGAAGAAGAAAAACAGACATATATATATAGGTATATATATATATATATATATATATATATATATATATATATATATAAACTGGGTTGATATCATAACAAGAACCAAAAACCATTACCGGAAAGATGGGAATCATAAAAATGCCCCCTGAAAAAACATCAACACTCTTGAAGATTAACGCTAGCTTTTACTCCTATCCTAAAGCCCAACTATTAGGCTTTAAGAGAGAGACCTACTCTTAGGCCTTTACTCACACTGTAAAGGTTTCGTTTCACTCTCAGTCTTATATCTTGCTCAGCCAGCCTCTCCCTTGACACTATAAAATTATAGATATGCGTGTCGTCAAAAGAGTCATTCCATTTCCCTGTCGTCTGGACCAGTATAAAACGCATCAGCTGCCGACTATAGTAAGTAAGCATGCAAAAAAAACGATCGTTTGTGGTATCAAATACATGTTAAGAGGAAGAACACACATCTAGTTCAGCAAAAACCAACATACACATCTCTGATTTTAAAAAAAAGAAGGACAGAAGCAGAACCAAAAAAAGAAAGTGCGAACACCACCGCAACATTGTTGTTACCACATGGCGACCTTTTGTTATGTCGTGTGTGACCTCGATAGGTTCCTTTGCTTCGTACAGTAGTTTAGTGTTTGAGTCTCTGTAGTAAGTATTTTTCTCATAAGAACTCATATATACATGCAGACGAGAGGAATACCAGGCAATCACTCCTGATTCCTGTGATAGCAGAAACAACCAATCGGCTGATATGATAAAAGAGCAGAAGAAGAACCGATGTAAACAACCAAAATCTCTCTTCGGAGGTATTGCATGTCCCCGAAGTCCATTGCACACAACTAACCGATGACGGAAATGAAGGAAAGAAGAAGGAGAGGTCAGACTAGCGGAACTACTACAGTACTAGCACATATGAGAGCTGAGTGTATGATTCTATGACAGTGTGCCTGCTTTAGGGGGGACACGGTGTTACATTACCGCCCCTGGCTGAGTAAGGGTCAAGGGTTCCGTTATCCCTCCCTCTCTTTCCTTTGAGTGTGATGAGTGTGCGTGTGAATCTCATCCATCCTCCATCATCCATACAGGCCAGGCCGCCTCATTCCATCCAATAGCCACGCTCCGTCCACAAACACCACCAAATGTTTGTCGTTTGTTTGTTTTTGGTTGAATTGAAATGAGGGGCGTTGTCTCGTTGTGTCTCTGCGAGTGCAGAGACAGAGAAGACAGGTCTAGGTGTGTGTTTTGGGGCGTCGTAGGAGTGGGGTCCGAAGTGGAGGGTCCTAGTTGAGGACTTGCGGTGGTCCATCCGGGCGCCGGGTTTGGACAATCTGCTGTTTCTGCTTGGGGCGAGCTTCGGCGTTGTTGTCGTCTTCGGCGTCGCTGTCGCACACCTGCACGACCACACTGGGGGTCGACTCCGTGCCCGCGTGCAGCTCATAATTCTCCCCTAGAGAGGGAGTGGGGAGGGAAGGATGGAGGGGGGGAGGAGAGAGACAGGGAGGGAGAGAAAGGGAGAGAAAGAGAGTGAGGGAGAGAAAAAAAAGTGAGACTAATATACCAGACTTTATTTGCCTTTACAGTGCTACACATGCATCAACAGGCCTACATCAGCATTCCAGTTTAAATATTTTGATTAGATGAGCCCCTGAATGTCGGATCTCCCACTGAAGCAGATTGAAGCGAGTCAACCCACTCCAGGAACAGATGCAAAAGCCAGGAAAAAATTGTTCTCTCTAGAACCTAAAAGGGTTCTTCAGCTGTCCCCATAAGATAACTCTTTGAAGAACCCCTTTTGGTTCCAGGTAGAACTCTTCAGGGGTCCATGTAGAACCCTTCCTGACAGACGGAACTCCCCTGCAATGGCCGGTGGTTCCCAATGGCCAATGTTATCAGCTGTTGCAACACTGGCTGGCTGCAGCCTAATGAAATGTACCTCAAGATAGGAGAGGGTCAAACTGTCTGTTGCTATCATGTGCCAAACAACTAGTGAATTGGCTACTAGAGAATATATAACACGTTATAAATGTTAGATGGCATGGAACAAATGTTACTAACGTTATATGATTCTTAAAATATACAGCAAGTATAATATATCAAATAGAGGTGGAATAATACAGATATCAAGATTTGATATACTTCGGTATTCATGTCATTAGAAGCAATTCTCCTCAACCACACCCACAAATTTGGAAAAACAAACATTCTTTCCCATTGACCCCCATTGTAAAAGAGCCAACTTCGTCGTCGATCTTTTGCTATACAGAATTGACAAAACTTCCAGAAAAGCTGCTGGGTTGTTCAATGTGAGTGTAAACAGGTAAAAAAATCCTGACCATTGGTTCGCAATGCGTCCATGTAAGGAAATAGAGCCTACGAGAATAGCCTTCTGGCTTCAAGCTATTCGGTGTGGAAGAGTGGGAAAGTGGGGACACATTGTCCAAGTAAGCTACACATAGCTATGTGTGTGGAAAACATTTAATCATAGCTTGTTTAGTATAGTCTGTTTGTAACTCCACTTACTACTTGTAGCTTTATAGTCTTTATGTTTGTGTTGTTGGTCTTGGCTAGTTTAGAATATATTCGTTTTTAGATGAGTTTATTACTCACATGCACATGGTTGCAGATGTAATTGTAGGGTACTTTCACACCCTGATCTGTTTCACCTGTCTTTGTGCTTGTCTCCACCCCCCTCCAGGTGTTGCCAATCTTCCTCATTATCTCCAGTGCATTTATACCTGTGTTCTCTGTTTGTCTGTCGCCAGTTCGTCGGTTCTGACCATTCTGCCTGTCCTGACCCTGCCTGCTGTTCTGTACCTTATTGACACTGACCTGGATACGGACCTCTGCCTGCCTTTGACCTGTCTTTTGCCTGCCCCCTATTTGGGTCAGTAAACATCTGTGACTCTAGCTGTCTGCATCTGGGTCTTACCCTCAGTTCTGATAGTACGAACTGGCCATGACTGACCCAGCAGACTCAGACCAGCTCCACAATGCTGTCTCCCTGTAAGGAACCACCTTTGGAAGACAAGGAGTTACTGCAATGTCTTATGTAGGGACTCCATACCCTGGCAGAATGCCATGACCAGGGGGCCTGCCCATCTTCTTCAACAGCTTAAAGCTCTGCTTGGTAGATAGCTAGCTTCACGTGGCTTAATGTTAGCACCGTCATGAAAAGGGGCATGAAGGAAGCCCTCACGTGGCTTAATGTTGGCACCGTCATGAAAAGGGGCATGAAGAAAGCCCTACAATATTACATTTTTCTAAGTAGTGAAAATGCTTGGGAGCCGGCAATGTTGAAAAGTAATCTAGACATTTTGTACATTTCTTAAATGTAGTTTTGTTATTGACTAAAACAAGCATAAAACAAGAAAATTGTGTCTGAAAAAGGTTGTTTGTTTTTGCTGTGAGCCAATTGGGTAACCAAGGTAACCACATGTTGTTTTCCCATAGGTGGGCAGGGCCTCAATGTTCTATTTAATACCGACTAGGCAACACCAATGCTCACATCACAACTGCCCTCAAATATGCATGCAGATTGTATCACGGTTGCCATGAAGACCAGACAGGGCAGAGGGAAACGTGATAAGAGGTTTCCCACACCACTGTCTGACAGGAAAAACAAGGCCCTATTTTGTCCCGGGAAGGTCACTACCATAGGCGGCCAGCAGAGAGTGCTAGGGCGCCACACTGCAGCAAAGCACTAATCTGAATCCGAGGCAGGCTAAAGAAGCCCAAACAAGCGTCAGCTCTATTTCCTGATGCCTCCTCCTGTTACCATAGTAACAGTGAGTGCAGCGGTGGTCTGGGCTTCAACATGGTAAATCATGTAATGTAGGAATCATGATTGTTCTTGTAATGCATTAGAGGGGGTTGTGGTGGTGCATTTGAAATGAAGCCATGTCAGAGGCTACATGGCATAGGCTATATCTCGTTTAACAGCCCTTAATGTTCCCTGGTAGACTATAAGAGAAGCACTCAAAATGGTACTGCATGTCCTGATGTCTAGATGAAAAGACACTTCACACACAAACGTATTGACGCACATGTAGAGTGAAGAACACACACCTATAATAGAACTAGGGACCAGACCTTTTCCTGACAACAGGCCAGGAGTTTTTCTTGGATCAGGTCACGTGGGCCTATTAAAAACATATTATGGTGTAACTGACGACCATATCTTAGAAGGGTCTCCTTTTTACAGATGACAAGGGTCTTTAGCATCATAAAACAATGAATCTGTCCTTCCTCCTGAAGTGTGCAAATTGTTGGTTCCCTTCCCTTCATGGACTTAGAAGGAAATAACTGGCGTAAGAATAACAGTAGAAACTCCCTCGAGCCCAATGCTTTAACATTTGTGGGGAGTTGTGTATGGGTGCACACATCAGGAGAAAGGACATGTTACTGGGACGCACACAGTGAAGAATCCTGGGAGCTTGGTGACCTAGTAAACCATGTGACCCTCCTGACCCCAGTATGAAAGAACACAGGTGTCATTACTCCAACACAGGTGTCATTACGCCAAACACAGGTGTCATTACTCCCTGTTTGATATGGCTGGCATCTCTCAAAGGTCACAGTCTGCCTGCAAACGCTAGCCCTCTACTCAGCCAGACAGACAGAGAAGTGTGGATGCCATAAGAGAGAGGCATAAGGGAACATAATATATAGTCTGAGGATTCATCTCTTTTTCTGATGGACATTCATACTTCGTCAACCACCCAGCATGCCGCACAAAGCAATTGTATGCTTGAATGCTAATTGGTGCCCTTTTTGTGACCTTACTGTTGTCCTATGATTCTCACGATACCACAGCAGATAAAGCTGGTGAACTCAGTTCAGTTAACAATTTGAGTAAATGTTTATAAAAGGGTAGAGTGTGTGTGTGCTTTAAATGACTTAAATGTAAATGTAAAATGGTGTGTATTTATGTGTACGTATGTGTGCGTGCATTTGTGTATGTGTCTATATATATTTTTATGTGTGTGTGTGTGCACAAGAGTGTGTGTAAAGTGTGTGTGTACTGACCTGGGCCTAGCTTGGCCACAGCACACAGCAGGTCGTAGTTGATGACAGGCGTTGCGTCTTCGCTCTGGCTCCAGCCCACGCCCGGCGAGGCGGGGGGCGAGATGAGGAACTGTTTGACGGGCGCGGGAGGGGCCAGGTACGACTTGTCTATGTCCTCCCCAGAGTTCTGAACCTATAGAGGGGGGGAAAGGAGGAGAGGAGACAGGGGGGCATGTCAGAACGGATCATGTTCATTTGGACACACCATGGAAAAATGTTAAAACATTGCAATGCTGGAAACATTAAAGTAGAAAACATTAAAGATACGTTGTGCATTAATGAATACATCCCGGCTGCTATTGTATAGGAAGCACACTGTGTTCTCTTCCCGTTGGCTCTTCCTGTTGGAACACTATGTACTGGATTATATCTATATAATACACGCACTCGGTGTAGGGATGGACAAGAGTAATCGAGTACTCGAACGGACGTCAAAGTTCGATTTTTTAAACCAGAGATCACATTCTTTTTCAAATACTGTATAATTATTTGGTGGAATGTGCTTAGTGCCTGTCTGAAAAAAATACATTTTGTCTTGAAGACGATGTTAATTTGCTTTGACTCTGGTGTTCCAATTGTACATGTGCATTTGCAGGGCACAACAACAAAAAAGATACCAAGCCAAGCATTAGACAGTTCTTCTCCCTACATTTCCTTTCCCCTCCATGTCTCATTCACTCAATTGCGTTCCGACCGCTCCCTCTACACACGTGTGCTGCGTGCGCACACAAGCTCCTGTTACGCATACAGAGATAAATGCATCTAACTGATGGGAAACTACACAAGCTACATTCCTTGCCAAATGACGACAGTTTCATCACAAATTGAAAATGGACTGGTTGATTGAAGTAGGAAAATATGTGTTCCAACAATGAGCTGCAGTTTTGGAATAATTGCTTCCCGTCTATTTTCCTCTTAGGCTACTTTGCCAACTGCTAGTGCCATTTCCCGATTGGTTAGCCTAGGCTATAACCCATAGACAGATTCCACACTGAAAATAAGCAAAAACTCTAGTTTGATAAAGACAGAGTGTATTTTTTTTTTTATCAGAATCATTAAGCATAGGCCTACATAGGGAATTCATCATCATGCAGTGTTCAATGTGGAATTGTTCATCCTTTTTGAAAATTCCAACGAGGCAGAATAAACTAAATCGAACTGTAGACACATTTTGGTTTGTAACCTTGAAAAAAAATGGTCTTTCAACTCACCAAACTGAGCCCTGCTTCAAATGATCACCCTGTGAGAAAGAATGTTCCAGAAGCGCGAGATGCATATCACATCACACTGGCAACTTGTTTAATTTGGAGAAAAAAAAGTATGTTCTATTTTATTCTGTTATATTACATCATTTTTGTTTGTTTTGTTTTTAACTATAAAATAGGTTTGTATTGACTGTGATAAGGCCTTGGAAAATAAGAGCTTCTTGTCTGCTCAATTAACAAAACAAGGTTATGCCATTGCACAGCCATAGGCTTCTACAACCCACTGAGGTTACTGCCTTTTTGAAGATTGTGTTTCACTATACAATATAACCAGTTGATATTACGGTTTCAATAAATTAATCTTAAATGGCACTTGCTTTTTTGATTGGCTGAATATATATGGGGCAATTTAGCAATTAGGATTTGTTCCCTGTAATGTTTATGATATATGAGGCATTGTTGCACAAAAAAAAGTGAGTAAAAATGTCAAATGCCCATCCTTAAACACCTTGGTTTGTAAGAGGTGTGTAAACTGCAGGGAAGTCAGGCGCAGGAGAGCAGAACTGGGTAATAACTGGAGCAGTTTAATGATGCAAAACCAACGGCACCCAGGACAACAAAATATGGGTTGAAATAACACGTCGCAAACCAGTCTGAAGTGCACAAAACACTTTACAACAAACAATTCCACACACAGACATGGGGGGAACAGAGGGTTATATACACATCACAAAATGAGGGAATGTAAACCAGGTGTGTGGGAAAACAAGACAAAACAAATGGAAAATGAAAGGTGGATCGGCGATGGCTAGAAAACCGGTGACGTCGACCGCCGCCCGAACAAGGAGAGGAACCGACTTCGGCGGAAGTTGTGACATAGGTAGTCCCCTTAATGGCCCACCCACGTAGAAAACACACTCCGAACAAACACATGCTGAGCACAACCAAGGATCATAGTCATTAGCAGAACCCACTCACTCACACACACACACACCCACAATACACACAAGGACGCATTCCCGACTACACACACTCACGCACAAACACAGAACACACTCACGCACACATACACAATGCCTGTAGAGAGACATACAAAGACACACACACTTGCAATGACACAAAAGGGAAAAAATGTGGAATTAATGACAACGCTTCAGAAAAACCTCAGACTGAGGGACTTGAACCCATTGTGAGTGGAGGACGAGGTCAGGTCTAGCTCAGAGGCCACTACATTCTCAATGGGGAGAGTACAGTATAGAAATAGAGAAAGAAAGGCTGCACACAAATATGCTGCTCCCGAGTGCTTTGATTCAACCTGCACCACAAGGCTATGTGTCTTGTATCTTGCATATGAAACATCTCTCTCGTGGAACCAGTGCAAATAAAGTACTTGGGAAAGTACTTAATGGGAGCAGCTGCCAATGGCATGTGCCGGCTCTATAGTAGTACATTGCACTCCACATATAGTGATCACATTTGTTCTGGACGATTTGATCACTCTAAGCAGTTGATTACAACAATTACAGAAAGCGCATTCACGATAGCAGAGTGTACGTTTTTTGTTGTCGGGGCCATGGACGGTGTGAACATTTGGGATGAGCAAATCACTTCCTCACACAGCGTTGGAGAGTACAGTAAAGTAAGGTATGTGCCTGAGGATACAGTGTACTGACGTGTGGCAGGTAGCCTAGCGGTTAAGAGCGTTGGGCCAGTAACCAAAAGGTCGCTGGTAAGAATCCTAGAGCCGACTAGGTGAAAAATCTCAACCCCAATTAGTCCTATAAGTCTTCTGGATGAGAGAGTCTGCTTCATTACTAAAGTGTAAAATGTAAGTGCAGGCCCCCGGTGTCCGGTCTGGAGTGTGAAGTCACAAAATACTCCTCAGTTTTATCAGCTGTCCTGGTGGTTGGTCTCAGACTATCCCGCAGGTGAATAAGCCAGATGTGGAGGTCCTGGGCTGGCGTGGTTACACGTGGTCTGCGGTTGTGAGGCCAGTTGGATGTACTGCCAAATTCTCTAAAACTACATTTGAGGCGGCTTATGGTAGAGAAATGAACATCGATTTGTCTGGCAACAGCTCTGGTGGACATTCTTGCAGTCAGCATGCCAATTGCATGCTCCCTCAAATCTTGAGACATCTGTGGCAAAATGTTGTGTGACAAAACTGCACATTTTAGAGTGGTCTTTTATTGTCACCAGCACAAGGAGCACCTGTGTAATGATCATGCTGTTTAATCATGCTGTTTAATTTGATGGGAGAGTTCCAAGATGGCGTAGCAGTAGTTGTCCTGTCGTATTGTCTCTCTGTAAATATCGTCTCTTTTTCGTTTTAGATATATATATATATATTTTTTCTTCGCATATCCTTAAAAACACTAACTCTCTAGCCCTCGCTATCTCCTTGCTTGCTAGTTCGGCACGCTAACTGCTAGCTTGTTTAGCCCAGGTCCGCTAACTACTACCTTGTTTACCCCGGCCTGCTAATCTGTTAGCTTGTTAGCACAGGCCTGCTAACCGTCCCGCCGCGTCCCAAAAACGCAGTGGCCCATATGTACTCTATCTCTTCCCGATTTAAAAAAAAGATTGTTTATACCTTCCGGAAACTTGCCTCACCCAATGTGATATGGAATCGCTATTATCTTTATTTTTAGAACACACTCAAGAACCTCCAGAAGCTAACCAGCTAGCTAGCTACAAGCTATTTAGTCATTGTTAGTTTTCTTAACCTGAATAACACTCGCCAGCCCAGCCCCCCTGCCCCATCCACCGCTGCCCCCTGGACTCTGATCACTTGGCTACATAGCTGATGCACGCTGGACTGTCCATTAATCACGATACTCCTTTCTGCTTGTTTGTTTTATCTGTCGGCCGAGTTGCCTAGTCAATGCCATCTCACCTGCTGTTGTTATGCTAGCTGATTAGCTGTTGGCTGTTGTCTCACCCACTGTTTTAGCTAGCTTTCCCAATTCAACACCTGTGTTCACTGTATGCATCGCTGTATGTCTCTCTCAAATGTCAATATGCCTTGTATACTATTGCTCAGGTTAGTTATCATTGTTTTAGTTCACAATGGAGCCCCTAGTCCTATTCCTCACACCCCTGATACCTCCTTTGTCCCACCTCCCACATATGCGGTGACCTCACCCATTACAACCAGCATGTCCAGAGATAAAACCTCTCTCATCATCACCCAGTGCCTGGGCTTACCTCCGCCGTACCCGCACCCCACCATACCCCTGTCTGTGCATTATGCCCTGAATATATTCTACCATGCCCAGAAACCTGCTCCTCTTATTCTCTGTCCCCAACGCTCTAGGAGACCAGTTTTGATAGCCCTTAGCCGCACCCTCATACTACTCCTTCTCTGTTCCGCGGGTGATGTGGAGGTAATCCCGGGCCCTGCATGTCCCCTGGCACCCTCATTTGTTGACTTCTGTGATCGAAAAAGCCTTGGTTTCATGCATGTCAACATTAGAAGCCTCCTCCCTAAGCTTGTTTTACTCACTGCTTTAGCACACTCTGCTAACCCTGATGTCCTTGCCGTGTCTGAATCCTGGCTCAGGAAGGCCACCAAAAATTCAGAGATTTCCATACCCAACTATAACATCTTCCGTCAAGATAGAACTGCCAAAGGGGGAGGAGTCGCAGTCTACTGCAGAGATAGCCTGCAAAGTAATGTCATACTTTCCAGGTCCATACCCAAACAGTTCGAGCTACTAATTCTGAAAATTACTCTCTCCAGAAATAAGTCTCTCACTGTTGCCGCCTGCTACCGACCCCCCTCAGCTCCCAGCTGTGCCCTGGACACCATTTGTGAATTGATTGCCCCCCATCTAGCTTCTGAGTTTGTTCTGTTAGGTGACCTAAACTGGGATATGCTTAACACCCCGGCAGTCCTACAATCTAAGCTAGATGCCCTCAATCTCACACAAATCATCAAGGAACCCACCAGGTACAACCCTAACTCTGTAAGCAAGGGCACCCTCATAGACGTCATCCTGACCAACTGGCCCTCCAAATACACCTCCGCTGTCTTCAACCAGGATCTCAGCGACCACTGCCTCATTGCCTGTATCCGCTACGGTGCCGCAGTCAAACGACCACCCCTCATCACTGTCAAGCGCTCCTAAAACACTTCTGTGAGCAGGCCTTTCTAATCGACCTGGCCCGGGTATCCTGGAAGGACATTGACCTCATCCCGTCAGTTGAGGATGCCTGGTCATTCTTTAAGAGTAACTTCCTCACCATATTAGATAAGCATGCTCCGTTCAAAAAATGCAGAACTAAGAACAGATACAGCCCTTGGTTCACTCCAGACCTGACTGCCCTCGACCAGCACAAAAACATCCTGTGGCGGACTGCAATAGCATCGAACAGTCCCCGCGATATGCAAATGTTCAGGGAAGTCAGGAACCAATACACGCAGTCAGTCAGGAAAGCTAAGGCCAGCTTCTTCAGGCAGAAGTTTGCATCCTGTAGCTCCAACTCCAAAAAGTTCTGGGACACTGTGAAGTCCATGGATAACAAGAGCACCTCCTCCCAGCTGCCCACTGCACTGAGGCTAGGGAACACGGTCACCACCGACAAATCCATGATTATCGAAAACTTCAACAAGCATTTCTCAACGGCTGGCCATGCCTTCCGCCTGGCTACTCCTACCTCGGCCAACAGCTCCGGCCCCCGCAGCTCCTCGCCCAAGCCTCTCCAGGTTCTCCTTTACCCAAATCCAGATAGCAGATGTTCTGAAAGAGCTGCAAAACCTGGACCCGTATAAATCAGCTGGGCTTGACAATCTGGACCCTCTATTTCTGAAACTATCCGCCGCCATTGTCGCAACCCCTATTACCAGCCTGTTCAACCTCTCTTTCATATCGTCTGAGATCCCCAAGGATTGGAAAGCTGCCGCAGTCATCCCCTCTTCAAAGGGGGAGACACCCTGGACCCAAACTGTTACAGACCTATATCCATTCTGCCCTGCCTATCTAAGGTCTTGAAAGCCAAGTCAACAAACAGGTCACTGACCATCTCGAATCCCACCGTACCTTCTCCGCTATGCAATCTGGTTTCGAGCCGGTCACGGGTGCACCTCAGCCACACTCAAGGTACTAAACGACATCATAACCGCCATCGATAAAAGACAGTACTGTGCAGCCGTCTTCATCGACCTTGCCAAGGCTTTCGACTCTGTCAATCACCATATTCTTATCGGCAGACTCAGTAGCCTCGGCTTTTCGGATGACTGCCTTGCCTGGTTCACCAATTACTTTGCAGATAGAGTTCAGTGTGTCAAATCGGAGGGCATGTTGTCCGGTCCTCTGGCAGTCCCTATGGGGGTGCCACAGGGTTCAATTCTCGGGCCGACTCTTTTCTCTGTGTATATCAATGATGTTGCTCTTGCTGCGGGCGATTCCCTGATCCACCTCTACGCAGACGACACCATTCTATACACTTTCGGCCCGTCATTGGACACTGTGCTATCTAACCTCCAATCGAGCTTCAATGCCATACAACTGCTCTTAAACGCTAGTAAAACCAAATGCATGCTTTTCAACCGATCGCTGCCTGCACCCGCTTGCCCGACTAGCATCACCACACTGGATGGTTCCGACCTTGAATATGTGGACACCTATAAGTACCTAGGTGTCTGGCTAGACTGCAAACTCTCCTTCCAGACCCATATCAAACATCTCCAATCGAAAATCAAATCAAGAGTCGGCTTTCTATTCCGCAACAAAGCCTCCTTCACTCACGCTGCCAAGCTTACCCTAGTAAAACTGACTATCCTACCGATCCTCGACTTCGGCGATGTCATCTACAAAATGGCTTCCAACACTCTTCTCAGCAAACTGGATGCAGTTTATCAGAGTGCCATCCGTTTTGTCACTAAAGCACCTTATACTACCCACCACTGCGACTTGTATGCTCTAGTCGGCTGGCCCTCGCTACATATTCGTCGCCAGACCCACTGGCTCCAGGTCATCTACAAGGCCATGCTAGGCAAAGCTCCGCCTTATCTCAGCTCACTGGTCACGATGGCAACACCCATCCGTAGCACGCACTCCAGCAGGTGTATCTCATTGAGCATCCCCAAAGCCAACACCTCATTCGGCCGCCTTTCGTTCCAGTACTCTGCTGCCTGTGACTGGAACGAATTGCAAAAATCGCTGAAGTTGGAGACTTTTATCTCCCTCACCAACTTCAAACATTAGCTATCTGAGCAGCTAACCGATCGCTGCAGCTGTACATAATCTATTGGCAAATAGCCCACCCATTTTCACCTACCTCATCCCCACAGTTTTTATTTATTTACTTTTCTGCTCTTTTGCACACAAATATCTCTACCTGTACATGATCATCTGATCATTTATCACTCCAGTGCTAATCTGCAATATTGTAATTATTCGCCTACCTCCTCATGCCTTTTGCACACATTGTATATAGACTCCCCTTTTTTTTCTCTACTGTGTTATTGACTTGTTAATTGTTTACTCCATGTGTAACTCTGTGTTGTCTGTTCACTCTGCTATGCTTTATCTTGGCCAGGTCGCAGTTGCAAATGAGAACCTGTTCTCAACTAGCCTACCTGGTTAAATAAAGGTGAAATAAAAAAAATAATAAAAAAAATCAGCTTCTTGATATGTCACACCTGGTGGATGGATTATCTTGGCAAAGGAAAAATGCTCACTAACAGGAATGTAAACAAATGTCTCCACAAAATACGAGAGAAATAAGCTTTGTGTGCGTATGGAAACATTTCTGGGATCTTTTATTTCAGCTCATGAAACATGGGACCAACACTTTATATTTTGCGTTTATATTTTTGTTCAGTATAACTAGTATAATACATAAATCCCCATAAAAATATGTCAGTTTAAGCTAGAGATATCTGTTTCTATGCATTGGATGAGTCACACTTCCGCATCTGCGGTGAAATCTGACAGAGCTAGAGCGGTGTTTGTCAGACCATGAGTTATCCTGAATATAGATCTTATCACAAAATCATTTATAGCATCCGGAACTGTTTGGCCTACAAACTATTATGACTACTCTATCGAAAGGGAAGACTCTCACGAACATGATGGTGTGCTCCGTTTTGCTCTATGACTACAATCGAACAGTCGAACAGTTTGGGCTACACACCAACATGATCCCTCTGTGGAAAGGTGACACTCTCTCGAATACGTACCTGTCAGTTGTTTTCCTAAAGAAAGTTGTCTGAAGGTCCTCGGTACAAGTTGAAAAGATTAATGGAGGTACACTACATGACCAAAAGTATGTGGACACTGCTCGTCAAACATCTTATTCCAAAATCATGGGAATTAATATGGAGTTGGTCCACCCAGTGCTGCTATAACAGCCTCTACTCTTCTGGGAAGGCTTTCCACTAGATTTTGGAACATTGCGGCGGGGACTTGCTTCCATTCAGCAACATGAGCATTAGTGAGGTCAGGCACTGATGTTGCTGTTTCAATTTGGCGTTTCAATTCATCCCAAAGGTATTCGATAGGGTTGAGGTCAGGGCTCTGTGCAGGCCAGTCAAGTTCTTCCACACCGATCTCGACAAACCATTTCTGTATGGACCTTGCTTTGTGCACAGGGACATCGTCATACTGAAACAGGAAAGGGCCTTCCCCAAACTGCTGCCACAAAGTTGGAAGCACAGAATCGTCTAGAATATCATTGTATGCTGAAGCATTAAGATTTCCCATCATTGGATCCAAGGGGCCTAGCCCGAACCATGAAAAACAGCCGCAGACCATTATTCCTCCTCCACCAAAATGTACAGTTGGCACTATGCATTCGGGCAGGTAGCATATTCCTGCCATCCGCCAAACCCAGATTCGTCCGTCGGACTGCCAGATGGTGAAGCATGATTCATCACTCCAGACGCGTTTCCACTGCTCCAGAGTTCAATGGTGGCGAGCATTACACCACTCCAGCCGACGCTTGGCATTGCGCATGGTGATCTTAGGCTTGTGTGCGGACGCTCGGCCATGGAAACCAATTACATTAAGTTACCAACGAACAGTTCTTGTGTGCTCAATTTTATACACCTGTCAGCAACGGTTGTGGCTGAAATAGCCGAATCCACTAATTTGAAGGGGTGTCCACATACTTTTGTATATATATTGTACGTCTGGCACTGCAGGATTTGAGTCCCTGGCGGTGTAGTGTGTTACTGATGGTAGGCTTTGTTACTTTACTTTTTACTTTCATTCACTAGGTCCCTCCATGTGGTTCTGGGATTTTTGCTCACCGTTCTTGTGATCATTTTGACCCCACGGGGTGAGATCTTGCGTGGAGCCCTAGATCGAGGGAGATTATCAGTGGTCTTGTATGTCTTCCATTTCCTAATAATTGCTCCCACAGTTGATTTCTTCAAACCAAGCTGTTTACCTATTGCAGATTCAGTCTTCCCTGGTGCAGGTCTACAATTTTGTTTCTGGTGTCCTTTGACAGCTCTTTGGTCTTGGCCATAGTGGAGTTTGGAGTGTGACTGTTTGAGGTTGTGGACAGGTGTCTTTTATACTGATAACAAGTTCAAACAGGTGCCATTAATACAGGTAACTATTGGAGGACAGAGGAGCCTCTTAAAGAAGAAGTTACAGGTCTGTGAGAGCCAGAAATCTTGCTTGTTTGTAGGTGACCAAATACTTATTTTCCACCATAATTTGCAAATAAACTCATAAAAAATCCTACAATGTGATTTTCTGGATTTTTTCCCCCTCATTTTGTCAGTCATAGTTGAAGTGTACCTATGATGAAAATTACAGGCCTCTCTCATCTTTTTAAGTAGGAGAACTTGCACAATTGGTGGCTGACTGTTTAGTACCAGAAATATGGGGATAAATACAGTTGAAGTCAGTTTACATACACCTTAGCCAAATACATTTAAACTCAGTTTTTCACAATTCCTGACATTTAATCCGAGAAAAAAATCCCTGTCTTAGGTCAGTTAGGATCACCACTTTATTTTAAGAATATGAAATGTCAGAATAATAGTAGAGAAATTGATTTACTTCAGCTTTCATTTCTTTCATCACATTCCCAGTGGGTCAGAAGATCACATACACTCAATTAGTATTTAGGTTGCATTGCCTTTAAATTGTTTAACTTGGGTCAAACGTTTCGGGTAGCCTTCCACAAGCGTCTCACAATAAGTTGGGTGAATTTTGGCCCATTTCTCCTTACAGAGCACGCTTTTTCAGTTCTGTAAACACATTTTCTATAGGATTTAGGTCAGGGCACTGTGATGGCCACTCCAATACCTTGACTTTGTTGTCCTTAAACCATTTTGCCACAACTTTGGAAGTATGCTTAGGGTCATTGTCCATTTGGAAGACCAAATGCGACCAAGCTTTAACTTCCTGACTGATGTTGCTTCAAGATATCCACATAATTTTCCTACCTCATGATTCCACCTATTTTGTGAAGTGCACCAGTCCTCCTGCAGCAAAGCACCCTCACAACATGATGCTGCCACCCCCGTGCTTCACGGTTGGGATGGTCTTCTTTGGCATGCAAAGCCTCCCCTTTTTCCTCCAAACATAACGATGGTCATTATGGCCAAACAGTTCTATTTTTGTTTTATCAGACCAGAGGACATTTCTCCAAAAAGTACGATATTTGTCCACATGTGCAGTTGCAAACCGTGGCTTCTTCCTTGCTGAGTGGCCTTTCAGGTAATGTCGATATAGGACTCGTTTTACTGTGGTTATAGTTACTTTTGAACCTGTTTCTTCCAGCATCTTCACAAGGTCCTTTGCTGTTGTTCTGGGATTGATTTGCACTCCTCACACCAAAGTTTGTTCATCTCTAGGAACGCGTCTCCAGAACGCGTCTCCTTCCTGAGTGGTATGACGGCTGCGTGGCCCCATGGTGTTTATATTTGCGTACCATTGTTTGTACAGATAAATGTGGTACCGTCAGGCATTTGGAAATTGCTCCCAAGGATGAACCAGACTTGTGGAGGTCTACAATTTATTTTCTGAGGTCTTGGCTGACTTCTTTTGATTTTCCCATAATGTGAAGCAAAGAGGCACTGAGTTTAAAGGTAGGCCTTGAAATGCATCCACAGGTACACCTCCAATTGACTCAAATTATATCAATTAGCCTATCAGAAGCTTCTAAAGCCATGAAATCATTTTCTGGAATTTTCCAAGCTGTTTAAATGCACAGTCAACTTAGTGTATGTAAACTTCTGACCCAATGGAATTGGGATACAGTGAATTATATGTGAAATAATCTGTCTGTAAACAATTGTTGGAAAAATTACTTGTGTCATGCACAAAGTAGATGTCCTAACCGACTTGCCAAAACTATTGTTTGTTGACAAGAAATTTGTGGTGGTTGAAAAACGAGTTTTAATGACTCCAACCTAAGTGTATGTAAACTTCTGACTTCAATTGTACATGTAAAAAATTAAAACAAGTTTCCTGATCTTTCTTATATCTCTCAGATCGAGGTCAAACACTTCAGAACAAATTTCCTTTAGATTCTGTTAGTCCATGTAGTGAATATGTTATTCAATGTGTTTGTATTGGCTAATAGCGGTCAGCCAATTATATAAAAATTATACTTTTTTTATACTTAAAGGAATTTTACAATTCAAAATCAAATAGCAAAATTATCCTTGGTATGACCTTCTTAAAACAATTCCTTATAGCATAGTAGAACCCCCCCCCCCCTCCCCTACCTCGACTTAGACAGGGCTTAGACTCATATGGGTTAAATAGTGATCCTTTCTGACTACTATTTTGTTGTCACACAGTACCCCGTGCTGACATAGACCAATCGAGGGCCAGCAGGCTACGAGGAAGCTCACCCCCTCATGCCATAGGTTGACTCTTACGGCCACTTTCACCATGATGCTTAGTGATTTTGTGGTGCCATTCCATTCCACAATATGGCGCGCTTCAAATTCACATATTTCCAGCTTCACATGCCATCTGGAGTTTTCCATAAAAATACGTGGATGACATCACTATCTACTGGTCTTAATGTCTATGCTTTAGCATAATTTATACCTGGTGCTAACAAGTGTCCTCTTGTCCTGATCTTGTCCTCATTCTGATATTGTGCCCACATTTTCTGAAACATGTCTACACATTAAAATGTGTTTCATATCCATCCACTGTGTCTTTTTAAACATTATTTTTCATGTATTTCACCTTTATTTAACCAGGTAAGCTAGTTGAGAAATAGTTATCATTTACAAATGCGACTTGGCCAAGATAAAGCAAAGCAGTGCGACAGAAACAACAACACAGAGTTACACATGGAATAAACAAGCTTACAGTCAATAACACAATAGAAGAAAAAGAAAGTCTATATACAGTGTGTGCAAATGGCATGAGGTGGTAAGGCAATAAATAGGCCATAGTAGCAAAGTAATTCAAATTTAGCAGATTAACACTGGGGTGATAGATGAGCAGATGATGATGAGCAGATGATGATGTGTAAGTAGTGATACTGGTGTGCAAAAGAGCAGCAAAGTAAATAAAAACAAGATGGGGCTGAGGTAGGTAGATTGGGTGGGCTATTTACAAATGGTCTATGTACAGCTGCAGCGATCGGTTAGCTTCTCAGATAGCTGATGTTTAAAGTTAGTGAGGGAAATGTAAATCTCCAGCTTCCGCGATTTTTGCAATTCGTTCCAGTCACTGGCAGCAGAGAACTGGAAGGAAAGACGGCCAATGGAGGTGTTGGCTTTGGGGATGACCAGTGAGATATACCTGCTGGAGCGCGTGCTACGGGTGGGTGTTGTTACCATGACCAGTGAGCTGAGATAAGGCGGAGCTTTACCTAGCATAGACTTATAGATAACCTGGAGCCAGTGGGTCTGGCGACGAATGTGTAGCGAGGGCCAGCCGACTAGAGCATACAGGTCGGAGTGGTGGGTGGTATAAGGCGCTTTGGTAACAAAACGGATGGCACTGTGATAGACTACATCCAATTTGCGAAGTCGAGGATCGGTAGGATAGTCCGTATTACTAGGGTAAGTTTGGCGGCGTGAGTGAAGGAGGCTTTGTTGCGTAATAGTGTCTGGATTGTGACCAGATTTCCTGGTCCCTCCCTGTATGCAAATGATTTTACAGCTATTATTTCAAAAATAATATTTATTTATTTATTTTAAGATGCATATTGATGCATAAGTCAATGGTGCCATCTGTCAATGATTTTTATAAGGTGGGATAATGATGATTTAAATGGTTTAACTGTCCTGATCCATCTATACATGTAAGATATCCAAACACAATGCGTGCCTGACTACCTCCGGAAGTGGTCAGGAAGATCTGATCACAAACAGTTCACAATGCGTTTTTTAATCGTCTTCACCTGTCTGAAAATGTGGGCACAATCAGAATGTGGAAAAGATCAGGACAAAGGATGCATGTTAGAACCATGTATAAACGGGGCTTCTGTAACACCTGGGGTCGTGTTTACTAGGTACCAAATTGAAAAAGAAACACTGAAAAATGGAGGGACTATCCAATCTAGACTTTAAAAACATTCATTTCAGTTTTCCATTGCAAAACAAACCTTAAACCAGGAAGAGTTCACTCACCTGGGCAAAGTAAAGCTCGAGCTGCTTCCCATTGAACTCGGTCTCGTGGAGCTCGACACGAGCGCGGGCGGCCGCCTCCGGAGTGCTGAAGCTGATGCGGACTCGCCTGAAGCTCTTGAACATCTGGAAGGACGTCTGCTCGTCATAGATCCTGAATAAGGCCTCAAACCGCTCCTGGGAGAGAAAGAAAGAACAATTGGCCATTTTAGACTGGAGTTGATCCTGCTCCTGTCCTGAAATGTCACCATTAAGCATTTCAGGCATTTTATGTAAGGTAGCATATCCCTACACTGCAGCATAGCTCTAGAGGTGTGTTCTCCCCTTACAAGGTTTTGAGCATCTGGAAAGGTGTTATATAAATGCAATCAATTAATGTAATTATTATAAACCTACATATATAAATCTACATCCATAGATGCTGCTCCATGGCTGACCCTGTGCCTTGTGTGTGTGATACACGTGAATGTGTGCATTTTGGGGAGGGTTAAGATTAGGCTGAAATAAAAAAAGGACAATAAAGTATATATTCTATTAATTAATGAAAGGAAGCAGACAAACAGTGGGAGAGAGGGGAGTAGTGAAAAGGGTGGGTGAAACAGAATATGATCTTGTCATTTGAGCAATAGGGGACATAGGGGTGTCCTGTGTCATAGTTCCTCTCTTGTGGCCCATCCTCTGTTGTGGTAGCACTCTAGCGGCATCTGCTACGCGTATTGGATTTTCTGGACTGGCGGACATGTTGGATTGTGAAATTTGAGGATTTCAACTTTCCAGGTTCACCCTCCCCTGTTGTTCACTAAGCAGACTGGAAAAGGCAGACTTTTTGAAAAAAAAGTGTATATCAGATATATTATACAGTGCATTTGGAAACTATTCAGACCCCTTGATTTTTGAAAAAATAATAGTGTATATCAGATATATTATACAGTGCATTTGGAAAGTATTCAGACCCCTTGACTTTTTTGAAAAAATAGTGTATATCAGATATATTATACAGTGCATTTGGAAAGTATTTAGACCCCTTGATATTTTCAACATTTTTCTTATTCTAAAATGAATTCAATTTTTGTTTATTTCTCATCAACCTACACACAATACCTCATAATGACAAAGTAAAAACAGGATGGTTTTTTTGTGTGCAAATGTATTAAAAATATTCAGACCCTTTACTTAGTACTTTGTTGAAGCACCTTTGGCAGCGATTACAGTATTGAGTCTTCTTGGGTATGATGCTACAAGCTTGGCACACCTGTATTTGGGGAGTTTCTCCCATTCTTCTCTACAGATCCTCTCAAGCTCTGTCAGGTTGGATGGGGAGCAGTGCTGCACAGCTATTTTCAGGTCTCTCCAGAGATTGGGTTCAAGTCCGGGCTCTGGCTGGACCACTCAAGGACATTCAGAGACTTGTCCCGAAGCCAATCCTGTGTTGTCTTCGCTGTGTACTTAGGGTCGTTGGTGAACCTTCGCCACAGTCTGAGGTCCTGAGGTTTTCATCAAGGATCTCTCTCCCAGTCCCTGCCACTGAATAACATCCCCAGAGCATGATGCTGCCACCACCATGCTTCACCTTAGGGATGGTCTTTCAGGTGCCTTTTGGCAAACTCCAAGCAGGCTGTCAAGTGCCTTTTACTGAGAAGTGAGTTCCGTCTGGCCACTGTAGTATAAAAGCCTGATTGGTGGAGTGCTGCAGAGATGGATGTCCTTCTGAAAGGTTCTCCCATCTCCACAGAGGAACTCTGGAGCTCTGTCATAGTGAGCATCGGGTTCTTGGTCACCTCCTTGACCAAGGACCTTCTTCCTCAATTTCTCAGTTTGGTCGGGCAGCCAGCTCTAGGAAGAGTCTTAGTGGTTCCAAACTTCTTCCATTTAAGAATGAAGGAAGCCACTGTGTTCTTGCTGACCTTCAATGCTGCAGATCTGTGCCTCGACACAATCCTGTCTCGGAGCTCTATGGGGCAATTCCTTCGACCTCAAGGCTTGGTTTTTCCTCTGACATGCATTGTCAACTGTGAGACCTTATATAGACAGGTGTGTGCCTTTCCAAATCATGTCCAATCATTTGAATTTACCACATGCGGACTCCAATCAAGTTGTAGAAACATCTCAAGGATAATCAATGGAAACAGGATTCACCTGAGCTCAATTTCGAGTCTCATAGCAAAGGGTCTGAATACTTACGTAAATAAGGGATTTCTGTTTTTTATTTTTAATACATTTGCAAAAATGTCAAAAACATGTTTTCGCTTCGTCACTATGGGGTATTGTGTGTAGATTGATGAGGGAAAAATATATTGAATCCATTTTAGAATAAGGCTGTAACGTAACAAAATTTGGAAGAAGTCAAGGGGTCTGAATACTTTCTGAATGCACTGTAGCTTCGAAATCGTGACATTATGAACTTTTTAAGAAAATAAGCTGTTTCTTGACTCTATATACATGAATATACAGTGCCAGTCAAAAGATTGCACACACCTACCTACTCATTCAAGTATTTTTCTACATTGTAGAATAATAGTGAAGACATCAAAACTATTAAATAACACATATGGAATCATGTAGTAACCAAAAAAGTGTTAAACAAATCAAACAATTTTTTTTGCCTTGATGATAGCTTTGGCATTCTCTCAACCAGCTTCACCTGGAATGCTTTTCCAACAGTCTTGATGGAGTTCCCACATATGCTTAGCACTTGTTGGCTGCTTTTCTTTTACTCAATTTGGTTGAGGTCGGGGGATTGTGGAGTGAGCTTGTGGCCACAAAATGGGACCACAAGTGTTAAAGTGCATAAAAGTCATCTGTCCTTGGTTGCAGCACTCACTAAGGAGTTCCAAACGGCCTCTGGAAGCTATGTCAGCACAAGAAGTGTTCGTCAGGAGATCCGTGAAATGGGTTTCCATGGCTGAGCAGCCGCACACAAGCCTAAGATCACCATGCGCAATGCCAAGCGTCAGCTGGAGGGCTGTAAAGTTCACCGCCATTGGACTCTGTAGCAGAGGAAACGCGTTCCCTGGAGTGATGAATCACGCTTCACCATCTGGTAGTCCGACGGACGAATCTGGGTTTGGTAGACGTCAGGAGAACGATACCTGCCCGAATGCATAGTGCCAACTGTAACGTTTGGTGGAGGATGAATAATGGTCTGGGGCTGTTGTTCATGGTTCGGGCTAGTTTCAGTGATGGGAAATCTGAATGCCACAGCATACAATGACATTCTAGATGATTCTGTGCTTCCAAATTTGTGGCAACAGTTTGGGGAAGGTCCTTTCCTGTTTCAGCATGACAATGCCCCCATGCACAAAGGGAGGTCCATAGAGAAATGGTTTGTCGAGATCGGTGTGGAAGAACTTGACTGGCCTGCGCAGAGCCCATACCTCAACCCCAATGAACACCCTTGGTATGAATTGGAACACCGACTGCGAGCCAGGCATAATCGACCAACATCAATGCCAGACCTCACTAATGCTCTCGTAGCTGAATGGAAGCAAGTCCCCGCAGGATTGTTCCAAAATCTAGTGGAAAGCCTTCCCAGAAGGGTGGAGACTGTTATAAACATTAAAAACACCTGCTCTTTCCATGACATAGACTGACCAGGTGAGCTATGATCCCTTATTGATGTCACCTGTTAAATCCACTTCCATCAGTGTAGATGAAGGGGAGGAGACAGGTTAAAGAAGGATTTTTAAGCCTTGAGAATTGAGACATTGATTGTGTATCTGTGCCATTCAGTGAGTGAATGGGCAAGACAAAAGATTTGAAGTGCCTTTGAAAAGGTAATGGTAGTAGGTGCCATGTGCACCGGTTTGAGCGTGTCAAGAACTGCAACACTGATGGTTTTTCACACTCAACAGTTTCCTGTATGTATCAAGAATGGTCCACCACCCAAAGGACATCCAGTCAACTTGACACAACTGTGAGAAGCATTGGAGTCAATACGGGCCAGCATCCTTGTGGAACGCTTTCGACACCTTGTAGTTCATGCACAAACTAATTGAGGCTGTTCTGAGGGAAAAAGGGGGTGCAACTTAACATTAGGAAGGTGTTCCTATTATTTTGTACACTCAGTGTATTTAAGGTATACACAGTGTTGGTGAGTAACGGATTACATGTCATCCGTGTACATGTAATCCGTTACATGTAAAGGATTACAAAAAACAGTAACTGTAATCCATTACGTTACCAGCTAAAATAATGTAATCAGATTATAGATATTTTGAAAAATGTGATGATTACCTCGAAGATTACTTTGAAATTCAGAAAGGATGCTTGCGGGAAAAAATATTCAACACTTCTCTGTTTTCTCAATGACATTTAAATCAGCATTGAAAAAAGTTTAAGTTTGTTCCACCTGAGCGAGTCTGACCACAAGTCAGAGACCACTATGATGACACAAACACATTTGGTGTATCACGGGAAAAGAGCAGGAATAGGCTTTTATAGGCTACAGTCCAGGCTATGTCTTCCAATGGTGCAACTGCTGTCGGCATTTGGGTAATCTGAGTTTGGGTAATCCAAAAGTTACGTTACTGATTACAATTTTGGACAGGTAACTAGTAACTGTAATGGATTACATTTAGAAAGTAACCTACCCAAGCCTGTGTTTACAGTATTATGATCAGAGCCATACATATGGCCCTTGGTCAGATGTGTGTGTCATATTTAGCAAAACAAAAAGCTTGTTTCAGGGAGTTCCACTGTCATTCAGTGTCAACATTCAGAATGGTGGTATTAGTTTATGCCTATATATATATATATATATATATATATATATATATACATATATATCTCAGGGGTAACCATGTTGTTCCTCTGCCGATCCACTGCTGTGTTTGGTAAGGAAATTAGATTTCCCATCGGAATCCTTCTGGCCCTCCAGATGCTATCATCTCTCTCCTCTCCCTATCTCCCAACCTCTCTCTTTTCTCCCTCCGACGCCCTCTTTTTCTCAATGTTCTCCCTCTCTCTCCCTCATCCATCTCTCTCTCTCTCTCCCTCTCCCCCTATCCCTCTGTCTCTCTCTCTCTCTCTCTCTCACTGCTTGGACAGAGTGACATTTTAGCTGTGAATTCAATCGATGGACTCTGTCGGGAGCCAGTAACTGGGAAGAGACCAGGGAAGGTGGAGGCTGGCTAGTTGATACAGGGGGCTTTCTCACAGCACGCTCCAAAGACAGAGCATTCAAGGAGACCTGTTTTTGAGAGAGGGAAGAAAGGTAGCCATGAAACTATAGGCATCGTTTAAAAGGAACTGGTGCTGACTTCCTTTTGGTCGGCTCGGCGATGCCATTTTGGGTTAGAGCAACTGTAGTTGAATTCAGCTAAACAGAAAGGCTCTCAATCACATACATATCATAGTTTTCCTGAAAGGACACAATTGAATGAAGGAAGCCTTTACTATCACACTAAATAATAATTACTCAAATAACAATAATATTGGTACTGGTACACGTATGTGTCAGACTTTACTATTGGTACAAGAGCATACGACGTAATTCACCTCTTGTTCCAAAGGTATCGTCAAACACATACACGTTTGTACCGCGTTGCTATGGGGATACGGAAGTGTGAAGGTATGAGACACTGACAGTAACAGGTTGATAAAGAGCGTAAACTGTGGAAAAGTGAATAAGCTGCTTGTAAAAGATGAGCACTCCTCAATCCCCATGTGAATTTCCTTATCTGCTTTCCAGCCAGAGCTAGATTCACTATCGGCGGCACATCGGATTGGTGTTTAACTCACCATACAAGGGCCTTTCCATTCATAAACCAAGAAAATTGTTCAATTTTTGTTTCTGTGTCTTGACTCCGCCCTTCAGTCTGTAGCCGTGCCAACCCCCTGACATAGGGACTACTTTTCCACTCAGAGCCTCTGTACTGAACGAGTAGTGATGAACCCCCTGCAGTTAATTCTAGACTACCATCATCAACACCCATGACTAACATGTGGAAAACACACACACACACAAAAACATCATGGATATACCAAAGTCCTCCTGATGTTGAGCTGCCAGGAAGTGGGTTGCATATCAAACCCTATTTACAGTAAGCTACATTCATCCAGTACTTGAGTTATGGCTGTTTTGTGACCCCTGTCAGTTTCAGCTCTGTCACCAATCACCTGATATGCTGTTATGCTGTGGTTAGCCTCGTCGCGAACCAGGATTCCCTAAAACGGGAAAACAGGATTCCCTAAAAAAGTACTCATTACATGTTTAATACTTAGCAGGACAGGAAAAATGTCTAATTCACACACTTATCAGGAGAACATCCCTGGTCATCCCTACTGCCTCTGATCTGGCAGACTCACTAAACACCAATGCTTCGTTTGTAAATTATGTCTCAGTTGTTGGAGTGTGCCCATGCCTATCCGTAAATTTAAAAAACAAGAAATCAGTCTGGTTTGCTTAATATAAGACATTTTTAAAATGATTTATACTTCTACTTTTGATACTTAAGTACATTTAAAACCAAATACTTTTAGACTTTTACTCATGTAGTATTTTACTGGGTGACCTTCACTTTAACTCGAGTCCTTTTCCTTTAAGGTATCTTTACTTTTACTCAAGTATGAAAATTGGGTACTTTTTCCACAATACGTAAAAAAAAATCAAATGCCTTGCTTGGGTGCAGTTCCAAAGGTGCTCACCATAAGAGTGCCGTAGGAGCACCAGTGTGTGAGGACAGAAAATGTCAACATAACAAGCCCTGATGACAAACCATTTTAGAATGTTTGCAGAACACTAGTTTTCACAATATTTCTCTGTCATTTCGAGATTAGCTAAAGCTCAAGGAAAAGGGGAGAAATGGTCTTCAATGCTGGCCATATCAATATTTTAACATTTTGATGTTTCTGAAGTGATATTTGCCTGTAAAGGCTAGCATGAGGGACAAGAAGTAGCTAGCCACAACGAGGTTTGTTTTGAGAAGTCAGCTAACCTTGTAAGCTACCTAGGTATAACTAGCTAGCTACTAGCTACACTACAAGACCAAAAGTATGTGGATACCTGCTCGTCAAACATCTCATTCCAAAATCATGGGTATTAATATGGAGTTGGTCTCCCCTTTGCTGCTATAACAGCCTTCAATCTTCTGGGAAGGCTTTCCACTAAATGTTGGAACATTGCTGTGGAGACTTGCTTCCACACAGCCACAAGCACATTGGTGAGGTCGGGCACTGATGTTGGGCGATTAGGCCTGGATCACATTCGGCGTTCCAATTAATCCTAAAGGTGTTCAATGGGGTTGAGGTCAGGGCTCTGGGCAGGCCACTCGCACACAGACACCAAGCCCCTCCCCCTGCCACTCACAACGACGAAAGATAACTTTAAACAAGCAGTTTAAACTCGCTATTTGCATTTGAGATTTGGTCCAACAGACGAGAACCTAACCTTTCTAACGACACCCTTTTTATGTCTCAACTCCCATGTAGAATAGAGCAGACACTACTAGAACAAGAGTATCAATGAACATGATTGTGGAAAATGGATGCTCAGTTTGTCTCGTACCACGTACCGCTAGCAGCATTTTAGCCACAGACTGTCATGTTCTGTCTGTGTTTTATACATGTGCAATGAGCATACCAATCTTTTATTTACATCAGGAATAGGCAACTTGTTCTCATTCTATGAAACAAGTGTCTTCCTAAGCAGGTAAGCCACTTGATTTCAAAATCTTAAAGTGAATAGGCTATGCTGTTCAAACAGCTGGAGATGGGTGTATTCATAATGTTTAACTCGTCTACCATGTTAGCAAGCAAATAGTTCCAAGTTGGCTAGACTTTAAATATAAAGATTAGCTGGCTACTCACTAGCACGTGGGCTTGTGCTCGAGATTTTTGAGACAAGCTCGAGATTTTTGAGATTTTTCATTTTTGAGACAAGTGCTCATTTTCTATAATTGTCACGCCTGCTCCCACTTCCCCTCTCTGGCGCTCGAGGGCGCAAGGCTACCCTTCATTACGCACACCTGTCACCATCATTATGCGCATCTGCGCTCATTGGACTCACCTAGACTACTTCACGTTTTGATTGTCGTTTTTGTTTTCCCCTGTCCAGACGCTGTCCCTATTCTGTTCCAGTCCGTGTTTCATTAAATGTTCGCTTCCTGTACTTGTTTCACATCTCCAGCGTCTGTCCTCACAGAATGCTGACACCAATATTTTAAGCATCAGAGAGGTTTTAGTTTTTTGTTTTGTTGGTGATGTCAGGTCCGGGTGGTACTGTCACGCCTGCTCACGCTTCCCCTCTCTGGCACTCGAGGGCGCCAGGCTGCCCTTTATTACGCACACCTGTCACCATCATTACGCGCATCTGCGCTCATTTGTCTCCCCTGGACTCGTTCACGTTTTGATTGCCTTCCCTATATCTGTCCGTTTCCTCTGTTTCATCCCCATGTCAGCATTATTGTCGTTTTTGTTTCCCCCTGTCCAGACGCTGTCCCTATTCTGTTCCTGTCCGTGTTTCATTAAATGCATGGTTCTGGTTAAATTTGGAACAAAAAATTGCATTTTCATTGACAGACTTGAAAGCCAGATTATTATTAGTGGGTCTTATGGGTGTGGAAGGCTTACATTTAACCTAGGTATAATTTTATATGCAGTGTATTGACCTTTAATTGCGCGATAAAGCTTATTTAGAGAAAACTTTAAAATGCATGTAGATATGATTTTTAGCCCATATTGCCCAGCCTCACCTAAAAGGTTAACTGTGTTAGCCCAGTCACTAGCTTATCCAGGGTCAATGGTACATAGAGCAACCATGTACAGTCTATGGGGACAACTGCAATAATCTCGCAAGCAACATTTCTAAAATGAATGAAATGAAGGAAAAAGGAAACCGCACACTGCTCTTGGTAGTATCACTGATATTTAATAAGCTTATGTATCGGCCTCACGGCCTTCGTCAGAGCTTTTGTGAATCTTTTTAAATTAGCACCCTTATGTAGACCTAGCCCCACCCACATCCGTTCATCTTGTTCAATTGTTGTCATGCACCTGCAAAGAGATTGCTCAGATGTGCTAGTGCCTTTTTTAAATTTAAAATGAATGAAATAAAATGAACGTACATTTTTTTATTTACCTGGAATGCTCATCGTGAAGGCCTAATTCCCTTTCCTGTACCCTAATTGTTGCCTTATTTTAATACTGTACCTAATTACAAGGGTTGGATTTGCACTAAACTATTTATATGTCAGAGCTTATAAGGCATGTACAAAATCTGGTATATGGTTCATCTACTGGTATTATTTTAAATTGCGAACATATAGTGGTGAGTTTAGCTATTCTCTGCTTCAGATGAGAGATGCCCATAAGGCCAGTAACGCCATCATACTGTAGGCCTATGGCTGCATTGGCAATACATGCTATATGTTAAAACTTCTTAAGGCTAGGGGGCACTATTTTCACGTCCGGATGAAAAGTGTGCCCAAAGTAAACTGCCTGCTACTCAGGCCCAGAAGCCTGGATATGCATAATTGGTAGATATGGATAGAAAACACTCACTCAAACTGTTAAAATCATGTCTGTGAGTATAACAGAACTTATTTGGCAGGCGAAACCCCGAGGACAAACCATCCAGGATTTGAGTTTGGGTTTACTATGGGGATCTAGATTTCTAAGGCACTTGCTTGCAGTTCCTATCGCTTCCACTGGATGTCAACAGTCTTTAGAAATTGGTTGATGTTTTTCCTTTGAGAAATGAAGAAGTAGGGCAGTTCAGAACGAGCGTCGAGTGAAGTGTACTGTTGTGGTTGGGGCGCGTGACCTGAAAGCTCGCTCCACTTTGTTTTTATCCGCTATTGAACAAAGTTTATTCCGTCTTAAATTTGATCGATTATTTACGTTTAAAAATACCTCAAGTTAGATTAGGAAAGTTGTTTGAAATGGCTGGATCAAGTTTACAGGTAACTTATTAGATACTTTGTAGTCATGTTGCGAACCGGTGTATTTTCAGAATCAAACGCGCCAAATAAATGGACATTTTGGGGATATAACGACATAATTAATCGAACAAAATGACCATTTGTGATGTTTAATGGACTTATTGGAGTGCCAAAAGAAGAAGATCTTCAAAGGTAAGGGATGAATTATATGTTATTTCTGACTTTTGTGTCGCGCCTGGCGGGTTGAATTATGATTTTCATGTGTTTGTTTGATGGGGTGCTGTCCTCAGATAATAGCATGGTTTGCTTAACAAGAAGTACATCTTTAAACCGGTGTATAACACTTGTATGATTTATGAATTATTATTATGAGTATTTCTGTTTTTGAATTTGGCGCACTGCTATTACACTGGGTGTTGTCAAATCAATTCCGTTAACGAGATTGGCGCGCGAAGGGATCACTAAGAAGTTAAGCTGCAAAATGGATCCACATAGCGGATATACAAGAGTGTCAATAAAATAAAAGAGATTGAAGATCTTACAACTAGACAAAAAGGACATGTTCATTTGATAATACAACACAGAAACACAGACACATTAGAGAAAGAACCCCTTCCCCTCTTTATTAAAGGATTGAGATATGTGATTCATCAACATTGACATTAGTTCATTTTGAATAATAGTTCAACAATTAAAACTTCAAAGAATCAACACGTCATCACTTCAAAGTGTACAAATAAGCTAACTCGTATGTAAAGATTAGACATCTTAGTCTAAACAACAATATATATAATTGAGTAGTAACAAGTAGGCTTTTATTACTAAAGCATCATTTCTGGTTAACAAAAAAAACTCCATATGTGGCCAACCTTGCTCCACTGATCCCTGATCTACTGGGTGAGAACACTTCAATTCCAGCCCAGCAATAGCACACTTGATTATCAACTCATTAGATTTGATAAGTTCAATCAGGTATGTTATAGCTGGGCTGAAGCAGAACATTGCACATCCAGCAGACCTCCAGCATGGTTGGCTTGCTCCAATTGTAATAGGTTCATACATTGTTTGTGATGTATTTAACTGTATTTTTGTATGCAACGTTTGCTAACATGGGCCTACACGTATAACCCATGGCATATAGGCCATACCCTTAGTATCTTGGGACATTCATTGGGACCTCTTTTTTTCATCTGCAAACAGGCTTTCGCAGCTTAACATATCTTGAGGACTGAAAAGATCACAAAGAAACATACTTCATTATACTTAAATTAGACAGCACTGAATATTATGTTGCTCTGTCCTCAAAGTTTTCCCCTCTAGGGACCGGAACTGGAGAATCTTTTCATAATGTCCTCCCACAAAATTACCTGCACTATCCAGTAGCCTACACTCTCGCTTTACTGATAGCTGGAGCTGCAATTTCAGCCTCTTCCATGGCTGTTATCTACAAATGCATTTGAAGATGGTGTTTTTAATTTACAATGATTACATCAAGACAGCTAGCTGATGATATTTAATTAATTTAGCTGAACAGTGTGTTTTAAGTTAGCAGCTCAGTTGAGTCAGTCTACAAAGTGGCCTACTGTAACCTGCTAGCTAGCTAATAATAAAAGGGTTTGTTTTACAAGGAACAAATGTATTTACTTACTTGAATAGGTTCTCCTACTACCTCTGTTTTTGGGGTCCTAATTGGCAATCTTTCTGGTGATAGCAAATCCAGCAGCCATGTGGACGAATGGCGACAAAGAAAAAAGTGTTTGTCGCCCGAGTGGTTTAGAAAGTGTTGTGGTGTTTGACTTTACCAGCTTAATCCACTTTCAATTTCAATAAATATAAATCGCAGACTGTCAGTAACACCTGATAACTAGCACTTGAAACTAGCATAGGCAACCACTACCCTGACGGAAAACAGTGACACACATCACCCCATCTACGACCCAACAACGGTGTTCAACTCCTCAGTTCACAGTTCCATTTACCTCACTGTAAGACTGGTGATCACATAATATTGTTATGGCTGTGCCTGTGAGTCAATCTCTCCCAGTGGTAGTCAAATATAAATAGATGAAACTCAAGCTAAATATTGCATAATGCAGTGCCACTCAAAAGCTGTCATGGTAGAGTGGGCCAGGAATTGCGTGTTTGCGTGGGCAGCACTTTGACAGACAACCTCTCCCAGCCAATGACAACGCTAATTTCAATTCCACTTCCTGGACCACACAAATTTTATACATCCTTCCAGCCAATATCCTTCCAGCCAATGACAACACTCATTTCAATTCTACATCCTGGACCACACAGACTTTGATACATCCTTCCAGTACCAGTCCTAGCCCTCAGCAGCCACGCACAGTAGTTCCATAGCAACAAAACATATCTCCTACAAAATATATGTGATGTTGGCAAGAGGATAGTCACTTGGCAGGCGACTCGACAAAACTGCCACTCAATGTGGGACTTGAATCCACTAAACCTGATTCCTTGGCACTGTTTGAGACGAAACTCAAAGTTACCCCGGTTCTCTGAGAATATGATTGAGATGTCTCACTATGGTATCGCTGGATAGGCGGATCACTACGGAAGAACCAATCACACAACATCTGTCGGAGACGGACAGGTTGAGTGTTGAATGAGGTGAGCCCCTCCCTCTTTATAAGGCGCCACTCAATACACCCTCTGGTCATTCTCAAGCATGTCTCTCTTTTCCTTGCGCTCTTGCGAGCATCTCACTCATATTCTCAGAGAATTGGGGTTACACAAGTCACCTTAGGTTCTCTTTCAAATACTCGTTCCCATGTCTCACCTTGGGATTTGGCCAACTCCGTATCGCAGACAAGCTCTTCGAAGCCAGGGTCCAACATCATCACGCATCAGAGGCTCTGATACTGAGGACAGTAAGCGCCAAAAAAGGTGCAGCCACCTCCAGTTGAAAAAAACTCAAATGTATGCAGGGTGGCCCAACATGCCACATCACAAATCTCCTGTACAGAGATGCCTTTGAACAGTGCCCAAGAGGTAGCCATACCTCTAGTGAAATGAGCCCTCAGGCCCTACAGTGGCCTTGCTATTATAAACAAGTATAATAGCCTCCACTATCCAACGGGATAGCCGTTGACGAGAGAGAGTGCCCAGGATACTGAGTTGATGGCTCTTTCGCAATGTACTCGTTCTATCCAAGTAAATGCGCAAAGTGCGTACCGGACACAAACGGTGGAGACACTATTCCTCCAGTAGAAGAGAGGGGAGGCGCATGGAAGGCCAAAAGCTCTAAGGTGAGGAAATAATAAGTATTGCTGGCAGTAGGCAAGCAGGCTGGGTTGGGTAACAAAGTCACCTTGGAAAACCTAGGGCAAACTGTCGGCACGAATGGTGGACTGACAGTGCATGCAGCTCACTCACCCGCTTTGCAGATGTAAGGACAATCAGTAAAGCGGTTTTGAAGGAGAGATTTTTCATCTCCATACTTTCCATTGGCTCGAAAGGCTGCTGTGATATGGCCTCAAGCACAATAGATACAGTGGCTTGCGAAAGTTTTCACCCACTTGGCATTTTTCCTATTCTGTTGCCTTACAGCCTGCAATTAAAATGGATTTTTGGGGGGTTTGTATCATTTGATTTACACAACATGCCTACCACTTTGAAAATGCAAAATATTTTTTCTTGTGAAACAAACAAGAAATAAGTTTTAAAAAACGCAAACTTGAGCGTGCATAACTATTCACAACTTTTGCAATTACAGCTGCAAGTGTAACGAACTTCTTCTTCGTCTAATGAGGAGTAGGAAGGATAGGACCAAAATGCAGCGCTGTAAGTGTCCATGATAAATTATTATATCAGAACACGAAAAATACAAAATAACAAAGTGAAGGAAAGAAATGAAAATCTAAACAGTTCTGTATGGTGAAAACACAGACACAGAAATCAACTACCCACAACCCATAGTGGGAAAACAGGCTGCCTAAGTATGGTTCTCAATCAGAGACAACGATTGACAGCTGCCTCTGATTGGGAACCATACCAGGCCAAACACATAGAAATATAACACACAGAACAAAAGATAGAATGCCCACCCCAACTCACGCCCTGACCAAACTAAAATAGAGACAAGGAATTAAGGTCAGGACTTGACAGCAAGTCTCTAGGGGTATGTTTACCCATCTAGCCACTGGGATTTAAGTCCATTCTTCAGGGCTAAACTGCTCCAGCTCCATCAAGTTGGATGGGTTCCGCTGGTGTACTGCAATCTTTAAGTCATACCATAGATTCTCAATTGGATTGAGGTCTGGGCTTTGACTTGGCCATTCCAAGACCACTCGAGTGTTGCTTTAGCAGTATGCTTAGGGTCATTGTCCCGCTGGAAGGTGAACCTCTGTCCATGTCTCAAATCTCTGGATGACCAAATACAGGTTTCCCTTAAGAATTTCATTGTATCTAGTGCCATCCATCATTCCTTCAATTCTGACCAGTTTCCCAGTCCCTGCCGATGAAAAACTTCCCCACAGCATGATGCTGCCACCCCCATGCTTCACCGTGGGGATGGTATTCTCGGGGTGATTAGAGGTGTTGGGTTTGCGCCAGACATAGCGTTTTCCTTGATGGCCAAAAAGCTACATTTTAGTCTCATCTGACCAGAGTACCTTCTTCCAGATGTTTGGGGAGTCTCCCACAACAGCAAACGTGTTTGCTTATTTTTTTCTTTAAGCAATGGCTTTTTTCTGGCCACTCTTCCGTAAAGCCCAGCTCTGTGTAGTGTACAGCTTAAAGTGGTCCGTCGCAGGAGGTTCCGGACTGTGGACCGTCGCAGGAGGTTCCGGACTGTGGACCGTCGCAGGAGGTTCCGGACTGGGGACCGTCGCCGGAAGCTCCGGACTGGGGACCGCCGCCGGAAGCTCCGGACTGGGGACCGTCGCCGGAAGCTCCGGACTGGGGACCGTCGCCGGAAGCTCCGGACTGGGGACCGTCGCCGGAAGCTCCGGACTGGGGACCGTCGCCGGAAGCTCCGGACTGGGGACCGTCGCCGGAAGCTCCGGACTGGGGACCGTCGCCGGAAGCTCTGGACTCGGGTCCGTCGCCGGAAGCTCTGGACTGGGGACCGTCGCCGGAAGCTCTGGACTGGGGACCGTCGCCAGAAGCCCTGGACTGGTGCCGGCACAGGTGGCACCGGACTAGTGATACGCACTTCGGGGCGAGTGCGAGGAGGAGACACAGGACGTACCGGGCTGGGAAAGCACACTGGAGGCCTGGTGCGTGGAGCCGGCACAGGTGGTACCGGACTGGTGACACACACTTCAGGGCAAGTGCGAGGAGCTGACACAGGATGTACTGGGCTGTGGAGGCGTACTGGAGACCTAGTGGGTAGAGCCGGCACAAATTGTACCGGAACGATGACACACTTCGCACGGCGAGTGCGGGGAGCTGGCACAGGACGTACTGGGCTGTGAAGAAGTACTGGAGACCTGGTGCATGGAGCCGGCACAGTTTTTACCAGACTGCTATCACGCTCCTCAGGACGAGTATGGAGAGCTGACTCAGGTGGCATCAAACTGATGACATGCTCTTTAGGGCGAATGTCGTGCCTCATTTCTCTCTCCTCCAATTTCTCCATCAACTCACTGACGGTCTCTGACTCTCTCCATTCACTCTCCTCCAATTTCTCCATCTTCTCCCAGATTGGCTCTGGTTCACTCCTCGGCTCCGCCGACCACCCCATGCCCCCCCTTGGGGCTGTTCTTTTGGGCTTTCTATGTGGCCGCGAACCCCGGCGTTGTTGCTGTCTTCCCTTCTCTCCTTGCGTCTGCTTCCAAGGAAGGCTTTCGTGTCCTCCCATTATTTCCTCCTAAGTCCAGGATATCTTCTCCTCCTTGATCTCCTCCCAAGCCCAGGATACCTTCTCCTCCTGGGCACGCTGCTTGGTCCTGGTGTGGTGGGATCTTCTGTCACGATCGTCGAAATAACATTCGGACCACATAAACAAGATGACTAACGAAATGGCTGCCTAAATATGATCCCCAATCAGAGACAACGAAAAACAGCTGCCTCTGATTGGGAACCATACCAGGCCAACATAGAAATAAAACAACCTACATTACCCACCCTAGTCACACCCCGACCTAACCAAAATAGAGAATAAAAGGGTTCTCTATGGTCAGGGCGTGACAGGTAAAAACAAATGTGCGAGCCAAGTCATCACTTGCTACTGAATCCAGAATTCTGTTGAAAATGGGTGGCTTCATAGCAAACTGCAGTCTAAACCCCATTGCAACGGTGGACGAGACCCAGGGCTGGACTGTGCATGTGCACTGTAATAGTATTACGAGCCACCTATTCGCCAATGTCATAGAGTTCATCAAGCTTAATATCTTAGTGATGTATTACAACACACTTATGGAATCAATGGCTCTGTGTTAAGTCTGAGTAGCCTGGTCCCAGATATGTCTGTGCTCTTGCCAACTCCATTGCTGTAGGCTGTCATTGTCAAGACAAAATAGTTTGCCATGAAAACGAGTGACAAGGATGATCAGACTGGTACTCAAACATACATTTTACATTTGCGTCTTAGTCATTTAGCAGACGCTCTTCTTCAGAGCGCCTTATTACAGTCAAAGGCAATCTTATCCAGAGCAACTTAAAATATAATAATATATGCCATTTAGCAGACTTACAGTCATGTGGGCATCCATTTTACATAAGTGTGGTGACGGGAATTGAACCCACTATCCTTGCGTTACGAAGGGCAATATGCCATATAGCAGACACTTTTATCAAAAGCGACTTACCGTCATGCAAGCATACATTTTACGTACGGGTGGTCCCAGGAATTGAACCGAAGGGCCATGCTCTACCAACTGAGCTAAAGAGGACTTGCATATTAGACCAAGTGTCATTTTGACGCTCCAGAGCAGCGGTGGTGCCTGTACTGATAACTTTGTTTCTCATCTGGGCTCTGATGTAACCTGAGGATTTGTTCTCTCGTAAATAAGGGGTCATGTCCGCATGTGGGCACGGGCAAAATAATGTGACAGGTAATGCACCTCAAACCCAATTGGAGCTGACGGACGACCGTGGGGCCTGTAAAGGAAGACTGACCCGGGATTTTTTAATCCAAGGTGTAAAACACACACACGCTAACACATAAGTACACACAAAACCACTCACTCACTCACTCGAGCATGCACGCACGCACGCACACACACACACACACACACACACACACACACACACACACACACACACACACACACACACACACACACACACACACACACACACCGCACTGAACCTGCTATCCACAGTAAGAGAGAAGCATGAAGACATGGTGGACAAAGGATGAGTCTGAGGAAAACAGAACAAGCTGTTCTTGTTTTTGACTCTCTCAAAGGTGACTTTTTATCAGAGATGGCCGCTGTGGGCCCTGTTCCTCTAACTTCATGGAGGTAAGTTTGTGCAGGAAATTGGGGTACATTTTTTGTCACTAGATGAAGTAACGGGACAAAACAAGTAAGGCTAAATGACTGTTCAGATCATATGTCTGTACTGTACATAAGTAAGTAGTCCTGCACAAGGCTTGGCTTAAGCGAGCCGAAATGGCTTTTAGGAGTAGGAGCCTGTTTCTGTAGGGCAGGGGTGTCAAACCTGTTCCATGGAGGGCCTAGTGTCTGCTGATTTCTGACAGCAGGTGAGCCGAGTTCCTTACTAATTAGTGACCTTATTTCGTCAATCAATTACAAGGGATGAGCAAAAACTCTCAGACACTCCACCCTCCGTCGAATGAGTTTGACACGTGCTGTAGAGTGAGGCCAGGTTGATGTACAAGTACAGGACGCTAGTCTATCGCAGGGCCTTACCCCCAATCTAGCTCTTTATTGCTGAGTGCCAAACAGAAACTCACCAGGTCCCCATTTTTACAAGTCATTGGTATGACTCAGATGAGGATCAAACTCCCAACCTTCCAATCTCAGCGTGGACACTCAGACCACAAGGTCAATGAGTAATGAGTTGGGTCTCCTACTCTATAATGGAGGGGGAATAGCCCCAGAAAAAGCCAAGTCAGAGACAGACAAAAGGCTCTGTTACAATAGCCAATAGCCACACTAGATTATAACACTTAATATGAAGCAATCCATTTGGCATCCATTCTAAGTAGTAGCCTATGGTAGTATGGACATTGGACATTGAAACGTGGCCAAAGTCTAGCTCCTCAAGAGCTCCAAGAGGAAAGATGGCCATTACCGCATTACCCACGCTCCTCCACTACCTCCCCATGTCACCTTTATGAAACACTCCAGGTTACTTCGGCTGGCCAATGAGCTGGCCCAAATTAGCCAAGAGAGAGAGCGAGCGAGAGACAGACAGAGGCGAGTGACACAATCCAATCTTTTAGCAGATTGCCCTGTGGGTAATGAGACGGTCATTTTCCTGATGGTAATGGAAAAGCTGTCACGGCTGTAACAACGGGACACTGCCTTGACTCACATTCATCAGCACCAAGATGACACAGATAGGAAGACAGGAAATTAGTTAGAAATGGAATTTAAATTAGCGGTCTCTACGGTGTTAGTGTGGATGAGAGAGGAACACACAAACACTCACTATGTGGCTGTATGCTGTGTTATGTAAAAGTATGAGTGAGTTTGTTTAGATTAGCATATGGCTCAGTGACAATTAGCCGGGCCCATACTGCTTTGCTAGCCGAGTAAACACACACACACACACGTTTGTTTTACTATCCTTGTGTGGACCAAACAATTGATTCCCATTCAAAATCCTATTTTCTCTAACCCTAACCCTTAACCTAACCTAACCTTAACCCCTAACTCTTAACTCCTAACTCTAACCATATTTGTAACCGTAAGCCCTAAACCTAAAATAGCCTTTTCTTCTTGTGGGGACTGGCGAAATGTTCCCACTTGTCTGAATTTTCTTTGTTTTACTATCCTTGTGAGGACTTCTGGTCCCCACAAGGATAGTAAACACACACACACAGAGATGCAGCAGCCAAACCAGGATAATACAGAAACTGCAGGGCTGCACTGGATTCTGTAAACATAGAAGTATATAGCAAAGTTCAAGCAGTAATTATCCCTACTTCTTGAATATATATATATATATATAAAATATCATCTGTATTAAATCCTCAGACATTTAATATTTGCAAGGTCAACATAATGTTGACTAAATATTTTCTGATGACATAAGCCTTGAACATGCTTTATCGGTGGAGATAAACTGATGGTTGTCATCTCACCATAACATTGCCTTGATCCTCCATGTCTGATAAATGCATGAGCGACACTCATCCAAAGAAAAGCCCTCTCGACTAATGGGCCTACTGTCATTTTATAGATCACACAATGTGAGACATCGTAAAACCCTTCCGCGGCTGCACACTCCATCGGCTGACACGTTACATAATGGAGTTAAATCAGCAGGCAGGGGAGCGTTCAATAGCAAGAGAGTGGAGAGAGCAGTCGCTGGCTGTAGTCTACCAGTTTGGAACTTGTTTATAGCCCGGGTTGTTTTCATTTAAGCACCAAATGGAAGAAAGCGGACTGAAACAGAGAGGGCCTACCTGAACATGTCCAATAAGAAACACTGGTTTTTAGTTTTCAGTTGCAAACCATTTTGCTATAGTGTGCCCTAATATGACCCTGGATGGCTAGCCAAAAACCGATATCCGCCAAGTCAGCTGGTAATCAGAGCGTTCCCTTGAGGCAGGGCTTTATTTAAGGACAAACTGAAGAGACTCTCATCCACTGCGGGAGATTTGGGTGAAAACCAACAATCTAGGCCATGCCGCCCGGAGGGATTCAGGAAGGACTTTAAACTAAAAATAGAGTGTGCTGAAATAATTAAGGAAATCTATCTCTTAAGTGTGCCAACAATCTTTTTTAATTACAGTCCCCCTGTCGGCTGAGCTGGAGCCAATCAAAGCAGGTCAGGGGATGATGGGAGCAGTTGAGTGATCCACCTGTTATCTTTGTGTGTGCGGACACACACACACACTCTCTCATGCACCCATACAAACTACACTTCCTCAAGTCAGAGGAGATATCTCTAATCTCACCTACCAGACAATAAGGTGGCAGTTGGTAGAAAAGGGTAGCTTTGAAAGAGTCTAGATTAGAATTTCACAGTTGGAAAATAATGCATGTCATAATGAATGATGGGAGTGTTTGTTTGGTGTTAGCACAATGTTATCCCCTGATACTGGCTTGTAGAGCAGGGAGGAGGGTGTTAGTGCCCAGACTAATGCTTGTTTACTGTCTGAGTCTTCCAGTGGGAAGATCGACACACTGGGTGAGGCCTGAGGTTGGCGCCTCTGGGAACCACTAACCAAAGACTAGTCTGGATAACTCCAACAGACGCTATAATGAGCATTTACCTCAGAGTGGATAGCTTTTCCCTCATATGCTAATGCTACAGACTATAACAAACCAACAACACACCTTCGCCTAGCAGCACTTAAGCCTTACCCAGTGAGCAAAATTAAGTTAAAAATAGTTTTCCAAACGTTAAAATCACATTTATTTTTTGGTTCTGATTGAAAGTTGAAAATACATCTCTTCCCGACTTTTAACGAACGTATTTTACAGACGTTGAAAATACAGTACATATTTTTGGGGTCATTGTTTCTTTGGCCAAATTTCAACAGTACATACAATCATTTATTTCTACATGTCAATGCAGAAAACATTATATTCCTCCCATCAATGTTCCCTGTAATGTTTTGGGGCACCGAGCAAATGTTTGGTCTTGGGAGCGGAAACTTGAACATTGTGAGAATTTTTTTTCAACTTCCGGCGCGTGTTTACAGTTAACACGGAGGCTTTACCCTTACAGTTTTAGACAGTAGCCAATAGGCTATTGTGGCTATTTGAGCATAATAGGCCTACCAACTAAACCAATGGAGCAAATCCCATGAAATTTTCACATGGAAACAGCTTTGATTTCTATGATATAGGCTACAGTAGCCTATATGTGGTGTTCACTGCCTACATTGCATGGAGTGGCGATTTTAGCATGTAAATCAGTTAGCCACTGACTCCTTCCAAGCCACTCATTGTTAAATTTACGATTTCCAACTTGTTGTATAATGTTTATGTCCAATGGCCGACGAGCACCGATACATTTTATCTATAATTTCTCTTAATTATTTCTCATCATATGACAAGGATTAAAAAGGATCACGTCGCAACGCTCCGTATTTTCTGCTGGCTTGCCCCACCACACTGAGCTAGGCTGAAACACCTGCATTTTGGAGCTGCTTTACTCAAGAAAACAAAAAAGAGACCATGTTTGTATGAGGCTTTATTAACTCAATGATATATCATTTTGACATTGTTTGCAAACTGATATGCGACACGTATTAATACCAAAATAACATGCAAAACAGGCAATCTCCCCCCAATTTGTTATTATTTTTTTCGGGGGAGGGGGCAAAAAAAATGTGGGGCCATGAATGACTGGTCGCCACTGATTGCATGAGACTTTTAAAAACGTTCTTACATTATGTAGGGCTTGACATTAATTCATGATTTTTTTACTTGGTCTGTAACACCATGTGCCAAATAGGTGACTGTACATTGCATTGTGTTGCATGATGCAAGACACCACTTTACAAAAGACAATTCATTATTATTACCATACAGAGAATTAGACAATGTAGGCTACCCCTCTACCTATTAGCTTATTTGCATATTCTGTCTCAAAACACAACACTGCTCCTTTTACCTCTTGCACTTGTAGGAAGCAGTAACTCCCCATTGCTGACCAATACTTATCTATAACTGGGCTAATAACTCACTAACGAGCAAATAATATCAACAAATGTGCACACGCACAATTTGATCTGATCTGAAAAGTGCATTCAATCGTGGGTGACTGAAAGACAGCTCATGGGGCCACCCCTGTCAATAGAATTCTACTCCGTTGCTCTGGCTCTGTCTACAGCAAAATCACATCCTCAATCTTGCAAAGTTAGATTTTGTCTTGGTTTGTTGCATTGAAAAGGGGCAGATATCATGTTGATTCGATCACAGAAAAAAACATTGATCTATGTAGTGCAAGCTAATGGGGTGAACTCAGTAAAGTTCGAACTCTTGCGTCTCTGCGCAACATGGCATTTATTCTGTGCAGCAGTCCAGGAGGAGGTGGGCGCACCCGCGCAGCTTAAAGGAAAGGTTGCCTCCCATCTGTCACATGCACTTATGTAACTTTTTTTAAAGCTTTAAAACTAGCAATGATCATTTTCAAAGTTTTCAGACCAACATTTTTTTTATAAAAAAGAACACACAACTATAATAACATTCTCAGTAACAGTTACAGAAAGGCTTTTGTTGCTCTGACTGTGATATGTGGTTGTTTATCCACTGACTTGTAAGTCACTCTGAAAAATAACATCTGCTAAAAGCACAAAATGTCAAATGAAATGTAGAAAAATACATGTAAAAAACAACACTTGCAAAGCAAGCTGGGTATTATTTGAATGAGCTCTGCCCACAAACAAGACCAAATTTGGTCAGTCCAGACCGGAAGTATTTGTTTCACAAGTTTGGGCAACACATTACATACATTACAGTACAGCACAGTAGAGTTTAGTTCAGTAGAGTACATTAGAGAACAGAACAGTAAAGTGGGGTACAGTACAGTACAATATATGCTGTACTTTACTCTAATGTACTGAACTATACTTTACTACTGTCCTCTGTAACGTACTGTACTATACTCTACATGACTATAATGTATTGAACTGTACTGCACTCTGCAGTGCTCTAATGTGCTGTCCAAACCTGTGATACATAGACATCTATGATTGGTTCAGATTTGGTCTGGACTGTTGCAAAATAAATGTGCACATACATGTTATTCCATAATTTCACCCACACACGTGAAAGAGCGTATGTGTAGCTAAACGCTAAAATAGAACACGGATCAGGAAGACACAAACCCATGTGGATGCTTGAAAGATTAATTAATAACTAAAAACGAACTCATTTTCTTTTTTATATGTGTGTATTAATCGTCGTAGAGAACCCCACGATTTTGTATAACTCCAAGTCAAAAATTTACAAAAGAACCAGCTAAAAAAGAGGACCATATGCATGTCAGGTAAAAATAACAAACCAATATTAATCTCCCAGGCCAAACTAGCTAGCAACAGATAGCTAGCTACTTAAATGTCCATGAATGTTTCATGTTTTTTTCGACCTGCCGCTAAAATTAATATAGTTGGTTCAGTTGTTTTTTGTATTTTAACCCGAGTGTCATGATCGCGTCTGGTGCGTGTGGCCAGTGTAGTCACCATGTTAGTCTAGTCTCCAGCGCTACAAAACAACAATGCAGCAAAACAACTCATGACAAATGACAGTAAGGCTACCTAGAGCCTCATATGCTAATGCTTCAGACCTAGCTGCACTATGCTATTAGCCTAGCCTTCAGCGCTGCAAAGCGGGCAACTAAAAAGCAGCCAAAACCGGCCATGTAATTGCTATGGGATCAATACGGGAGTGGGAACAGTATCCAGTATTGCCAACCATTTTTTTTCAGTGAGATCCGCTATTGGCCCCTTTATTTTTGTCGCTAGAAATTGCTAGATTACGTTTAGCTGTTGCCGCGACAACGTCACTGCACCAATTTGCCTTGCTGCTGCAGTCCGTTTTCGCCCCCCTCTCCCGCCGCACACCCCCTCCCCTTGTGCTTCTCTGCCTGTGTGTGCCGTTGCTGTGACTTCTGTTGCACAAACAGCTTCTCCCACTCTGGTTTGAGGCAGAATTTAGTGGGAAAATTCACTAAATGCTATCAAAACCATAGAAACCCTCTGTCAAAACTCCCCAAAGGCAGCCTGAAAAGTAGCTACATTTTGTCGATAGAATCCTTTACCAATAAAAGTAATTGGAGGGGTATGAAAACTCCCTAAATATAGAAACAAAGTTGTTAAATTGTAAACGCTGATGGTATTGACGAGTGAGACGTAATGGCTCGCTCTGTACTTCATAGATTGAAATCAGTTTATAGCTGTGGGGAGAAATTAATCCTTTTACCAATCTGTCATTTAGGTATTTCACTGTGGAAGACAATTTCTTTCATAATCTTCATCATCAATATCCTTCCCAAACTTCCAATGGTTGACATAACCCTGACAACATCCTCCAGAAGATGCTGTGATGGTGGGTCACTCTCACCTTACGCCTCAGCAGCAAATGTAATGAAGCTCTCTCCCTCGCGTGTCGCTTTGTGTCACCTTGGTTGTGAGCTAGATCTAGTAATGGCCTGGTCTGAAGATTTGTGCCGTCTCTTTTTAACGCGGTAATTCAGGACTATGGAACGCTGTAGAGGTTATTTAACTGACAGACTGACCGACTGACAGATTGACAGACGACTATATCCAGGATCCATATCCGCGGCCACATCATTAACGCCTACTCTAAGCCATCGTTCACTTGATATTATTTATTAAGTATTGCACCTATCATGATGGTAGGACTCCAACTACACAAATTGAATGACTCCGTTGAGCTTACAATGGCCCTTGCTAGCGGAGACTCAAAATATGAACATTTTCATAAATATAAAATAGAATTTGCTCCTTGAATGACATTTTTAAAAATGGGGCTGGTTATATTGGCATACTGTGTGATGTAAAGGCACTGATGCCTTATCCAAATGAAAGCTCTGAAACGTTAATTTCAGATTATGCTTTTACATGGCAACAAAGTGGTAGCCATGAATAAAACATCAAGTGACTAGACTTAATGTCATCCTGCCATTGATCCCAAAAATTCTCCACTTCAGTGGATAAAAAGCTTTTCCCTTTAGCCTTCACCTTAGCATCTCACAACCCTGTTGTCTTGGCTCTTGTATCCCTATGCAACGCCAACGATAGAAGTCGGAGTTGGAGACAAGACTTCTATTCTTTGTGGGGTTTTTTCTTCTATGTCACTCCAGCGGACATCGTCCTAACCTTTTACGTGACACCTGAGACCCAGAGTCTCTCTAAGGTTTCGGGGAATGTGAGACGACCGTGGCCCAGATCGACATATCCACAGACTGAGAGCGGTGAACACCTGAGCCCCCTACTCTGGACTAGGCTATCAGAGTTATACACAGGTGGACCAGGGGCCTAGGCCTTGTCCACCTGCCAGGGCCAGATCTGGTTTCCCACCTGGACAGAACATAATATGGCCATCTGCTTCATCCTCCACTCTTTCCCCTTCTGCTATACCTGTTTGACTGACACACGCCGTTTGTTATATTTCTACTGTAGCAATGCAAACCTCTACAGAGCTGTTTCAGAATAGTTATATCATCGAGCAAGTGCCTGCGCTTTGTGAGGGCTTGCTGAGTGCAACCTTGCTGATAGGTTGCTGATTGTTTGAAATATGGATAGATTTTTTTTAAATCAATGCAGGTTTTTGAAGATGATACGATGACCGTACTAAAGCAAGCCAAACAGCAATCCAAATGTTCCATGTTTTCAATCAAATATAATTTCATATGTGACGTTTTGACACATCCACATTGAATATACCATTGGTATATCCTGATAAATAGGCAAGAGAGCAAAACAGGCATCAAAAAAAGATGTGGCTCCTCAAAGCTCTCCCCTGAGTTTCCAGGGCGGTAGGCAGAGGTACAAGTGACACAGACGGCTGCCATTGTTATGATGATAGGCTTGGGAACAGACAGGCAGACCACAAATGCTGATGGAAAGAAAGTAGGGTTGTACAGGCCTGGGATTTAGTCTGGAAGGATGGAGGTTTGCTGACAGAGGGAATATACAACAATTACCTTTTTCCATCCTGTCACTACTGTGAAAGAGAGAGAGCATGTGCACGTGATCCTATATAATGTATGTGGAGTGTGTTTGTGCATGTGTGGGAAGGTCACAGAGTGTTGTTTCTTTTTTCACTTGTTTTACATTTTAGTCATTTAGCAGACACTCTTGTCCAGAGCAATCTACAGTATTGAGTTCATACATTTTTATAGTGGTCCCTCGTGGGAATCAAACCCACAACCCTGGAGTTGCAAGCACCATGTTCTACCAACTGAGCCACACTATAAGGGGAAGTTATTTGTGACCCTCTGCCTGGATTCAGTCCTATGTAGCAACATTTTTAATGTTTTTTTTTTACATTGGATAAAAGTAAAGACTAGAAAATAGTATATCATGCACTGCAGTTGAGGAACAATGTGAAAATAATTCTGCTTTGAAAGTTGATAAACTATGACCCCACTTTTGAGAAAAAGGCCCTTGAATGGTCCGGTACACCTACTGCAGAGCTCTCCATTGTCTCCACCCATTCAGCATCGTTCACACCCTGTTAAATCTTATCCTCCCCCATCTCTTTAAGGATTCACATGTGAGGCCATATGCTAAACAGAGTAAGTAGTGTAGTTAACAAGACTAAAAGTAGTAGCCTACAAATAAGGTAAAACTCCAGGTAAAAATACACTAGTCCTTAGCATATATCCTAATCTGACTTTGGTGCAGGCCATGTTCTTCTTCACATTACCGTTTCTGGTAAACACACATAATATCAAATTCACATTAACAGGATACAGAAGGTGTAAACAGTACATTGAAATGGTTACTTTTAAAGTATCAATATCAAAAACTGAAAATGTCCAGATAAAAATATTTGATAAACATTTTATCATTATTAGATGATGCTTACCCAGACATACTTATCTAAATTGATGGGTCATGTGAAAGAAATGCTTTAACCATCCCCCAGCCACAGCTAGCTAAGTGGATGGGTCATTATTGTCTAGACATGTACACATGTTCATGAAATACAATAGATGGCCATAATCACTCCCAGACACACCTGGCTAACTTGATGGTCATGTAATAATCTGGTAAAGTGGAGTCTTTTGTTTAGACATGTAGCTAGCTAGCTAAACAATGAACCGGAATAATCTCAACTCATACTACTACCAATACAAACATTGTCATAGCTGTAGTATGAATTGGCAAGGTTCAATGTTAGCTAACTAACATTAGGCTATAACTATCAATGCAAACTGTTTCTGATTCGAATAATATTACTACACAGATCATACATGTAATGTTAGCTAGCGAGCCAGCAAAATAACGTTTGCTAGCTAACAGTACGCTTTAACTTGAAATGAAAACGACTTATTGCCAGAATTTGAAACGTATAATATCGGAAAATGTAGCTAGACTCTTACCCATGTAAATGGCTTCACGGCCATTGATCTCTGTTTTGTTTCAAGCTACATCTTGTTTGGCCAGCGTTGTGTCAAGTCACTCCGGGTCACACTGACCGTGGCGTGTGCAGAAAGTAGCCCATCACTACTTTTTCCAACTGATCTGTCGATAGCGCCTGCTAAATACAGGGCATCAATGTTGTTGAGAAAGTAGTAAAACTTTTGTAGTTCTCGATGGCGAACGTTATATCTTTCAAAAACGCTGCAGTAGAAAGGACTATCAACACATACTGAGCAGCTCAGGTTATAGACAGAAGCATGCTACATGGCAGACTAATCCACACTCATCTCCTGGCATGTCCAACCCATCCATTATGTCAGTAAATCACAACTAGCGGAAAGGTTCCTGTCTTTTTCCGTGGCTAAACGAACTAGGCTCGTAATTTAACAATTTTATTTGTATTTACAGATGGAATACAAGTTAGTTATTAAGGCACATGAAATTGTACATGTTCCAGAATGCATTATTGCAACAACAAAAAATTATGATTAAGAAAAAAGATGTTCAAATGCATCTCCATTAGCTGCTGCCATATACAACATGTATAATACCACCATACAACAATATTACAATGTATGCGTGTGTCTGTACATTTGTGTGCGTCTCTTCACAGTCCCCGCTGTTCCACAAGGTATATTTTTATCTGTTGAAAAAAAATCTGATTCTACTGCTTGCATCAGATACCTGATGTGGAAAAGAGTTCCATATAGAGTTCCATGCAGTAATGGCTCTATGTAGTACTGTGCGCCTCCCATAGTCTGTTCTGGACTTGCGGACTGTGAAGAGACCTCTAGTGGCATGTCTTGTGGGGTATGCATATGGGTGTCCGAGATGTGTGCCAGTAGTTTAAACAGACAGCTTGGTACATTCAGCTTGTCAACACTTCTTACAAAAACAAATAGTGATGACGTCAATCTCTCTTCCATTTTAGCCATGAGAGTTTGATAAGCATATCATTAGTGTTAGATCTCTGTGTACTTTTAAGGGCCAGCCGTGCTGCCCTGTTCTGAGCCAACTGCAATTTTCCTAAGTCCCCCTTTGTGGCACCTGACCACACTACTGAACAGTAGTCCAGGGGCGACAAAACTAGGGCCTGTAGGACCTGCCCTGTTGACAGTGCTGTCAAGAAGTTAGAGCAACACCTCATCATGGACATACTTCTCCCCATTGATACTGTTGTATCAATATGTTTTGACCATGACAGTTTTACAATCCAGGGTTACTCCAAACAGTTTAGTCACCTCAACTTGCTCAATTACCACATTATTTATTACAAGATTTAGTTGAGGTTTAGGGTTTTAGTGAATGATTTGTCCCAAATACAATGCTTTTAGTTTTGGAAATATTTAGGACTAACTTATACCTTGCCACCCATTCGGAAACTAACAGCAGCTCTTTGTTTAGTGTTGCAGTCATTTCAGTTGCTGTAGTAACTGACATGCATCGTGTTGAGTCATCCACACTGGCATACACACTGGCTTTACTCAAAGTCGTTAGTAAGGGGCCTAAACAGTAAGGACCCTAAACAGCTACACTGGGGAATTCCTGATTCTACCTGGATTATGTTGGAGAGGCTTCCATTAAAGAACACCCTCTGTGTTCTGTTAGACAAGTAAATCTTTATCCACAATTTGGCAGGGGGTGTAAAGCCATAACACAACTTTTTCCAGCAGCAGACTATGATCGATAATGTCAAAAGCTGCACTGAAGTCTAACAAAGCATTTGTTTAAGTGCTTGTTGAATGTCCTTCTCAATGAGAGTGCTGTTGTAATTTTGTTTACTATAAAATAGCATTGTATCTGGTACATTTACATTTAACATTTAAGTCATTTAGCAGACGCTCTTATCCAGAGCGACTTACAAATTGGTGCGTTCACCTTAAGACATCCAGTGGAACAGCCACTTTACAATAGTGCATCTAAATCTTTTAAGGGGGGGGGGGGTGAGAAGGATTACTTTATCCTATCCTAGGTATTCCTGAAAGAGGTGGGGTTTCAGGTGTCTCCGGAAGGTGGTGATTGACTCCGCTGTCCTGGCATCGTGAGGGAGTTTGTTCCACCATTGGGGGGCCAGAGCAGCCCAAAACAAACCCTAAAATAGTTAAAACTAGGGTAAAAATAGGGTAAAACCCTATTTTTTCCAGAAGTTTACTAGGGGTTGGTAGCAGGCTGATTGGTCAGCTATTTGAGCCAGTAAATGGGGCTTTACTATTCTTGGGTAGCAGAATTAATTTTGCTTCCCTCCAGGCCTGAGGGCACACACTAGACTTAAATTGAAAAAGAAATAGCAAATAAGAGTGGCAACATCGTCCGCTATTATCCTCAGTAATTTTCCACCCAGATTGTCATACCCCGGTGGCTTGTCATTGTTGATAGACAACATTCATTTTTTCATTAACAATGTCTACACTGTATTTCTGATCAATTTTATGTTATTTTAATGGACAAAAAAAATCTGCTTTTCTTTCAAAAACAAGGACATTTCTAAGTGACCCCAAACGTTTGAACGGTAGTGTACATGTATATTTAGTTAATTTAGCAGACCCTTTTATCACACCATAGTGTCATCAGACCTTTGATACCATGAAAGTGAGCCACAAAATGTGAACTGCCAAAAAAAAGAAAATGGTATAGAAATTACAGCTCTCGAAGGTATCTTGTTACAAAATACCGTGGAGTGTATTTCAGCCCAATGTAATTCAAGTTACAAAATACTCAGAAGTCATTTAAATACATTGTAACAGAATTACTGCCCATCTGCATGTGTCTGTGTGTTTGTACTTTCTATGTTCATTTGTGTGCGCGCGTGTGTGCATGTTTGTATGTGTATATGCTGTCTAACATGTGAGAGAGCCTGTTCATGTAGCTCATTCCTGTGATCTTCACATTTAATCTGCTGATGTTGCTCTATATTCTCCAGGTAACAGTGTTACAAACCACCACACAGACTAATGCATCAGCTATCGCAAGTCCTATAGCAACTGCTAAGGCCAGCCATATACTTAAACTAACCCTGTAAGCACCCGTTAGAGTCACTCGCATAAAAACACCGGGCACAGCACTCAATTAACTATCGTGGTCCCAGATCTGTTTGCGATGGCATGACAATAACCATAGGAGTTGGCAATACAGCACAAACAGATCAGGGACCAGGCTATCAATTGGCATTACTAACCTAAAGCCACAGGTTCAGCCTATATTATTGAGAAAAGACCCAACCGGTCCTTCTGACTGACTAATCCTAGACCAGTGGCAATCGGAAATACATAGTATAATCATCTCGAAACAGACTGCAAGCTAAAAGCTAGCTATGGTCCAGGGGCATTATTGCATATTCCTCTACAAACACTGTTAGTAAAAGAACGTACATTAACACCTGCCTGGACCAGAGCTAGATATACTCTTAGTAGGATATTGTAGGTAGCAATTCCTTAATATTTCATAGTCTGCATGGTAGAATCAGAACAGTCTCAGTTCTAGGTTGGCTATGAACCACACTTCCAGATGGACAGCATAGTATCATGCATAACCAGACACTATCAGTATTAACCAGCAACAATATCATCACACACTGTCCCTCAATTCCTACACGGGCTCCTTGGCTCAAGGCAAGACACCTCAACAAGATAGCCTACCCGGCTAACACATTTTCGTTCCCAGAACGTAACGGGAAAGTTGTTTAGGAAACGTTACAGGAATGTTTTGTGCTAGCTGTCTCAACGTAAACTTTGATCTGAAGCCATTCTTCTGATGATTGTGATTTTGCTATTGTAAATGTTTGTAGGCTCATGTAGTCAAATTGTATCTATTCATTTATATTTTTTGTATCCTATTTTAATATATGAGAATTAACCAACGATATCAGGCCACACCCGGCCATGATTACAGACACCTGTGTGTGTCTTTTGACACTATATAAATGAGTCATTCCGCAGTGTTTGTCATTATACCCTGATGAAGACAGCTTGTCTGTCGAAATGTTGGACATAAATCATTTTGCATCTGAGCTCCTAGAGTGTGCGGCTCTCCTTTATTTATTTTTTAAGTGTTCCACTCCGCTAGCCAGCACCTCGCCTAAATAGGTGTGCGTTTCTTTCGCCTCTAGATTGTGCTAGCTGGCTAACATTTATATCTCAGCTATAGCTTCAAACTCCATGCTATAATATTTATGTTACTTTAGATCAGTGGTCGCCAACCGAGTAAGTAAAGTGTTCCCATGAGACAAACTCCGCCTACCCGGCGGAACGGCAAATCTGTGACTAAATCGAGTGCACCTACTGCGCTGCCCAATCGGATAGCTCAAATCACCGTGGCTACAGAACTTCCATGACCCTGGCCACAGCCAAGTTTAATATGAAATTACGTAGGCTAGTAGCCTAACTTTTAAAACTATGACCACAGAGAGACTCAACAAATACAGCAAAGAGCTGCTGTTTTTATGTGTGAGTTCATGTTTAAGTTTATATTCAGCACTGTCACTGTTTCATTCAACACTATTACAAAACGCGCTTCTCCGTACTTCCGCTCGGGCTGAAGCTGCAATGAATGAGTAGCCAAGTATCGACAGCCCTGCGTTGTATTGTTATTATTAGCTGCTCGTCATGACTATTTTTAATATTAAGGAATATTTAACTTTCTCTGGTCATAGGAACAACATGATTTCGTGCATGAGGCAGATGCGGTGTGACTCGAGCTTCGCCATCAGGTGGAAGACTGTGTCCCCTCTCTCTGGCCAGTCTCACTGAAGGAAAGGAAGGAGAGAGCAGGGACCGTGAAACGGAAAATTGGTGCGTGCATATGTATTCACCCCCTTTGCTATGAAATCCATAAATAAGATCTGGTGCGACCAATTACCTTCAGAAGTCACACAATTAGTTAAATAAAGTCAACCTGTGTGCAATCTAAGTGTCACATGATCTGTCACATGATATCAGTATATATATACACCTGTTCTGAAAGGCCCCAGAGTCTGCAACACCACTAAGCAAGGGAAACACCATACAAGCAGCACCACGAAGACCAAGGAGCTCTCCAAACAGGTCAGGGACAAGGTTGTGGAGAAGTACAGATCAGGGTTGGGTTATAAAAAAAAATATCTGAAACTTTGAACATTCCACGGAGCACCATTAAATCCATTGTAAAAAAATAAAGAATATGGCACCATAACAAACCTGCCAAGAGTGGGCCACACACCAAAACTCACGGACCAGGAAAGGAGGGCATTATTCAAAGAGGCAACAAAGAGACCAAAGATAACCCTGAAGGAGCTGCAAAGCTCCACAGCAGAGATTGGAGTATCTGTCCATAGGACCACTTTAAGCCCTACTCTCCACAAAGCTGAGCTTTATGGAAGAGTGGCCAGAAAAAAGCCATTGCTTAACGAAAAAAATAAGCAAACGCATTTGTTTGCCAAAAGGCATGTGGAAGACTCCACATACATATGGAAGAAGGTATTCTAAATGTAGCTTTTTGGCCCATCAACGCTATATCTGATGCAAACCCAACACCACTCATCACCCCGAGAACACCATCCCCACAGTGAAGAATGGTGTTGGCAGCATCATGCTGTAGGGACTGGGAAACTGGTCCGAATTGAAGGAATGATGGATGGTGCTAAATACAGGGAAATTCTTGAGGGAAACCTGTATTTGGTCTTCCAGAGATTTGACACTGGGACGGACGTTCACCTTCCAGCAGGACAATGACCCTAAGAATACTGCTAAAGCAACACTCGAGTGGTTTAAGGGGCAACATTTAAATGTCTTGGAATGGCCTAGTCAAAGCCCAGACCTCAATCCAATTGAGAATCTGTGGTATGATTTAAAGATAGCTGTACACCAGTCGGAACCCATCCAACTTGAAGGAGCTGGAGAAGTTTGCCTTGAAGAATGGGCAAAAATCCCAGTGGCTAGATGTGCCAAGTTTATAGAGGCATACCCCAAGAGACTTGCAGCTGAAATTTCTTCAAAAGGTGGCTCTACAAAGTATTGACTTTGGGGGGGTGAATAGTTATTTTTTTGTCTTATTTCTTGTTTGTTTCACAATAAAGAAGTATTTTGCGTCTTCAAAGTGGTAGGCATGTTGTGTAAACCAAATGATACAAACCCCCCAAAAATCCATTTTAATTCCAGGTTGTAAGGCAACAAAATAGGAAAAATGCCAAAGGGGATGAAAACTTTCGCAAGCCATTTCAATTCATGCTCCACAGTGACTCACTGTGATCTATTTTGTTATCAAAGCTCGAGTTTTGAAATATAATATGGTCTGATTAACAATATTGGCAGGCCAATCATATAGCCTGCCAATATGGCCAATGGTAATGTGCTAGGCCTACTGCCCAAACCTCATTTCTACAAAACTGTTTGTGTGAGGTTAATGTAAAAGTACAAATCTGAGCAGTAGATCTCAGCTTGCTTTTTGACTGCGAAAATGATCTTGACTCAGAAAAGGTTGTTGACCACTGCTTTGGATGAATAAAGGTAGAGAGAAAGAACACACAGACAACAGATGAGGCCTCCTTGAATGATATTTGAAAACAATGAACCAAACCGCAAGCTGCCTGGGAGAGATGATCTCAATCAGTGTTCCCCAACCACGTGCATGCCCCGCTAATCTTTCCCCCCAAACCCCTGTCCTCTCGTGCCCAGACTGCCAGAAACACGGATTAGTCCTTGTTCTTTGTGCCATCCTATTCCAACATGAGCCTGCGCGCGCTCCCCTGCATTGCATGTTTTCACGAGCATCCCCAGGCAAAAGGTGGTAGTAGGGTTTTTGGAGTCAGTGAGGTGAAGAGTTAGGATATGTAGAGCTTAGGTTTGAATGTCAAAAAAATAAAGGTGCTTTGTTTTTGGAGTCGGAGATGTGTGTGTGTGTGTGTGAGTGTGTGCACGAGCACAGATGCATAATGTCTGTGTTTATTGAGGCCATGGCAGAGCTACTGTTTACTTTTTCATAGCATAAGACCTCTGTTCAGACTACATAACTGTATTTAGGAAAGACTTAGTCTCCTAATACCTTGTTGGCACGCGCTGTTCTCTGCAATGGACAATACAATTGCCAGCCTTGATCCACAAAGAACCATTTGAACAACACATGTGCCGCATTTCAATGAATTATTAGCACTTTCTTATTCCAAGGCTACAACGTTTGGGCATATAAGTACCGACATCGTCTGCCCCGTGACGGTTGGATTCGATCGATGCGCTCCCTAAAGTAGCAGTCTAGCTATCTGGCGCCCCTGCAATGCTGAAAAGGGAGGGTTGAGGGGGGTCCGACTCCGACACTGCGTCTAAAATAAATCTGAATTTCGTTCAGCGCTCCTCCTCAAATTCAATTCGATAACCCCCCTTCGCATTTAACCATGTAACTTGCGTACCAAAACTGACCTGTGGTGAGATGTGGTCTGAAGCGCATACAGTGAAAAAAGTATAGGCTACTGCATGAGGCTTTTTTGTCCGCCCTCCCGTCCCCACTTCTGCAACCCCACAAACGTCAATCAATTATGAAATCGAGGACAACTATGCGCATTCAAGACGTGCATCTTGACGAACTGCGGTTTCATTGATAAATATCCATGTTGAACGGGTGACTCCATAAAACGTCATCAAGACAGGCACTTTGGGCCATGCAGAAAATCCGGTCATGCGTAATTCGGAGCACAAAACGAAAAATATAATCAAAATATTGAACGTACGGTTTTATGAAACTGTTAGCCTACCTGCATTTTGTCGGACGTAAACACGTCGGTATCTACCTCGCAGGCGATAATGGTCACCATCTCCAGTTTCATATTTATAGATGGCATTCCCTTTCGTAGCTAATAAATAAATAAATAAAATATTTCGTTGGGTTCTTGTCTGCTTCAGAGAAAGTGCAGTCACAGCCTCGCAGGTGATTGTACACTCCAATGGGTTTGCTTCGGATGAAGTGGTGTCCTCGCAGTTTGGGTGCGCTATAGGAAGTGATGCTGCAGCTGTAAACTCTCACTCTCCTACTCTCACTCTCCGCTTCAATACAGAACGACCGTCAGAAGCGCTCGCGAGCGCACCAACCAGCGCGCGCTCAGGCACAACATTGACGTCATGCCTCATTTGTTCGTTTAGCGATGCTGTAGGGAGGAGGCACTGCAGCTTGTAGCCCACGGAGCGTTTCTACTGCCTCCCTAACTGCCTCCCTTTATTTCTTTCTCCTTCTCGTTTAGCCAATGAACATAACTGCGAAAATAACTCTGAAATGATGTATCCTAGGCCTACTTCTCCCAACAATAATAATCAGGACTGCCTATAAGCACAGTCCACAAAAATAGCCTGGAATTGAATTTGATAATGTCTTGGTTCCATAGAATAGGCCTAGGCTACTTTCTCTCTGACATGGAACGCACCATGCTCAATCAAATGAAATAAGTCAGTTTGTGTTTACTCAAGTTCAAAGTGATATGCATGCTCATGTTATATACCCATCCTTTCCCACAACATGTGTAGTGACCCTATTGAATATGTATTTATGGGGTAGGCTGTCTGTATGCTTCAGTAGTCTTTTGTCATTATAATGTTCCCAGTGCATTTGATCGTAAAGTGCCTGGTGCAAATACAGAACAATCCAGACAAATCCAGTATAGTCTGCTAATATGTTGTGGACCTTGCAGAAGCAGCCTGTAGTACAATAACTTACCACAATTGTCATATCTCCCTTACTCATTATGATGATGCCATGTGACATGTGCATTCTCACTCTCAACTTCATCTGATTGGCCCAAACTTCTGACAGACTTCAGTATTGCATTAACTCACACTCCTCAACTCCAGCACAAGCTCTCAGTTTCATCATTCACTAGCTAAGACAATAAAAATTGTCATAAGCCATGATGAGTAGGCAATAGGCTGGAGGGAGTGGGCTGTCTGTCTGTGTGTCATGTAATTTACCACAGGGCACATTGTCCAGAGAGACAGGCAACCATGCGAGCCAGATATTATCCACTGTTAACTGGGGTGGCTCAATCTGGTTCTGACCGGCCTGAGGCTATGGCCCCGCTGTTAGTGTGAATTGACTAAGAAGCACTATGTTGCTAGAGTAGAATGGAATATAATATAATCGAATGGGATGGTGTTACACTTTTTGATCCATTATCATAGTACTACTTTCTATTAGTAATATCATGCAATTATTATAAAATATGAGTAGATTGAGGATGTGCTCCCCTTTAGAGTTTCTTACTAATTTCAAATGATCTGTCAGCATTTTCTAAACTCATCTTAAAATCTATTTGTAATAAAACCATCATCTACCCTCATTAATCCAGTGTTCTCAGAGAGGTTTATCCTCCTTGCAAATATATCTGTGAAATTAATATTTTTACTCTATGAATTGCAATTATATATATTTTGAGAGTGTCCTGGATATTCAACCGTCATTCCCCTCACCAGATCCTTGATTAATAGGGGACCTAAAATTGTCACACTGTCACGCCCTGGCCTTAGTTATCTTTGTTTTCTTTATTATTTTGGTTAGGTCAGGGTGTGACATGGGGGATTTATGTGTTTTGTCTGGTCTAGGGGTTTTGTATGTTTATGGGGTGTTATCTAGTCTAGGTGTTTATGGAAGTCTATGGTTGCCTAGATTGGTTCTCAATTAGAGGCAGGTGTTTATAGTGGTCTCTGATTGGGAACCATATTTAGGCAGCCATGTTCTTTGGGTATTTTGTGGGTGATTGTCTTCTGTCTTTGTGTCATTGCACCAGATAGGACTGTTTGGGTTTTCACATTTGTTGTTTTGTATTTTGTATTGTTCTCGTATGGTCTTTATTAAACATGTTGAACTCTAACCACGCTGCATTTTGGTCCTCCTCTCCTTCAGCGGAAGAAAGCCGTTACATCCACTCATAAAAGGTTACTTCAGACCACAGAAGTACACAAAGAACTGTCCCTAAAGTTGACTGTACCAGGGTTATCATCCTTGCCATTCCAAATAAAATTTTGATTATTTATTTGGCTGACATGCTAACCACACCGCTCGTGTCGCATTTTCGAGCGTTGCAAAATAAGTGTACAGATGCATGTTATTCAATCATTGCACCTACACTGCCCGCGAGCACCACTGGCGTCTGCGTTGCCATGCGCTAAAATAGAAGTTAGTTCTATTTGTGACGCTGAACGCAGTGCAAGTCCTGCCTCTCCCATCCCCTCATTGGTTTATTTATAGAAGCAGATACCTACGGGCCATCTCCTCATTGGTTATACCCACGTGGGTGATTGAAAGATGAATTGAGGTTGATCAGTTCATGAACTGAGGTTGATCTAGATACTTTTTGTAACCTCTTTGGATTACAACCAAATTATGATACGTGTACTATATTATGTATTGGATCACAAAAAATACAACTTTGACATTACTGTGTAGTTTACCAACAAAATGGTCTGGTGTTGATGTGGACATACTCAGTTTTCATATCCCGTAGGAAAGAAATTCTCACTGCAATACATTTTATTAGAAATTGAGCAAGAATTGATAAGATCTTGCTACCACCGAAAGGAAAATACCTGTCTGTGGAAAAATCACCCTGATTAACTCTTTAGTAATAACCCAGTTTATCTACAGTGCATTTGGAAAGTAATTCAGACCCCTTGACTTTTTCCACATTGTTACTTTAAAGCCTTTAAAGCCTTATTCTAAAATGTATTAAAATGTGTGCCAAACTTTTAGCGGCATACCCAAGAAGACTCAAGGCTGTGATCGCTGCCAAAGGTGCTTCAACAAAGTAAAGGGTCATGAATACTTATGTAAATGTAATTTCAGTTTTTTTATATACATTTGCAAAAATCTAAAAAAAACAGTTTTTGCTCCGTCATTAAGGGGTATTGTGTGTAGATGAGGGGGAAAACAATTTAAACCATTTTAGAATAAGGCTGTAACGTAACAAAAAGTCAAGGGGTCTAAATACTTTGAATAGTACAACAAAAATGATGGTTAAACTCAAATAAACTAATTTTTTTTTTTATATATATATAATGGGAATTACAATTTTTAGGACGGTATAATCTTTGTAAATTATATCCTAAATAGGACTGGTGGAGTTATGCCACACATGCAGCTAACAAAAATATATGGAAATGTCTGCTCTACTCAAAAGTAGAACCAACGAATTGCAACATTACCAAAAATGGAACATGCAAGGGGGAAATAGTAAGGAGCTTCTGTCGGCCCTGCGTTATAGACCAACATTGGTTGAAGAAAATTGTGATAAATAAAAAAAAGTTTAAGGACCAAAACATTTACAGCTGTGCCATATGGATTGCAAAATAGTTGGGAATAGATTTTCGATTTGCCGATTCCATGGCACTTGAAATATGAACTGATTGGCAAAACGACGACGGATTCAAAACTTAAGAGTTTTTCAATTTAAATGATTATACAAAATTCTTGCAATCAATAGAACTGTAACGGTCGTATGCTGAAGGAGGATCGGACCAAAGTGCAGCGTGGTAAGTGTTCATGATTTATTATTAACACTGAACACTAGAACAAAATAACAAAGTGAGAAACCGAAACAGTCCTGTCATGTGCAGAACACTAAACAGAAAACAACTACCCACAAAACACAGGTGGGAAAAGGCTACCTTAAGTATGGTTCCCAATCAGAGACAACGATAGACAGCTGTCACTGATTGAGAAGCATACCCGGCCAAAACAAAGAAATACAAAACAGACAAATGAACATAGAATGCCCACCCAAATCACACCCTGACCAAACCAAAAGAGACATAAAAAGCTCTCTAAGATCAGGGCGTGACAAGAACGCTATATATATATATATATATATATATCCCAGCTCTGCAGATTTTGCTGGGTCTGTTTTGGTACTGTCCTGAAGAATAGCTGAAGAATTGCAACATTTACCTGGAGCTAACTCCTGGGTGATTCTAAAAGTCATAGTTAATTGATCAACAATATAATAATATATATATATTTTTTACAATCTGTAGAAACTATGAGAATAGAAAGATTCAAAACTTTTGTGAAACATCTCAGCTCAATTAAAACATATATGGCAAATTTAATACAAAAATGGATGATGTTAAGAAATAGATGAGGGTTGAGTGGAGCTGAAGGGTTGGACTAAAAACAACAAGAAAACTAACGTAAAATACAGTTGAAGTCGGAAGTTTACATACACTTAGGTTGGAGTCATTAAAACCTGTTTTTCAACCACTCCACAAATTTCTTGTTTACAAACTATAGTTTTGGCAAGCCGGGTAGGACATCTACTTTGTGCATGACAAGTAATTTTTCCAACAATTGTTTACAGACAGATTATTTCACTTATAATTCACTGTATCACAATTCTAGTGGGTCAGAAGTTTACATACACTAAATTGAATGTGCTTTTAAACAACTTGTAAAATTCCAGAAAATGTCATGGATTTAGAAGCTTCTGATAGGCTAATTGACATCATTTGAGTCAATTGGAGGTGTACCTGTGGATGTATTTCAAGGCCGACCTTCAAACTCACTGCCTCTTTGCTTGACATAATGGGAAAACCAAAAGAAATCAGCAAGACTTGTAGACCTCCACAAGTCTGGTTCATCCTTGGGAGCAATTTCCAAATGCCTGACGGTACCACGTTCATCTGTACAAACAATAGTATGCAAGTATAAAAACCATGGGACTACGCAGCCGTCATATCTATCAGGAAGGAGATGTGTTGTGTCTCCTAGAGATGAACGTACTTTGGTGCGAAAAGTGCAATCAATCCCAAAACAACAGCAAAGGACCTTGTGAAGATGCTGGAGGAAACAAGTACAAAAGTATCTATATCCACAGTAAAACGAGTACTATATTGACAACCTGAAAGGCCGCTCAGCAAGGAAGAAGCCACTGCTCCAAAACTGCCATGAAAAAGCCAGACTACGGTTTGCAACTGCACATGGGGATAAAGATCATAAAATGTCCTCTGGTCTGATGACACAAAAATAGAACTGTTTGGCCATAATGACCATTGTTATGTTTGGAGGGAAAAGGTGGAAGCTTGCAAGCCGAAAAACACCATCCCAACCGTGAAGCATGGGGGTGGCAGCATCATGTTGTGGGGGTGCTTTGCTATAAGAGGGACTGGTGCACTTCACAAAATAGATGGCGTCGTGAGGTAGGAAAATGATGTAGATATATTGAAGCAATCTCAAGACATCAGTCAGGAAGTTAAAGCTTGGTTGCAAATGGGTCTTCCAAATGGACAATGACCTCAAGCATACTTCCAAAGTTGTGGCAAAATGGCTTAAGGACAACAAAGTCAAGGTATTGGAGTGGCCATCACAAAGCCCTGACCTCAATCCCATAGAAAATTTGTGGGCAGAACTGAAAAAGCGTGTGCGAGCAAGGAGGCCTATACAAACCTGACTCAGTTACACCAGCTCTGTCAGGAGGAATGGGCCATAATTCACCCAACTTATTGTGGGAAGCCTGTGGAAGGCTACCCAAAATGTTTTTACCCAAGTTAAACAATTTAATGACAATGCTACCAAATACTAATTGAGTGTATGTAAACTTCTGTCCCACTGGGAATGTGATGAAAAAATAAATAATTAATTAATTCTTTCTACTATTATTCTGACATTTCACATTCTTAAAATAAAGTGGTGATCCTAACTGACCTAAGACAGGGAAGTTTTACTAGGATTAAATGTCAGGAATTGTGAAAAATTGAGTTTAAATGTATTTGGCTAAGGTGTATGTAAACTTCCGACTTCAACTGTATACTGTGTCCGTAAAATGTATATAGGTTCCGAACTTTTGTGAAACAGCAAAGTAAAAAATATATGACATCTACATTGTAGACGACATCAAAACTATGAAATAACAAATATGGAATCATTTAGTAACCTAAGAAGTTTTATACAAATCAAAATATATTTTATATTCTTCAAAGTAGCTACCCTTTGCCTTGATGACAGCTTTGCAAAAACTCTTGGCATGATCTCAACCAGCTTCATGTAGTCACCTAGAATGCATTTCAATTAATAGGTGTACCTTGTTAAAAGTTCATTTGTGGAATTTCTTTCCTCCTTAATGCGTTTGAGCCAATCAGTTGTGTTGTGACAAGGTAGGGGTGGTATACAGAAGATAGCTCTATTTGGTCAAAGACCAAGTCCATATTATGGCAAGAACAGCTCGAATAAGCAAAGAGAAATGACAGTCCATCATTACTTTAAGACATTACAATTTTAAGAACTCACTCAAAAAACAAAAAACATAGCTACTAGAACTAACTCGTTAGTAAACCCGCTACAATCATGCAATACAGTGTACGGTCAGCAGCAAGTAGTTTAGCAGTTACACCGGCGGACCACGGTGGCAATAAGTGAATAAAACCAAAATTGTTCCTCGACTTGGAAGACTTCTAGTGTTGGATAGCCATAGCCAGCTAGCTAACATTGCATCCCTCTCTGTTTGAGCTGGGTGTTTGTGTAGGATAAACTAGCTAGCTGCATTCGCTAGTTAAGTAGGCCAAGTCAAAGTGAACAAAATATCTCTCATTTTTTAATACATTTGTTAAACTGTTCCAAGTATTGTCTTTCTCTTGGAGTCAACTACTGACCATAGTTTATACACTGCAGTGCTAGCTAGCTGTGGCCTATGCTTTCAGTACTAGATTCATTCTCTGATTCTTTGATTGGATGGACAACATGTCAGTTCATGCTGCAAGAGCTCTGATAGGTTGGAGGACGTCCTCTGGAAGACATTTACAATGTCTACACTGAATCCAACCCACAAATGCTGATGCTCCAGATACTCAACTAGTCTAAAGAAGGCCAGTTTTATTGCTTATTTATTCATAACAACATGTTCAGCTGTGCTAACGTAATTGCAAAAGGGTTTTCTTCTTTTCTTTCAAAAACAAGGACATTTCTAACTGACCCCAAACTTTTGAACGGTAGTGTAGATTCTTATTCTTTTCTATTGGTATCATGATGAAGATAAGCCTACTCTCAACGTAAGACCCTATGCCTGCTCCTTAACAAAACAGAGTGAGGGTATGAAAGAGATGAAACATGGATCAAAAAAGCTTGGGCTCGGTTTCAAAATATCACCTTTTCTTTATTACTGTATGACTGCGGTTCCGTGGAAAAAAATATTATTTGTATTTTATTCTGTTATTTTCCATTATATTCTTGTCTGTTTAATAAACGGAATAGTTTAACTATTGATTTCATATGCATGGTGCAGACATTTAGCATATAGGCTGCACAGACCAGAAACATCATTCAACTCAAAATATGCCATTCTATTCTTTTGAAAATATATTTGATTAGTCTTATAATATTTCCTATGACCTGCCTACAACAAATGAATAATGGATTTCTTTGTTATGGTGTATATTCAATGGATTTATTCAAATAGATGTCCACCCACAACGGCCCTTATCTACTCCCACTCCTAAACTTGCAGGCATGTGCACTGGAGATATAATGGGCTTATCCTGGCAATAACGTGGTAAATGAGACTGTATGAACTGGGCTCTTAAAAACATTGCCAGATTATTTATTTTTTTACCGGCAATATTTATTTTTTACCGGTAAAGTCTGTCTGTACAGGGTCACACACACACACACACACGACCCCCTGAGGTGTTTCTTTGGTCTTGCAATTCTACACATTTGGCCATGTGATGGCGAGAAAATTTCACAGTTTCAAAGCAAATTTCCTGCATTTCTACACATTTCGCCATAGGATGGAGAAAAATATTGGCCGTTTTAAAGCCAATTTCCTGCAATTCTACACATTTTGCCATGTTCATATGATATCTGAGTGAGAGTGACTTGGGGGCCCCCTGGAGGTCAGGAACACGGTCAGTAATTTGGCCATGATTACTACAAGGTGTAGATAGCTGGTTAGGATAGCTTACCTAGCAATCTATAAATTGTTTGCCAACATGGGCTAATTGAATGACAGTCAGAGACTGACAAAAGAGGAAAACTGCTGATGTGCTACCAAATTTAAAAATTGAACGTTGTGTATTCTACTATCCTAACTAACAGTAAGTTGAGACCCCGACTGACTTCCTTTCTTGGTTGGGGGCTCCCGTATGTCGCTAATGCCTAAAAATAGCACTGTTCCCCCCCCCCCCCCCCACACACACACACACAATCACTGTGCCCTCGCAGCGATGGAGGCTGCCAGTGCCACACTTCCTCACTCGGCCCTGCTCAGCCACCCCCTGGCGCCACTGCAGCTGCCGTAATTTAGGCCGAGCTAATAATAAAACAAAGCAGCCAAGTACAGGCATAGGGAGCCAGGGGGAGACAGCGAGAGAGAAAGGGAGCATGTGGGGAGAGAGGGTAAGGGAATAAGAAAGAGAGTGAATGGAGAGCAGAAAGAGAAAGAACAGAGCGTTAAAGAGAGGAGTGAACAAGAGAGAGAAAGGAAGAGAAACAGAGAAAGGAGGGGGGAGAGAGAAAGAGTCATGGGGAACAGGGAAAAATCAAGAACGAGAAAGAGATAGCGAGAAGCCAGGTGCAGAGGACAAACCTGGATGAGAGCACAGCCGAGGAAGACCAGTACTGAACAAATGATAGGAAGAGTATTCCTTAAATGCATTATAACGCGTGATGTACACTATTAGAAAGAAAGGTGCTATCTAGAACCTTAAAGTGCTATTCGGCTGTCCCCATAGGAGAACCCTTTTAAGTACCCTTTTTGGTTGCAGGTAAAAACCCTTTTGGGTTCCATGTAGAACCCTTTAACATTTTGTTATGTTACAGCCTTATTCTACAATGGATTCAATTGTTCCCCCCTCCCTCAATCGACACAGAATACCCCATAATGACAAAGCAAAACATGTTTAGAATTTTTGCAAATCTATATATAAAGAAGAAAAAAAAAAATCACATTTACATAAGTATTCAGAACCCTTTACTCAGTGCTTTGTTGAAGCACCTTTGGCAGCGATTACAGCCTCGAGTCTTCTTGGGTATGATGCTACAAGCTTGGCACAACTGTACTTGGAGTTTCTCCCATTCTTCTCTGCAGATCCTCTCAAGCTCTGTCAGGTTGGATGGTGAGCGTCGATGCACAGCTATTTCAGGTCTCTCCAGAGATGTTCGATCGGGTTCAAGTCCGGGCTCTGGCTGTGCCTCTCAAGGACATCCTGTAGGGATGGTGCCAGGTTTCCTGCAGACGTGACGCTTTGGATTCAGGCCAAAGAGTTCAATCTCGGTTTCATCAGACCAGAGAATCTTGTGTGCCTTTTGGCAAACTCCAAGCGGGCTGTCAAGTGCCTTTTACTGAGGAGTGGCTTCTGTCTTGTTGCTCTATCATAAAGGCCTGATTGGTGGAGTGCTGTAGAGATGGTTGTCCTTCTGGAAGGTTCTCCCCTCTCCACAGGGGAACTCTGGAGTTCTGTCAGAGCGACTATCTTCTCCCCCGATTGCTCAGTTTGGCCGGGCGGCCAGCTCTAGGAAGAGTCTTGGTTTTTCCAAACTTCTTCCATTTAAGAATGATGGAGGCCACTGTGTTCTTGGGGACCTTCAATGCTGCAGAAATTCTTGGTACCCTTCCCCAGATTTGTGCCTCGACACAATCCTGTCTGAGCTCTACGGACAATTCCTTCGACCTCATACTGTAGCTTGGTTTTTGCTCTGACATGCACTGTCAACTGTGTGACCTTATATAGACAGGTGTGTGCCTTTCCAAATCATGTTCAATCAATTGAATGTACCACAGGTGGACTCAGTCAAGTTGTAGAAACATCTCAAGGATGATCATTGGAAACGGGATGCACCCAAGCTCAATTTCGAGTCTCATAGCAAAGGGTCTGAATAGTTACGTAAATAAGGTATTTCTGTTTATTTGACTAAATCTGCAGAAATGTCTAAAAATCTGTTTTTACTTAGTCATTATGGGGTAGTGTGTGTAGATTGATAAAGATTTTTTATTTATTTAATCCATTTTAGAATAAGGCTGTAACGTCTGTAAGGGGTCTGTATACTTTCCAAATGCGCTGTATGTCAGCCTGAATAGCCAGCAGCTGGAAAGACAAGAGGATAAACAAATATTGAAGACAGCACAGTGTTCCAAGACTTAAGTGTGTCATTTCCATGAGGCAAGCAGACAGATAGAAGTAGCATTGTTATTTACGAAACCCACAGGCTCATAAATGCAAGGGATGGAACTTTGCTTAAGGATAGAATGTGTTCCTATTCCTTTTTAGTCTCTCTCCTATTTTTACAATGCCGTTACGAGATCTACAGTTGAAGTCGGAAGTTTACATATACCTTAGCCAACTACTTTTAAACTCAGTTTTTCACAAATCCTGACATTTAATCGAAGTAAAGAAATCCCTGTTTTAGGTCAGTTAGGATCACCACTTTATTTTAAGAATGTGAAATGTAAGAATAATAGTAGAGAGAATCATTTATTTCAGATTTAATTTCTTCCATCACATTCCCAGTGGGTCAGAAGTTTACATGCTACCAAATATCAATTGAGTGTATTGCCTTTAAATTGTTAAACTTGGGTCAAACGTTTCAGGTAGCCTTCCACAAGCTTTCCACAATAAGTTGTGAATTTTGGCCCATTCCTCATGACTGGTGTAACTGAATCAGGTCCGTAGGCCTCCTTGCTCGCACATGCTTTTTCAATTCTGCCCACAAATTTTCTATGGGATTGAGGTCAGGGCTTTGTGATGGCCACTCCAATACCTTGACTTTGTTGTCCTTAAGCCATTTTGCCACAACTTTGGAAGTATGCTTGAGGTCATTGTCCATTTGGAAGACCCATTTGCAACCAAGCTTTAACTTCCTGACTGATGTCTTGAGATTGCTTCAATATATTTACATCATTTTCCTACCTCATGATGCCATCTATTTTGTGAAGTGCACCAGTCCCTCCTATAGCAAAGCACCCCCACAACATGATGCTTCCACCCCCATGCTTCACGGTTGGGATGGTGTTCTTCGGCTTGCAAGCTTCCGCCTTTTCCCTCCAAACATAACGATGGTCATTATGGCCAAACAGTTCTATTTTTGTTTCATCAGACCAGAGGACATTTTATGATCTTTATCCCCATGTGCAGTTGCAAACCGTAGTCTGGCTTTTTTTACGGCAGTTTTTGAGCAGTGGCTTCTTCCTTGCTGAGCGGCCTTTTAGGTTGTCAATATAGGACTTGTTTTACTGTGGATATAGATACTTTTGTACTTGTTTCCTCCAGCATCTTCACAAGGTCCTTTGCTGTTGTTCTGGGATTGATTTGCACTTTTCGCACCAAAGTACCAAAGTTTAATCTCTAGGAGACACAACACATCTCCTTCCTGAGCGATATGACAGCTGCGTAGTCCCATGGTGTTTATACTTGCGTACTATTGTTTGTACAGATGAACATGGTACCGTCAGGTGTTTGGAAATTGCTCCCAAGGATGAACCAGAGGTCTACATTTTTTTTTCTTCTATGGGCTTGCTGATTTCTTTTGATTACCCCATTATGTCAAGCAAAGAGGCACGGAGTTTGAAGGTAGGCCTTGAAATACATCCACAGGTACACCTCCAATTGACTCAAATGATGTCAATTAGCCTATCAGAAGCTTCTAAAGCCATAACATCATGTTCTGTAATTTTCCAGGCTGTTTAAAAGGCAGTCAATTTAGTGGAATTGTGATACAGCAAATCATAAGTGAAATAATCTGTCTGTAAACAATTGTTGAAAAGATTACTTGTGTCCTGCACAAAGTAGATGTTCTAACCCGACTTGCCAAAACTATAGTTTGTTAACAAGAAATTTGTGGAGTAGTTTAAAAACCAGTTTTAATGACTCCGACCTTAGTTTATGTAAACCTCCGACTTCAACTGTAGCTAACATGCCAGGGAAATAAAAATAGACTGTACCTTTAGAGAGATATAAATGACAGGAGAGGAATAAATAGAGCTTGAGAGAGAAGGGATAAAAGAGAGATGGAGAGTAATTAAGGGCAAGAGAGATGGATAAAGACAAGGATAAGTGGAGAGAAAGAGACATTGGGGAAGAAAGAAAAAGAGAGGAACAGAGAGTGTAATACATAGATTTTTCATCCTCCAGCAAGCCTCCCTGCCAGGCAAATTGCAGCGGCAAAATGCATAAGCAAAGAACAAGACGATGTCCTTTCCAAAGGACACAATAACAGTATACTTTAAATGTCATCCCCTCCTCCAAAAACAACAACCTGCATAAAACTTTGGTTATCGAACTTCAACAAGGTAGCATTTATTGAAATTTCCCATGTGAAACTGCAATTTACAATTGAGGTGAAAACGTTATTCTAAACTGCAATTTTGAAGTGTTTTTTGTTGTTGTAAGGGCAGTCATTATATCTTGTGACAGACGTGCAAAAAATGTCCCTGTGGATGCTGAGATCAGCCATTACAAGACCATGAACTTGACTATGAGTAAGGCTTACCTCACCAAAGATTTCCAGAAGTCTTCCAGAGGAATGGACGATGGACACACTCTGCAACAGTGCATCATGGGTGACCTTCAGCTCTCTGTGCGCCCTCCCGCACGTTCCCCCTACGGGACAGAGACCCCAAAATAGATGGACAACATAACACGCGCAGCACAGCAGCTCCATCCAATATGATCTTTTTCCTTCAGACTGGCTTTAATCTCTCGGTTCTAGATACAAACAAACAGAGGCCACAACACTAACCTCTGCTCTGCTGCTCCCCAACTGTACAAACAGTCAATGCTGTGCTTTCACCATAGTGTACTATAGCACGAATTGCAGGGTTTCAATCAAATCGGGAAGTGATGAAATAAAAATAATGAATGAACTTTTGTAATTGTTTATCCTCTTCGGTCTGTTGTGAAGCAATGTTTTCAATTATTAAATTGGAATTTCAGTTTACTCCCTGAATTGACTGTTTTCAATTCGAATTGACCCTAACCACTCTGACCAATTGTAAATTCGGAGTTGAGGGTTACATGGCACAGTGCACAATGACAATACAATGCCATCAGGGGGATGATGTTACTCCTGAACGAAAATATAAATGCAACAATTTCAAAGATTTTACTGAGTTACAGTTCATATAAGGAAATCAGTCATTTGAAATAAATGAATGAGCCCATAATCTATGGATTTCACATGACTGGGAATACAGATACGCATCGGTTGGTCACAGATACCTTAAAAAAAAAAAGTAGTGGCGTGGATCAGAAAACAGTCCATATCTGGTGTGATCACCATTTGCCTCATGCACAGCTCAACACATCTCCTTCGCATAGAGTTGATCAGGCTGTTGATTGTGGCGTGTGGAATGTTGTCCCACTCCTCTTCAATGGCTGTGCAAAGTTTCTGGATATTGGTGGGAACTGGAACACACTGTCGTACACGTCAATCCAGAGCATCCCAAACTATACGTTGATCCAGAGCATTCCAAACATGCTCAATGGGTGACATGTCTGGTGAGTATGCAGGCCAAGGAAGAATTGGGACATTTTCATCTTCCAGGAATTGTGTACAGATCCTTGTGACATGGGGCCGTGCATAATCATGCTCAAACATGAGGTGATGGCGGGGCGGATGAATGGCACGACAATGGCCCTCAGGATCGCATCACGATATCTCTGTGTATTCCTATTGCAATCAATAAAATGCTATTGTGTTCATTGTCCTTAGCTTATCCCTGCCCATAACCGCACCGCCACCATGTGGCACTCCGTTCACAACATTGACAGCAGAAAATTGTTCATGCACACGACGCTATACTCACTGTTTGCCATCTGCCAAGTACAGTTGAAACCGGGATTCATCAGTGAAAAGCACACTTCTCCTGCATGCCAGTGGCCATCGAAGGTGAGCATTTGCCCACTGACGTCAGTTACGACATCGAACTGCAGTCAGGTCAAGACTTCCTTGAGACTGTTTCTGACAGTTTGCTCAAATGCTCAAAAATTATGTTGGAGGTGGCTTATGGTAGAGAAAGGAACATTAAATTATCTGACAACAGCTCTGGTAGACATTCCTGCTGTCAGCATGCCAATTGCACGCTCCCCCAAAACTTGAGAAATCTCTGGCGTTGTGTGACAAAATTGCACATTTTAGAGTGGCCTTTTACTGCACCTGTGTAATGCTCATGTTGTTTAATCAGCTTCTAGATATGCCACACCTGTCAGGTGGATGGATTATCTTGACAAAGAGGAAATGCTCATTAACAGGGATGTTAACAAATTTGTGGACAAAATTTGAGAGAAATAAGCTTTTTGTGCAGATGGAAAATGTATTCAGTATAGTTAAGCTTAATATAACTACAATGTATTGGATTTTCCTGGTGTTCAAAGCACTAGATTGTATGGAGATACTAATAAATAACTTTTTTTTGCACTACCAATGCTGCGCTACTGTTTCATTGCAATGTCTGTACCACAAAGAGCATTGTCTTATGGTTTTGGGATGGGGGTTCTACTTTAATCATGATTCATGATTAAATGATTGATTAAATCACTGAATGATTGACATTGACCTCATCCCGACAGTAGAGGATGCCTGGTTATTCTTTAAAAGTGCCTTCCTCACCATCTTAAATAGGCATGCCCCATTCAAAAAAATGTAGAACCAGGAATAGATATAGTCCTTGGTTCACTCCAGACCTGTCTGCCCTTGACCAGCACAAAAACATCCTGTGGCGTTCTGCATTAGCAGAATATGCAACTTTTCAGGGAAGTTAGGAACCAATATACACAGGCAGTTAGGAATGTTAAGGCTAGCTTTTTTAAACAGAAATGTGCATCCTGCAGTACAAACTCAAAAAAGTTCTGGGACACGCTCAAGGTCCTTAACGATATCATAACCGGCATTGATAAGAGACATTACTGTGCAGCTGTATTCATCGACCTGGCCAAGGCTTTCGACTCTGTCAATCACCACATTCTTATTGGCAGACTCAACAGCCTTGGTTTCTCAAATGATTGCCTCGCCTGGTTCAACAACTACTTCTCTGATAGATCTCAATGTGTCAAATCGGAGGGCCTGTTGTCCGGACCTCTGGCAGTCTCTATGGGGGTGCCACAGGGTTCAATTCTCGGGCCGACTCTCTTATCTGTATACATCAATGATGTCACTCTTGCTGCTGGTGATTCTCTAATCCACCTCTACGCAGACGACACCATTCTGTATACTTCTGGCCCTTCTTTGGACACTGTGTTAACTAACCTCCAGACGAGCTTCAATGCCATACAATTCTCCTTCCGTGGCCTCCAACTGCTCTTAAACGCAAATAAAACTAAATGCATGCTATTCAACCGCACCTGCCCGCCCATCCAGCATCACTACTCTGGACGGCTCTGACTTAGAATACGTGGATAACTACAAATACCTAGGTGTTTGGCTAGACTGTAAACTCTCATTAAGCATCTCCAATCAAAAATTAAATCTAGAATCGGCTTCCTATTTCGCAAAAAAGCTTCCTTCACTCATGCTGCCAAACATACCCTCGTAAAACTGACCATCCTACCGATCCTTGACTTCGGCGATGTCATCTATAAAATAGCCTCCAACACTACTCAGCAAACTGGATGTAGTCTATCACAGTGCCATCTGTTTTGTCACCAAAGCCCCATATACTACCCACCACTGCGACCTGTACGCTCTCGTTGGCTGGCCCTCGCTTCATCCTCAATCGCCAAACCCACTGGCTACAGGTTATCTACAAGTCTCTGCTAGGTAAAGCCCCGCCCTATCTCAGCTCGCTGGTCACCATAGCAGCACCCACTCGTAGCACACGCTCCAGCAGGTATATTTCACTGGTCACCCCCAAAGCCAATTCCTCTTTTGGTCGCCTTTCCTTCCAGTTCTCTGCTGCCACTGACTGGAACGAACTGCAAAAATCACTGAAGCTGGAGATTGCCATCTCCCTCACTAGCTTTAAGAACCAGCTGTCAGAGCAGCTCACAGATCACTGCACCTGTTCATAGCCCATCTGTATACAGCCCATCTACCTACCTCATTCCCATACTGTATTTATTTTGCTCCTTTTGCACCAGAGTATATCTACCATTCAAGTGTTTAATTGCCATATTGTATTTACTTCGCCACCATGGCCTACTTATTGCCTTAACTTCCTTATTTGACCTTATTTGCACTCACTGTATATAGACTTTGTTTTCTTTTTGTTCTACTGTATTATTGACTGTATGTTTTGTTCATTCCATGTGTAACTAACTGTGTTGTTGTATGTGTCGAACTGCTATGCTTTCTTGGCCAGGTCGCAGTTGCAAATGAGAACTTGTTCTCAACTAGCTTACCTGGTTAAATAAAGGTGAAATGATAGGGAGTGAAAGGAACCTACTGGTATCGTTCCTGTCAGCCGCACTGAGAGCATCTGAAAACCTTGCGGTAGGCCGATTAGCCTGCTGGCATGGACTGTATAAGAAATGAGAAGTCTTAATAGCCTCACTGACCTTTACCTCCTGCCCTCCACCACCACCCCTCCCATTCTTGTCTCTCATTACTAACCAAAAAAATCCCTCACACACCCCTCATCAGCATAGCCTCATCATGCGGGACCTTCCCTCGACAGAAATTTATATCGGTGTAATAACAAGTGCAGCAAATCGAGGGCAATTAATATAAAATACAAACTAAATAAACGAGTTGGGTAGAGCTTTGTTTTACAGCCCACTGCTTACTTAATGTATTCTATTCTCTATTTTTATTATTTTCTATTCTATGTACCATTTGGGACTGGTAGTTACCAATTGTGTTGAATTCTTTGAGGTAAGCACTAGACATTATTCCCACATAGTTTGTATGTAAATATCAGGTAAGTACCAGCTGAAATTGGGCTGTAAAATAAAGAACTACCATGAGGCTATCACTTCATAATGATGGGGAGGAAAGACTGGGCCGCCATAACTTCTAGGTAGAATTAGGAAGCGTTAGATTATTTTTTTTTAAGTCCTTTCCATTTTTGCTGAGAGTAGGTCACGGAAATATAATTCAGATAAAGAAAGTGTGTCACTAGGTTTTTCCTTTTGCTAATGCAGCTGGGGGGGGGGGGGGGGGGGAGCTCTTTGCAGTCCCAGCAGTTCTTAAGAGCATTTGATAAAGCTATGGCACGTCTTGCTCCGACTACAGAGCCCTACAGTACCTGATTACAGTGGCAGACTAGCCCACACATGCCACGTGTGTGTGTGTGTGTGTGGGGAGAAGAAAGGGGGGTGTGTGACTGACTCTAGAATGTTGTCTCGCTGGTAAATAGGAGAAAGGCTGGGATTGGGATGTGAGTTCTTACAGATGAGAAAGAATCAATGTACCAGAGATTTAAACAGGGAATGGAAGCAACAAAGATATTACAGTTGAATTCAAATACATTAAATTTAAATTACACTAAAATTACACCTTTACCAAATACATTAAACTCAGTTTTTCACAATTCCTGCCATTTAATCCTAGTAAAAAATTCCCTGTCTTAGGTCAGTTACGATCACCACTTTATTTTAAGAATGTGAAATGTCAGAATAACAGCTTTTATTTCTTTCATCACAGAAGTTTACATAGACTCAATTAGTATTTTGTAGCATTGCTTTTAAATTGTTTAACTTGGGTCAAATGTTTCAGGTAGCCTTCTGCAACCTTCCCACAATAAGCTGTGTGAATTTTGGCCCATTCCTCCTGACAGAGCTGGTGTAACTGAGTCAGGTTTGTAGGCCTCCTTGCTCTCACACACTTTTTCAGTTCTGCCCACATATTTTCTATAGGATTGAGGTCAGGGCTTTGTGATGGCCACTCCAATACCTTGACTTTGTTGTCCTCAAGCCATTTTGCCACAACTTTGGAAGTATGCTTGGGGTCATTGTCCATTTGGAAGACCCATTTGCGACCAAGCTTTAACTTCCTGACTGATGTCTTGAGATGTTGCTTCAATATATCCACATAATTTTCTTACCTCATGATGCCATCTATTTTGTGAAGTGCACCAGTCCCTCCCTTAGCAAAGCACCCCCTCAACATCATGCTGCTACCCCCATGCTTTATGGTTGGGATGATGTCTTGGGCTTGCAAGCCTCCACCTTTTTCCTCCAAACATAACGATGGTGATTATGTCCAAGCAGTTCTATTTTTATTTAATCAGACCAGAGGACATTTCTCCAAAAAGTACGATCTTTGTCCCCATGTGCAGTTGCAAACTGTAGTCTGGCTTTTTTAATGGTTTTAGAGCAATGGCTTCTTCCTTGCTGAGTGGCTTTTCAGGTTATGTCGATATAGGACTCGTTTATAGGACTCGTTTTACTGTACATTTGTACTTGTTTTCTCCAGCATCTTCACAAGGTCCTTTGCTGTTGTTCTGGGATTGATTTGCACTTTTCGCACCAAAGTACTTTCATCTCTAGGAGAAAGAACACGTCTCCTTCCTGAGCGGTATGACGGCTGCGTGGTCCCATGGTGTTTATACTTGCGTACTATTGTTTGTACAGATGAACGTGGTACCGTCAGACGTTTGGAAATTGATCCCAAGGATGAACCAGACTTGTGGAGGTCTACAAATGTTTTTCTAAGGTCTTGGCTGATTTCTTTTGATTTTCCCATGATGTCAAGCAAAGAGGCACCGAGTTTGAAGGTCGGCCTTGAAATACATCCACAGGTACACCTCCAATTGACTCAAATTATGTCAATTAGCTTATCAGAAGCTTCTAAATCCATTACATAATTTTCTGGAATTTTCCAAGCTGTTTAAAGGCACAACTTAGTGTATGTGAACTTCTGACTGACTGGAATTGTGATACAGTGAATTATAAGTGAAATAATCTGTCTGTAAACAATTGTTGGAAAAATGACTTGTGTCATGCACAAAGTAGGTGCACAAAGTAACCGACTTGCCAAAACTATAGTTTGTAAACAAGAAATTTGTGGAGCGGCTGAAAAAACAGTTTTAATAATTCCAACCTTAGTGTATGTAAACTTTGTAAGTCGCTCTGGATAAGAGCGTCTGCTAAATGACTTAAATGTAAATGTAAACTTCTGACTTCAACTGTAAATTTGGGACATACAGCGCATGTGTGTGGGTTTATGTGTGTGTGCTTGAACTGTATGTTAATGCACGTCTGTGTGATTTTGTGTGTTCATGGATACAATGACCAAAAATGACCACCTACTCTCTTGCTTACAACATTCACATGTGGGGGCATCGAGAGTTTTTTCCTTAACCTTTGAAAGGCTTCTCATTTCGCTACCAGTTTACAAATATTCAAATAAGTGTTGAAATGGTTCTTTTTTTAGTCAGGCCTATTCAAATGCAGTGTATGGTGTATTGATATCCGTTAATTGAAGTGTGAGGGGGTGGCATTTCTACTTAAAAGGAATCAAAGGATGGGGAGGGAAGGGGGGCGGATTCAACTGCAAGGAGCAAAGGGTGTACAAGCAACCAAATTCACAAAGTGAGAGTGATTCATTTATGTGTGCCATTTTTGTTGTTGCCTGCTTGTGTTTGTTATCATTTGTCCAAGGAGACAGAGAGAGGGCGAGAGAATGAAAATGAGAGAAAAAAAGAGTGCATGTTGGATTGAGAGAAGAAAAAAAAAAGAGTGCAGGGGGAATTGAAAGGAGCGAGTGAGGTAACAAGAGCGGGAACTGGGTGAGTGAAATATAGAGGTAAAGAATTAAGAGAGAGAGGGGGTGAGAAAGAGAGAGGGATGTGAGGCATGCCAGATGGAGGGATGGATGCTGGGACAGCCTAATTGGATTAGAGGGGCAGAAAATTAAAAAGTATTTTCTTTTAGACAGCCTGGGTTGTGTTTCATCCCTGGTAGATAAAGATGTGACAGGCCTTGATCCACCAACTGTGTCCCATAGGGCCCATAGGTTCAGCTTAGGTGGTGTGTGTGTGTCTGTGTGCTTGAATGCGTGTGTGCTTGATTGTGCCTGTGTGTGAGCCTTGCTAAGGCCAAGCTAACCACATGTGCATGCATACAATGATAGAATGTGACTGAATATGGCAAGTGGCTCATCTCGGGATAGGGTGTGAGTCATATCAGACCCCAGCATGGGATGTTTCCTGGCATATGTGTCACAAATAAACCTTGTAGCAGCAGGTGTACTTCCTGGGCCATTGGCAGCCACTGTGGGAGAGATGACTGAATTTGGCCAGGCTGGGGATAGGCTGTGTGGGGTGCAATTTCTCGATAGGTAATGATATCATGCTATTTGTGGAGAACTGAATCTGTGGTTGGGAGACGGACAGAACTCATGTAAGGTAACACACACATGCATGGATAGTCAGATACATAACACACGCATGCATGCATGCATGCACACACGCTAAATCAAAACAACATTTTGGGTGAATTGCTTCCTAACGGCCTTAATTTAGTTTAGCCTACAATTCAACCAGGGGGTGTGGCACATCTGAAACAGGAAGTGACATCATCACTAGTCTCACCAGGTAGTGGTCCTCCTCGAACAAGGCCGTGTGGACCCTGAAGGCGAACAGGGCTTGGGCAGGTCACTGAGGTCCATCATCTACTCCACTTCATCTTCATCCTCCCCACATACCATGTCCTCTTCCTCCGTCTCTTCAGGGTCTATGCTGTAGGCCTCCGAGCCATTGCTCCAGGCTTTGGCCCCCTCCTGCAGCATGGCCAACCAGGCCCAGGGACAGGGAACAGAGGGGTAGAGGTGAGCTGCTAGTGGGAGAGGGCCCCCTACTGGGGCACTAGCAGGGACAAGACTCAAGAGAAAGAAAGAGAGAGATACAGAAATAAAGTATAGATTTTTTCTTTAAGTAATCAAAAAATGTATTTATATGACATTGATGTAATTTCCCTGCTCCTTGCATGGTCTTACTGTTCTAACCTAGTGTCAGGAGAATTTTCAATCACAATGATAATAACTAACAGAGAATGTTTGTATTATGGACTTCAGAACGGTATTTATAGCACACACACAAACAAGTTCAAATCTTAAGCTACGCCTTGCTCAGGCAGTCTGTTTTTCCACTACACAGATACATTGTTTCTTTAATCTGCAACATATTTCATAATTTTCTGCAAGCCTAACAGTTATTCCCCTCCACGGGTGGAGACAGAATGTCCTGTAAGGAACACAGTAGTACCACTTGTCTGTCGATAGCTCCTCTTATCATTTGTTTCACACTTGCACCCTGCTTACATACTAAAAAGGAACAAAAAGTCCTTGTTCTAATTCTGACTAAAACTACACACATCAGATTATAGTTTTATGATTCTAATACATTTAATACAATTATATGGTTTCAGGGTGGAATATTTTAATCATTACCATTAAGCATATAATTCCCTTATCACCTATCTATTATTATGTCAGTCAGGCAGTAGGCCTACTAGACAACAAGTGATGAGGATATTGATCGAACCAAATGCTACAGATATTCCTTTCTTCCGTATACATGTTTCCCATTATAAGACCTCAACACTAGCATTTAAACTACGTTCTTAGGGGGAAAAAGTGCTATCTAGAATGTTAACCTTTCTAGCGGAACCCCCCGCAACAGCCAGTGAACGTGCAGGACGCCAAGTTCAAAACAACAAAAATCTCATAATTATTTCACACCATTTTAAAGATAAAATTCGTTATTCCAGCCAATGTCTGATTTAAAAATGATTTACAGCTAAAGCACCACAAACGATTGTTAGGTAACCACCAAGTCACAGAAAAACACAGCCATTTTTTCCAGCCTAAGAGAGGAGTCACAAAAAGCAGAAATAGAGATCAAATTAATCACTATCCTTTGATGATCTTCATCAGATGACACTCATAGGACTTCATGTTACACAATACATGTCGGTTGTTTGATAAAGTTCATATTTTAAAAAATCTGAGTTTACATTGGCGCATTACGTTCAGTAGTTCTAAAACATGCTGTGATATTGCAGAGAGCCACATCAATTTACAGAAATACTCATAATAAACAAACATTGATAAAGATACGGCTATTATACATGGAACTTTAGATAAACTTCTCCTTAATGCAACCGCTGTGTCAGATTTCAAAAAAACTTTACGGTGAAAGCAAACCATGCAATTACCTGAGTACAGCCTCTAAACAACAAAGCAGCCAAAAAGATACCCGCCATATTGGGTAGTCAACATTACTCAGAAATAGCACTTTAATTAATCACTTACCTTTGATGATCTTCATCAGAATGCACTCTAAGGAATCCCAGTTCCACCATGTTTGATTTGTTCGATAATGTCCATCAGTTATGTCCAAATATCTGCTTTTGTTAGGGCGTTTGGTAAACAAATCCAAAAGAGCGTTCAGGTCGCGCCGAACGCCGGACGAAAAGTTAAAAAAGTTCCGTTACAGTCCGTAGAAACATGCCAAACTAAGTATGGAATAAATCTTTAGGATGTTTTTTTACATAAAAACGTAATTAATGTTCCAACCGGACAATTCCTTTGTCTGTACAAATGAAGTGGAACATAGCTACCTTTCACATGAGCGCGCCAGACCAAGGCTGTGGCACTCTGACAGACCACTCACTCAAAGAGCCCTTATGAGCCCCTCCTTTAGAGTAGAATCCTCAAAACAGGTTCTAAATACTGTTAACATCTAGTGGAAGCCATGGGAAGTGAAACATAACTAATATCACCCTGTATCTTCAATGGGGGCCGAGTTGAAAAACTACAAAACTCAGATTTCCCACTTCCTGGTTGGATTGTTTTCCAGGTTTTTGCCTGCCATATGAGTTCTGTTATACTCAGACATCATTCAAACAGTTTTAGAAACTTCAGAGTGTTTTCTATCCAATAATAATAATAATATGCATATATTAGCATCTGGGACAGAGTAGGAGGCAGTTCACTCAGGGCACGCTATTCATCCAAAAGTGAAAATGCTGCCCCCTATCCCAAAAAGGTTAGAGGGTTATTCGACTGTCCCCATAGGACAACCCTTTGAATAACTATTTTGGTTTCAGGTAGATGTTCTACCTGGAGTCAAAAAGGGTGGGTTCTACCTGGAACCAAAAAGGGTACTCCGATGGGGACAACCGAGGAACTCTTCTTTTCTAAGCGTGTAGCCCTTCATGAATAAGTCAATAGAGGGTCATTTCAAACGCTGTGGTCGGATAGGGTGACCCCTGGTGGATGATAAGATATATTTGAAACACTACCCAGCCTGAATACATGATTAGTCCTTATGTATTTACAATTCATACAATTTAATCACACAATGTGTGATTAAATACAACTGACATACTGGTACGTTTCTTTCCAAAGCGCAGAATATAGCCTATATAGGCAACAACAATATTGTGTAGCCTTGTCAAAACTGCACAGCATGTCAACAACGCAATGCTGTAACAATGTAATCTCTCTCTAAAAGCTACAATGTATACCGTTTTTTGTTACAGAGCTGCCAGAAAAGTTTAATGTGAGCTGAGTTTAAACAAAAGGAGGTTAACTCCATCCACAAGGGGATTATATTAATCTGGCCTGGCGCCCAGGTAGGCGTAGTTTGCGAGGGGTGAAAAATGTATTCATTTTGGAACCGGGCCATTCTGAGCCATATACTTCGAAACAGGATTGAGGAGTTAAATTTTCAACTTGTGATAACTGATAGTCCTATCAGGAAAGTGGTTCACGTTTTATCCTTGTCTAAACATCAGACTGTTACCATGGTTGCACCATGGATTTCAGTCTGAAAGAAGTCGCTGTAAAAAAAGGCTGCAATAGTCTCAACAAGCCAGAATGTTGAATAAAATGGCATTTGAGGTTACTTTACCGGTTGTACATGTTGTTGTTCCTTTTGGTGGTAGGAGGTGGACAGCCGCGGGAAGTAGGGATGCTGAGCCTGAAAAATCAGAATGGGCCTTTACTAGTCCTGTTTCAGCTGCGTGGGCACAAAAAAATGATCTCCCCTAAAAAGTGTTGCTTACCTGACTTTTTGCGCCGCTGGTAGGTTCTGTCACTTGTCTCTCGATTCATTGCACATGATGCACAATATTGTAGCGACCCTGGTTTATAAGCGTGGATATCGACTCTGCTACTCAAGCATGCTTTTGTGGCACAGTCGATGGTGCACTGGGCTTTGGGATAGGTTGAGGGTTCAAGCAGAGCTTGCTGCCTGTTACATTACAATATGTAAACAATAGCCAAATGTAGTCAACCGAAGCACATTTCCTTGCAATCAGCTGGAAGTGTTTGCCATTCAGTCTGTAGTTCGGTTAGACTCGGCCATATTGAGGACCACAGAGTGAGTCATAATACCCATAAAACCTAGCGGTAAAACACGGAAGTGGTTCCAATCATTTTTTCACCATCCCTTTTGTGTCTGGGATTTTTGAACCAAAACCAACCATATAAATTCTGTGTTTGGTGTAGGCTTACCCTGGCGTGATGTTTTGATAACGGTGCAAATCTCTCTCAGAGAAGGTAACTTTTATCAATATATTTGGCTGTAATTATCCCCCCAAAATTAAATGCTAGTTAGCCACATTAGCAGCTATCATACAGAACTACACATCCAGTCGCAAACTTTGACTTATGTCGATCTGAGGCCAGCTGACAGGATGGTTCTGTGCTACAGTGCATTCGGGAAAATATTCAGACCCCTTTGACTTTTGCACATTTTGTTATGTTGCAGCATTATTCTAAAATGGATTAAATCGTTTCCCCCCCTCAATCTATACATAATACCCCATAATGACAAAGCAAAAACAGGTTTTTAGAAATAAAATAAAAATATATTTTTCTTATGAAATATCACAAGTATTCAGACCCTTTACTTACTCAGGACTGTTGAACCACCTTTGGCAGCAATTACAGCCTCTAGTCTTCTTGGGTATGACACTACAAGCTTGGCACACTTGTATTTGGGGAGTTTCTCCTATTCTTCTCTGCAGTTCCTCTCAAGCTCTGTCAGTTTCGATGGGGAGCATCGCTGCACAGCGGTTTTCAGGTCTCTCCAGAGATGTTAGAATGGGTTCAAGTCCGGGCTCTGGCTGGGCCACTCAAGGACATTCAGAGACTTGTCCCCAAGCCACTCATGCATTGTCTTGGCTGTGTGCTTAAGGTCGTTGTCCTGTTCGAAGGTGAACGTTAATCTCAGTCTTAGGTCCTGAGCACTCTGGAGCAGGTTTTCATCAAGGATCTCTACTTTGCTCCGTTCATCTTTCCCTCGAACCTGACTAGTCTCCCAGTCCCTGCCGCTGAAAAACCTCCCCACAGCATGATGCTGCCACCACCATGCTTCACCCTATTTGTATTTGTATTTATTATGGATCCCAATTAACTGCTGCCAAAGCAGCCGCTACTCTTCCTGGGGTCCAGCAAAATGAAGGCAGTTTATAAAATGTAAAAACATTACAATACATTCACAGATTTCATAACACACTGTGTGCCCTCAGTCCCCTACTCCACTACTACCACACATCTACAGTACTAAATCCATGTGTATGTATAGTGCGTATGTTATCGTGTTTGTGTGTGTGTATGCATGGGTCTGTGCCAATGTTTGTGTTGCTTCACAGTCCCCGCTGTTCCATAAGGTGTTTTTTTTATCTGTTTTTTTTTATCTTATTTTACTGCTTGCGTCAGTTACTTGATGTGGAATAGAGTTCCATGTAGTCAAGGCTCTATGTAGTACTGTGTGCCTCCCATAGTCTGTTCTGGACTTGGGGACTGTGAAGAGACCTCTTGTGGGGTATGCATGGGTGTCCGAGCAGTAGTTTAGACAGGCAGCTCGGTGCATTCAACATGTCAATAACTCTCAAATAAAAGTAGTGATGAAGTCAATCTCTTCCACTTTCAGCCAGGGAGCGATTGACATGTATATTATTAATATTACCTCTCTGTGTACATCCAAGGTTCAGCCGTGCTGCCCTGTTCTTAGCCAATTGCAATTTTTTGTGGCACCTGACCACACAACTGAACAGTAGTCAAGGTGCAACTAAACTAGGGCCTGTAGGACCTGCCTTGTTGATAGTGTTGTTAAGATTGCAGAGAATCGCTTTACTATGGACAGACTTTTCCCCATCTTAGCTACTGTTGCATCAATATGTTTTGACCATGACATCTCAACTTGCTCAATTTCCACATTATTCATTACGAGATGTAGTTGAGGTTCAAGGTTTAGTGAATGATTTGTCCCAAATACAATGCTTTTAGTTTTGGAAATATTTAGGACTAACTTATTCCTTTCTACCCATTTTGAAGCTAACTGCAGCTCTTTGTTGAGTGTTGCAGTCATTTCAGTTGCTGTTGTAGCTGATGTGTATGGTGTTGAGTCATCCGCATACATAGACACACTGGCCTTAATCAAAGCCAGTGGCATGTCGTTAGTAAAGTTTGAATAAAGCAAGGGGCCTAAACAGCTACCCTGGGGAATTCCTGCTTCTACTTGGATTATGTTTGAGAGGCTTCCATTAAAGAACACCCTATGGGTTCTGTTAGACAAGTAACTCTTCCTCCACATTGTAGCAGGGGGTGTAAAGCCATAACACATACATTTTTCCAGCAGCAGACTATGATCGATAATGTTAGACTTCAGTGCAGCTGTTTACAAGACAGCCTTCACAATTATTTTATCATCAATTTCTCTCATCAGTAATTTGTGTAAGTGCTGTGCTTGTTGAGTGTCTTTGCTGAAAATCTTTTGCCAATTTGGTTACTGTGAAATAGCACTGTATCTGGCAAAACACCATTTTTTACAGATGTTTACTAGGGGTTTGTAACAGGCTGATTGGTCGGCTATTTGAGCCAGTAAAGGGGGCTTTACTATTCTTGGGTAGCGGAATGACTTTAGCTTCCCTTCAGGCCTGAGGGCACACACTTTCTAGTAGGCTAAGATGTGGCAAATAGGAGTGGCAATGTTGTTCGCTATTATCCTCAGTAATTTTCCATCCAGATTGTCAGACCCCGGTGGCTTGTCATTGTTGATAGACAACAATAATTTCTCACCTCTACCACACTGACTTCACGGAATTCAAAAGTACAATTCTTGTCTTTCATAATTTGGTCGGATATACTTGGATGTGTGGTGTCAGCGTTTGTCACTGGCATGTCATCCCTAAGTTTGTTTATCTTGTCAATGAAAAGCCATTAAAGTAGTTGGCAATATGAGTGGGTTTTGTGATAAATGAGCCATCTGATTCAATGAATGATGGAACCGAGTTGGATTTTTTTCCCCAAAAAAATGTATTTAAGGTGCTCCGAAGGGTTTGGCTATCATTCATTACATCTTTGTTTCATAGTTTAGTTTATTTTTATTTAGCTTAGTCACGTGATTTCTTAACATTTTATAACTAGGGGGCGCTATTTTAATTTTTGGATGAAAAACGTTCCCGTTTTAAACAAGATATTTTGTCAAAGATGCTCGACTATGCATATAATTGACAGCTTTGGAAAGAAAACACTCTGACGTTTCCAAAACTGCAAAAATATTGTCTGTGAGTGCCACAGAACTGATGTTACAGAAAAACCCAGATAAAAATCCAATCAGGAAGTGCCGCATTTTTTAAAACCGCCTCATGCCAATGACTCCTTATATGGCTGTGAATGAGCTACGAATGAGCTTACGTTTTCCACGTTTATCTTAAAATGACATACTCAAATCTAACTTCCTGTAGCTCAGGCATTGAAGAAAGGATATGCATATTATTGATACCATTTGAAAGGAAACACTTGAAGTTTGTGGAAATGTGAAATGAATGTAGGAGATAACAGTTTTTTTTGTATTCCAGCCCAGGTGTAATTTATAATTTGGCCACTAAATGGCAGCAGTGTATGTGCAAAGTTATAGACTGATCCATTGAACCATTGCATTTCTGTTCAAAATATTGTATCAAGACTGCCCAAATGTGGCTAATTAGTTTATTGATAACTTTTCAAGTTCATAACTGTGCACTCTCCTCAAACAATAGCATGGTATTCTTTCACTGTAATAGCTACTGTAAATTGGACAGTGCAGTTAGATAAGAATTTAAGCTTTCTGCCAATATCAGATATGGCTATGTCCTGGGAAATGTTCTTGTTACTTACAACCTTGTGCTAATCGCATTAGTCTACGTTAGCTCAACCGTCCCGTGGCGGACCCATCGATCCTGAATACCTTTTTAATGGGTGCGTGCTTATTAGTAACTGGAATAAGCAATTTCATAAATGTGTCAAGTGTAGAGTCTGGTTGCTCCTCATTACACACGACAGATTCTAAACATCATATGAATCACTCCAAATTATATTGTTTGACCTCTTATGAGGCCCAGCCTCTGGAACTTTGGTTCTTAGATATGGCTATTATATTTTGATCACTACATCCTATGGATTTGGATAGTGCTTTAAAGAAAAAATCTGAAGCATTAGCAAAGATGTGATCAGTACATGTAGATGATTTCATTCCTGTACTGATATCACATACATTATCAAGCATTTCACACATATTATCCAGATACTGACTGTTAGCATTTGGTGATCTATTGCAGCTTCCCACAAGAATGGGCTTTAGGTGAGGCAGATGAACCTGTAGCCATATTACTTCAACAGTATTTAACATTAGATCTGCTCTAAGCTTTACAGGAATATGGTTCTGAATATAGACTGCAACACAGCCTCCGTTGGCATTTCTGTCTTTTCGGTAGATGTTATAACCATGTGTTGTTACCACTGTATCATCAAATGTATTATCTAAGTGAATTTCAGAGATAGTCAGAGATCTGTTACAAGCAAGTTATTCATTTCATGTACCTTGTTTCTCAGGCTGCATATGTTAATATGGGCAATTCTTTTAGCACTTTCCTGCGTTGTTTGATTGTTTTTAATGCTTTACTGGGAAGCTTCTCAGAAGTAGACTTGATAGTGCAGGGTGAGCTGCACAAAGTGGTCTTACCTACTAGGGCACAGTGCTAACAGTGTAACTCTGGTTCATTGGCTCATGATTACTGCATCAAATAGCAGTAGGATTAGCAAAGGTATTCAGGGCAATTAGGGGGACATAAATTAAGTTAATTACATTGTGTCTGCCAACGCCCTTAGGATAATGCACATTTAATGCAGCATTATGACGACTCATTGTCACAATGGTAGGGATTAGCTGAGCTGGTCTTGGGTCATTGATAAGTCATTGTTTCAACACAGCCTTGAAATGTGCCCAAGAGCCAAGATGATTTGGATGTACTCCGTCATTCCTGTAGAGTATCTTCTGTTTCCAGAAGGTGTCAAAGTTATCTATAAAAGTAATAAAAAACACTTTATATGGGAGTTGGGCCAAATCGTTACTAGTCACCACAGCCACAAGGTCATAAACCCTGCCTATTTTTACAATTGATCTTCTTTAAATGTGATTTTAAACATAACCCTAAACACACTACTAACCTTATACCTAACGATAACATTAAATGAAGACTAAAAAGCTAATGTTAGCTTCATTTTTTTTTTTTTTTTTCAATGGCCAATTTGACTTTCTAGCTGTGGTAACTAGTGGAAACGGTTGTGCCCTCTCATTGGCTAGAATGGTCCCACCTGATCATGCCTCCTCCCGACTGCATTCCATTTTTGAAGTCTTTTATTTTCATTGTTAGAGCGGCCACTAAAGTATCTGGTCAATATAATGGATAATCTTTGTATTTGGGAAACCTCTCATAGATTTGATGTTTTATATGGTCATACATTAATCTTTTGAATGAACATCAGTAGTATAATATTTATTAGCTTTACCCAGCACACAATACAACAGCAATATGGCAATGAGGTTAAGGGTTAAAAGAAGCAAACACAATGGGATTCTGTGAGCTCATGGTTCTGCCAGTGCCACTGGATTTTCTTTTGAGAAAAAAAGACTAATTCTGCCAAACAATAAGCTTTGACCAGTAAAGTCTGTAGTCTATTCTAATTCACCTCTCTAATTACTCATAGAATTGTTTTCATATTGGGTTTGCTTGCACAGCGATACATAGAAATTGTAATAATATCTATGTAACGCAAAACGTTCAATAGCCCAGTAGTCCACAGAACAAATGCAACTAGATCCCTACTTAAATATTTGTACTTTAAAAGAGCAGAAAATTGTGTCAAATCCATCCTCAACACCAAGACCACTCGAATAAAGCCTTTCAACCGTTATCATATTATGCTTTCAAACCCAATAAATATGGCTTTATTCTACGTACATCTTCCCCCAGTTCCTTCAGTTTTAAATAAAACCCACACATTGAATCATTGTGCATTTTAGACCATATCGCCAACTACTACCTGACGATGCAAGCATGTTAACAAAACATGTTAAAACAAAAGATAAATAACAGTTTATAACCCTTTTGGTAATTATTTGTTGTTGTTTGAGTATCTAAAATATACAATATACTTGCAGTGAAGCCGCTCAACAACTACATCACATTAGTCATCTAACAGACTCCCTCCAGAGCGACACACAGAAGCAACCAGGGTCAACACCCTGCGCAAGGGCACGTCGATAGATCTCCCACAAGGTCAAAAACAAGGACCCGAACCAGCGATCCATCAGCCCAAACTCCCAACCGCCAGGCTACCAGTCCTCCAAGATCCCCCCCCCACACACACACAGTTCCCCAAGAGCTGACCCTCAACCATCCGAGACCCCCCCAGAGAAAAATATAAACATTCCCCACCCCCCATGACCAAGAAAATTAACAAAAGAGAAAAAAAGAGACAAAGGAAAGCAGAAAACAATGCAAAAAACTAAAAACAAAAATCATAACAGCAAGGTCAACTGAATATGTTTGAGTGCATGTATGGCACTATTTACATGTGTGTGTGTGTGTGTGTCCATGTATGTGCACGTGTGCATTTGAATGAGTGTGTGTATATACACTTGTACAAACACCTGCACGGCATCAGCCTCAGGCAAACCGGCATTAGCTGTAAAACACTCCCCCCTCAGTGCCATTTAAACTTACCGTTTGTTTATTTTATTTTGATTTTTTTATTTTGACCATCATTCTGTCCCCCGCCCAGAAACTCCACTCCCATTTGTCTCCAATTCCACATCCCAACCCTCAGCACATCCCATCTATCTCTGCTGGCCACCCTCTTCGGATTTCTACGTTACCATACTCTACCGTTCAAAAGTTTGAGGTCACTTAGAAATGTCCTTGTTTTTGAAAGAAAAGCACATTTATTTGTCCATTAAAATAACATCAAATTGATCAGATATACAGTGTAGACATAGTTAATGTTGTAAATGACTATTGTAGCTGGAAACGGCAGTTTTAAGGCGTACAGAGGCCCATTATCAGTAACCATCACTCCTGTGTTCCAATGGCATGTTGTGTTTGCTAATCCAATTTTATAATTTTAAAAAGCTAATTAATCATTAGAAAAACACTTTTACAATTATGTTAGCACAGCTGAAAACTGTTGTTCTGATTAAAGAAGCAATAAAACTGGCCTTCTTTAGACTAGTTGAGTATCTGGAGCATCAGCATTTGTGGCTTCTATCACAGGCTCAAAATGGCCAGAAACAAAGAACTTTCTTCTGAAACTCGTCAGTCTACTCTTGTTCTGAGAAATTAAGGCTATTCCATGCGAGAAATTGCCAAGAAACAGAAGATCTCGTACAACGCTGTGTACTACTCCCTTCACAGAACACCGCAAATTGTCTCTAACCAAAATAGAAAGAGGAGTGGGAGGAGTGCACAACTGAGCAAGAGGACGAGTACATTAGAGTGTCTAGTTTGAGAAATAGACGCCTCACTAGTCCTCAACTGGCAGCTTCATTAAATAGTACTCGCAAAACACCAGTCTCAACGTCAACAGTGAAGAGGCAACTCCGGCATGCTGGCCTTCCCCATACCAAAGCAAATGGTCTATTGATTCTGTATCCTCACAAAAAAAAATCTGCAGAGCTTCGATGATTGTTTGCCCCAAACATTCAACATTTTGTTGGTTGCAAGAATTCTATATAATTGTTTTAGCTGAAAAGCATAAAGTCTTGAATCTTGGGTTGTTTTATATATCAACTCATACACCCTGTACCATGGAATCGGTACATCAATAATCTCTTCCCAGCTATTTTGCAATCTGTATGGCAGAGTTGTCAACATTCTGGTCCTCAAATTAAACTGGTATACTTTCCCATTTATGTTATTTTTTATTCCTCTGCAAGTTGATCCTTTATATTGAGCAGACAGACCAGTTCCCTACCTCCTCCCGCTGCCACCTACCTCCTCCATTTTTGGGGTAATGCTGTAATCAATTGGTTGTACTCATGGATTGAGCAGACCTTCCCGTACAATTCCGTGAAGGACATGACTCTACCATTACAATTTACAATATAGTTTAAGAACAAAATACCCCTTTCAAACATCTTTCCCATAAATACAGGTATTTTATCAACAAGCACATGAGTTCAGCCATAATATTTGTTGTAATGTTTGTTCTACCTTTTCAGGGGGATACAATTAATTGTAGCCAGCTCTGCAATGCTTGTTTGAAAAAGAGAGATACTTTGAAAAAAAGTGTCATTTTCAATTAATCAAAAATGAGACATGGCAATCTGCACAAAGGCAAAAAGGCCATTTTAAACAATGCTTTTCTTAGTAATCTTTGAGAACCATTTAGGGTTCAAATAAAACTTTTGAATGAGTGAAGCTTTTAGAGAGAGTTTGAGTGCTTTTATATTTAATCTCAATGCACCCAATTCATATTCATTATATAGATAAGCACGTTTTATGTTGTCTGGTTTAGGGTCCCAGATAAAGCTAAATATTTTTCGCTCATATGATTTGAAAAACAAATCACCAGGAGTAGGCAGCGCCATAAGTAAGTGAGTTAACTGAGATATGACTAAGTAATCAGGGCAATTTTTCCATAAATAGACAGGTATTTACCTCTCCATGGTTGCAGTATCTTGTCTATTTTTACAAGTTTTCTATTGAAATTCATTGGGGAAAACTTATTTATATATTTTGTGATATCAATACCGAGTATGTCTACTTCACCATCAGCCTATTTTATAGCTAAACTGCAGGGTAATGTAAAAGTAGATTTTTTTAAGGATCCAATACGTAATATTGTACACTTATCATAATTAACTTTTCTGTACTCTCTGGACTAAAACCTATCTTCAATGAGACATTGCAAGAATCTAGCTTGCGGACTTAATATAAAATTGAGTCATTGGCATACATGGGCACCTTTGTTTTTAAGCCTTGGATTTCTAATCCTCTAATGCTGTTATTGGATCTGATTTGAATAGCTAGCATTTCGATGTCCATAACGAATAGATATGGTGACAGCGGACACTCTTGTTTAACTCCTCTTGACAATTCAAAACTCTGAGAAGTAGCCGTTATTTACCATTTTACACCTGGGGTTGCTATACATTATTTTTGCCCATTTTATGAGAGAATTACCAAACTTGAAAAAAATCCAGGCATTTATGAATAAAATCCAGTCTTTCTTCATCAAATGCCCTTTCAAAAAACCCTATAAATACCATTCCTGGCTTCTTATGTTTCATGATGTTCTATTATTGTGAAGATCGTCTGAAGAAGAAGACCAAGAGCAGTGATGTTTTGGGGCTGTTGCTGGGCAACATGGACTTTCAACTCCCTCCAAAGATTTTCTATGGGGTTGAGATCTGGAGACTGGCTAGGTCAGCAAGGGCATTGAAGATGAAACGTGGCTGGGTCTTTCAGCATGACAATGATCCAAAACACACCGCCCGGGCAACGAAGGAGGGGCTTCGTAAGAAGCATTTCAAGGTCCTGGAGTGGCCTAGCCAGTCTCCAGATCTCAACCCCATAAAAAATCTTTGGAGGGAGTTGAAAGTCCGTGTTGCTCAGCAACAGCCCCAAAACATCACTGCTCTAGAGGAGATCTGCATGGAGGAATGGGCCAAAATACCAGCAACAGTGTGTGAAAACCTTGTGAAGACTTACAGAAAACGTTTGACCTCTGTTATTGCCAATTAAGGGTATATAACAAAGTATTGAGAAACTTGTTATTGACCAAATACTTATTTTCCACCATAATTTGCAAATAAATTCATTAAAAATCCTACAATGTGATTTTCTGGATTTTTTTTTTCTCATTTTGTCAGTCATAGTTGAAGTGTACCTATGATGAAAATTACAGGCCTCTCATCTTTTTAAGTGGGAGAACTTGCACAATTGGTGGCTGACTAAATACTTTTTTTGCCCCACTGTATATTATACTGGAAAAATTCAGTTATAAAATCTTTTGTCTTAGTTAAAAATAAGTTGTCCTCCAGTAAACTTTGATTAAATTTCCAATATCCCCATCCACGTGGAAAATCTATGAGTTAAGTGAATGCCAATTAGATGATGATCCGATCGCATTCTTTCTCCTATTAAAACTTTTTAAACCTTTGATGGAAGAGAGAACGAGACAAGTAGTCAAGACTACTTGCTTGATTAGGTCTCCTTGTAAGTATAGCCACTAGGTCGGGTTTTTTTAGTCTCCAAATATCTACTATTTCTAATGTGTCCATAATATTTGTGATTTCCTTAAGGGCACGGGTCATGGACAAAGGAACTCAAAGGGTTTGATGATATTAATTAACAAAAATCTTGATCTGAATGTTTATTTTTTATTTATTTCACCTTTATTTAACCAGGTAGGCTAGATTGAAAACAAGTTCTCATTTACAACTGCGACATGGCCAAGAAAGCGTAGCAATTCGACACATACAACAGAGTTACACTTGGAAAAAACAAAACATACAGTCAATAATACAGTAGAACAAAAGAAAACAAAAATTATATATACAGTGAGTGCAAATGAGAAGTTAAGGAAATAAATAGGCCATGGTGGAGAAGTAATTACAATATAGCAATTAAACACTGGAATGGTAGATCGGCAGAAGATGAATGTGCAGGTAGAGATACTGGGGTGCAAAGGAGCTAAATAAATAAATACCAGTATGGGGATGAGGTAGGTAGATAGATGGGCTGTTTACAGATGGCCTATGTACAGGTGCAGTGATCTGTAAGCTGCTCTGGCAGCTGGTGCTTAAAGCTAGTGAGGGAGATGTGAGTCAGGAATGATTCGCAAGGAAGGTGGATCCCTTTGAATATGAAAGTGGATGAAAAAGAGATTTGGCTCATTAATCTATATGGTCCAAATTAGGATGTTCCACACTTCTTCAAAAACAACAATTTATTGAATTTACAGGCAACAGATGATCTAATCATTATGGTAGGAGACTATAACACAGTGTTAAGTACCTCAATGGACCGTAAAGGTAATCACTCAACAAACTATCACCCGTGCCCTTAAGGAAATCACAAATATTATGGACACATTAGAAATAGTCATGGACCATGACAGAAAATTATTTCACCACCCCATTCCGTTTTCCACGCAACAAACAAAGTTCCGACACTCATACTTCAGAACCCGTGAAAACAAACGGTAATACTTAACCGAGCACCTCACAATCAACAACTAATCCCGCACAAATTTAGGCAGGCAACAGGTTACGATTATTATACACACATAAATTAAGGCAAATGAAACCAGGTGTGAAAAAGAACCAAAGACAAAAAAAACAGAAAAGGAAAAAGGGATCGGTGATGGCTAGTAGACCGGGCGACTCCGACCTCCGCCCAAACAGGGAGAGGAGCTACCTTCCGTAGAAGTCGTGAAATCGCCTTACAGCACCTTATACCAGATTGAAGTTGCATGCCCAAATTGTTTGTGCAGCTTGCAAATAAAGATGACAAATTCACTTAAGAAAGTAATTGCTAATGGAAAGGATTGACAATAATTGAACAACACATTGTGTTCTTGCCTATGGTGTATATTTTGCAGGATATGATTAGATGCTGTTGGCGTACAGTAGGCCACGCTAACACGCCCTTTCTTCGAATAGGCAACAAAAAGGCTACATAAAGGGAGGAAACCAGACCTAGCCCATTCAAATAGGTAGTAATTGTTATTAAACATTATACCGTCTATTCAAGAACGCTGGCTGCCGCCTGACTGGTATAGGGTACACATAAATACTTTACTGGAAAACAGTTAAACAGAAGGTACAAAGAAACACTGGGGAAACAACTAGGACTCGAAAACGTACTCAGGAGATAAGCGCACACGGCAAACGAATCAAGCTTCCTCAAAGGGTAAGAGAAACACACCTCTCTTAAAAGGGAATCATAATTAAGTAAAAATGCCCGAGAAGCCGGTGTTTGGAGGATATATTGGCACGAGTGTTAGGCCGAAGTCGAGCCAGAATAACAGCGAAGAACATTTGTTTAAGCTGTTTTCTAGTGACATTTATTTGGATACATCCATAAAAATGAGCTAATGAGGCACGATTTCACCTGGCATAGAAAATTTGCTCACTCCTCAGGACACTGTTCTTCAGAGGAGCTAGCCAACAACATAGCTAACACAATCACTTCAAACTGAAGCTGGAAAGACTGCAAACTAGCTGCACTTTGTTTCATTTGACCTTTTTTCAATTGACATTTCTTTGTATATCCATAAAGATGCCAGCTGATTCATGATTTCGACTGGCTGAGAAACTCTGCCTGTCTCGTCCAGACACGTCCATTACTATGGGACAGCTGGAGATCGAATTGGTATATTGAAACAATGTTGCAAATGTCAGAGAGAGAGAGATAGACAGCAAGGTTTATACAAATCGCTGTTGAAAACAGAATGTTAGTCTAAAAGAAATGTGAGATAATGTCTAGATGCTTTTTATAGTGGAGATCACGTTTATAAAGTGCCTGGCTGGACTGATGAGACAGTGGATTGCGCAGCAGATGAAACAGAGTAAGTCGGCATTTTAAAGTCATATTTCGCAGGTGGTAATTAGTATTATAAACTGGGTGGTTCGTGCACTGAATGCTGATTGGCTGACAGTCATGGTATATCAGACAGTATATCATGGGTATGACAAAACATGTAATTGTACTGCTCTAATTACGTTGGTAACCAGTTTATAATAGCAATAAGGCACCTTTGAAGTTTGTGGTATATGGCCAATATACCATGGCTACAGGCTGTATCCAGTCACCCCGCATTGAATCATGCATAAGAACAGCCCTTAGCCACGGTATGTTGGCCATATACCACACCTTCGTGCCTTATTGCTTAAATAGAAAACACCTGTCATAAGTCTAAAACAGTCTCTGCCGCCCTCTAGTGATAGGTGAAAGATGACAGGTCTCTGCCGCCCTCTGGTGACAGGTGGAACCATGACAGTCTAAACCAGGCACATGCACAGATAGGGCTCTATGGCTGGCTGCATTTACACAGTGTTACGAATCCCCTTTGGCCCGACAGTCTAGGGGGGATGGTAAATGAGACCCGTAACATAACTCATGTAAATTATTATTGTGACAAAGTAAAAGTGTGAACGAAATAACCACGACAACAGAAATCTACCGTCAAACTCCAGGATTATTTATAAACACACGGTAATGGGGGGAGCAGGAAAAGGGGCTGAGCTGGACCCAAGAAAAGAAACAATAAGTATTCAAAAACACCCCTAAGCTAGACTAGCCTACTTTAACAACAGCTAACTAACCAAAAATACAGTTGGTGGTCCGCCCAGTTCTAACTAGTGTATTTAACAAAGTTCACCTACGGGTAGTGTATGCCCATGGGCGACTTGTCTTGGTTTCCCCCTTTTCCCACCAGCAACAAACAAACACCATAACCAAAAACAATACTCACAGGTGATGACAAAGTGCTATGAGGTGCTTAAACAAAAGAGAGGTTAAGACACAAAGCGAGAGTGAAACACAGAGACCTACAGACATGGCATTTACAGAGAGATTGCTCTAGAGATTGAGCTAGAGCAAACAAATGATGGGGTTTTTAAACCATGGGGAAGGAACTGTGATAGGGTAGGAAATAGGAGGAGGTGTGTCTTCTGATTGATGATTGATTGGGGAGTGATGATTTTCACCTATGAGGGGAGAAGGAGAGAAAAGAAACACACACACAGGATAACTGTATCCGTAACACACAGGCAGCCCAATTCAGATGTTTTTTTCTCCATTAATTGGTATTTTGACCAATTACATCCAATGTTTTCACGGGGTTGATCAGATTGGTCAAAACACCATGCAATTTGTGAAAAAAATAAATATTATTGGGCTTCTTGTCTAAACGCAGTCTACCCGTGCAGAGCATATGCCCCTTTGCCCTTCCAGACTCCAAAGTGCTATATTACTGCTGTTTGTCTCTCTTGAGCCACCGTAACTGCATCGCTTTAACACTTCATCAAAATAGTATGAATTAATCGAAGATAAATCATACAGTATATAATTTTACGTTTTTTTTTTTCCGAGGTGGTCTTAGTTGCGCAATTTTACATCTAACCAAGATGTTTGGTGCAGTATTTCTCAAGTGACAAAATGTGCATGAAAACTAGTCGTCTCTCGTTGAATGGCAAACTCTTTGTTGAAGACTCCTTCCCCTAATTCCCACTTCTACTAGGAGTAGTACTGCTAACCAATCTCTTATGAAGAGGCGGTAGACTCAAGAAATCTTGCCTCAAGAAAAATAGACGGGTGCAACTTTGCTTAACTGAGCTCAGTAAGTGTACTGTATCTTTTGTGTTTTAAAGATTTTCTCGCTTATATGAAAAGTTAGTTCCAAAGGTTTCCAAAACTGTATCGCAAGTGAAGTGTATTTACGTTTAGACAGAGCGTCGAGATTCAACAGAGCGTCGGGATTATAGTTCACGAGAGAGCCAGCTGTAATCAGTAACATCAACTGAGAACCCAAGGGGAGGCGGCTGTAAACTGGGTATACCCCACTTGGGTTTTTGAGAGCTACCGTAGACCTAAATGAAGGCAGGTGCGTTTATTATATACAGTATGAAGTACTCCAGGTTTTTACCTATATAAAAACCATATTCATCAATATGGGAGAACAAATGACATAACCACAACACCAAAGCTAAACCCTATCAAACCAGAGGTTCATAAAGTGTTATCCCAATTCTTCTATCCACACACACACAACATACCTGTGACTTGTAATGAATGGTATGACACAGTGTTCTGCCTGTGCGTTGTACTTTTCCATGGTAGCTATTATTAAAAACTGGGTGGTAAAATGGAGAAAGATAATGATAATCTGATGCCATCAGTCATCTCTAACTTTGCTGAATGAAACGAATGCTTTCCTTTTGTGTCATACACTCCTACAGGCATTTGACAGACCCCGCATTGCGTCAAAGCTACTGGTTCCATACACATTCCCTGCTATTGTAGCTTTAAGGCAGGTCAGGGGGGGAGGGTGTGTTGTGCCTGCTGATGACAGAGGATAAAACTATTTGTGTCCTCTTGTTTTAAGAACACACAGGGATCACCCCAGTCCACTTGTTCTATATGATTAGTCATGGTGACGGACAAGTTTGTTTAGTAAAAATACATTGTCAGGGGATTGGAGAAAAGCCATGGTAAAGTAGCACCAAAACAATGAATGATGGAGATACAATAGGCTACTCATGTCACAATTATGATAAGATTCAGAATCTCAGACAGACAGGCGGGAGCTTAATGTGAGGGTGTAGTATTTGTTTAATTGTGGCGAATAAGCAAATAAATTATATTCAGGTTGTAACCTATATTTAGTTTTTCAGAAAAAAATCTATTAAATCCAACCTCAGTAGATGGAATAATGTCCCAGTTGCTTTAACCAACAGAATATCTGTTATATTACCACGGCTAAATAGCTGTAGTTCAATGTTTCCCATGGCCCCTCCTTCTGCCTATTGGGATAAAATTCATAGTGTGGTTTCAAAATGTATATGATAAGGTAAATGATCCTGGATTAAAAAATTAACCCATTTACAAAGAGGGAAAGACGTAGGTGGACTATGCGTACCAAACTCTAAATTGTATTTCCAGCCACCAGCATTTTGCCCCATCCTAAATTGGTTTAGACATAATTATTCTTCCCCCTGGCTGAGTATAAAGAGAAATATGGTGCCTCCTATTGCCCCTGGAGAGGTGGTCTTCACTGATATATCACTTTTAAACAATGTAAACTATTCTTTGGTCCTATGATTGGTCACACAATTTCTATTTGGCACAACATTGGAAAAACAATGTAACTGGGTATCAAAATGGCATGCCCATACTCTAATATTTCACGGTAATGTCGTGCGATCTGGAGGGTGGCCTTTTGCATGCACCCAATGGTCCCAATGTGGTTTGAGAACGTTCCAAGATTTGAAAGATACATACACTTTACTAGGACACTCCTTATTTCTATATTTGCAACTTAGGTCAGCTATGCTGGCCTATGGAGTCCCTTGGGAAATACAACTACCGAACCATCCAATGATGGGATTTATAAATAAATGATCTGGGCTCCTGAATGGACTAATCTCTATAATATATAAACTACTTTTGGAAAGCTCATATTCTGAGTTAGCTATTAAAGTATGGTCCACATATCTAATTGATTCTGAACAACCCCTTAACTGGAACAGAATTTTGAAAAATCCTTGGTATCCCATAATCCCAACCATCAACTTGTACATTTTAAGTTTGTTCACCGACTGCATTTAACACCAAGGAAACCATGTACAATAAAATTGGCCACAACTCCCAACTGTGTGTGTCCCCTAAATCAGGTAGGCATATTCCTTCATATGATGTGGGAGTGCAGCAAAATATTTCTGGGGCAAAGTTACAAAATGAATTAAGAAATGTACAGTTGAAGTCGGAAGTTTACATACACCTTAGGCAAATTGTCACGACTCCTACCGAAGGTGGCTCCCCTTCCTGTTCGGGTGGCGCTCGGCGGTCGTCGTCACCGGCCTACTAGCTGCCACTGATCCCTTTTCCCCTTTCTGTTTATTGGTTTCACCTGTTTGTGTTTTAGGCTGATTAGTCAGGCTTTATTTACCAGTAGGCCCGCCTGCTCTTTGTGCGGGATTGTTTTGTGTAACTTGTGTGTACGTCTGTGGGTTACATGGTTCCCATTTTTTGTGGGTTTTGCTGGACAGTTTAAGTCCCCGTGTTTGGGGCATTTGTTTTGTTGTGCACCCTGTGTTTTCGTGGGGTTGGCTTATGTTCGCTGTTTTGTGCATTAAATATAGCACTACCCTGAACTCTGCTTCCTGCGCCTGACTTCTCACCCGCTACACCCAGTACGTTACACAAATACATTTAAACTCAGTTTCTCACAATTCCTGACATTTAAATCCTAGTAAACATTCCCTGTCGTAGGTCAGTTAGAATCACCACTTTATTTTAAGAATGTGAAATGTCAATAATAGTAGAGAGATTTATTTCAGCTTTTATTTCTTTCATAACATTCAGTGGTTCAGAAGTTTACATACACTCAGTTAGTATCTGGTAGTGTTGCATTTCAATTGTTTAACTTGGGTCAAATGTTTCAGGTGGCCCATTCCTCCTGACAGAGCTGGTATAACTGAGTCAGGTTTGTAGGCCTCCTTGCTCGCACACGCTTTTTCAGTTCTGCCCACAAATGTTCTATAGGATTGAGGTCAGGGCTTTGTGATGGCCACTCCAATACCTTGACTTTGTTTTCCTTAAGCCATTTTGCCACAACTTTGGAAGTATGCTTGGGGTCATTGTCCATTTGGAAGACCCATTTGTGACCAAGCTTTAACTTCCTGATTGTTGTCTTGAGTTATTGCTTCAATATTTCCACATAATTTTCCAGCCTCATGATGCCATCTATTTAGTGAAGCACACCAGTCCCTCCTGCAGCAAAGCACCCCCACAACATGATCTTTTTCCTCCAAAATAACAATGGTCATTATGGCCAAACAGTTCTATTTTTGTTTCATCAGAGCAGAGGACATTTCTCCAAAAAGTACGATCTTTGTCCCCATGTGCAGTTGCGAACCGTAGTCTGTCTTTTTTATGGCAGTTTTGGAGCAGTGGCTTCTTCCTTGCTGAGCGGACTTTCAGGTTATGTGTATATAGGACTCGTTTTACTGTGGATATAGATACTTTTGTACCCGTTTCCTCCAGCATCTTCACAAGGTCCTTTGCTGTTGTTCTGTGATTGATTTGCACTTTTCACACCAAAGTACGTTCACCTCCTTCCTGAGCGGTATGACAGCTGTGTGGTCCCATGGTGTTTATACTTATTATTGTAAGTACTATTGTTTGTACAGATGAATGTGGTACCTTCAGGCGTTTGGAAATTGCTCCCAAGGATGAACCAGACTTGTGGAGCTCTACACCTTTTTTTCTGAGGTCTTGGCTGATTTCTTTTGATTTCCCCTTGACGTCAAGCAAAGAGGCACTGAGTTTGAAGGTAGGCCTTGAAATACATCCACCGATACACCTCCAATTGACTCAAATAATGTCAATTAGACTATCAGAATGTTCTACAGCCATGACATCATTTTCTGGAATTTTCCAAGCTGTTTAAAGGCACAGTCAACTTTTTCTGAACCACCGGAGTTGTGATACAGTGAATTATAAGTGAAATAATCTGTCTGTAAACAATTGTTGGAAAAATGACTTGTGTCATGCACAAAGTAGATGTCCTAACCGACTTGCCAAAACCATAGTTTGTTGACAAGAAATTTGTGGAGTGGTTGAAAAACGAGTTTTAATGAGTCCAACCTAAGTGTATGTATACTTCCGAACTTCAACTGTATGTACTTAAATATTCAATGCTTATGTTACTTAATGATGACATCTCCTTGAATCTCTCAATCAGTCAGAGAAGGTTACTGCTGCAAATAGTTTTTGCCTCTAAGATGGAAAAAACCTCACTCTCCCATTTAACAAGTGGATACAGTTACTATTGGAACTTATCACATTATAATTATTGACAGCGAGAATGAATGGGTAGGATGGGGACTGATGGGCAACCTCTGTTTCTGGGTGAGAAACTGTGGGAGGCATGCTTTCATCAGGTCGGGGATGTGGATAAGGAGTGAGGGAGGGAATGGTTTGGGGATATCTTTGTAGGCATTTCTTTGACTTAAAAAAAAAAAGTTGTAAGCCCCCCTTGAAAAGAGACTATAAAGTAAAAAGCTGATCACAAAAAAAGGAGGAAAAAAAGAACGGATCATTGTCATCCTCAATTTCAACCACACACAATATCTTCAGTATTTGTTTGATCCAGTAGAGGGAGTGAAGCTACATGGTTTATTTTCCTGGTCTTTATTTTGTAGACTATTTGATCATGGAAAGTATCCTCCTTAACTTGAGTAGCTGAATACCATTATAAATGCATAATGAACAGACAAATAAAAAAGAATGTGATGTGTTTAAGTGATAATAACACCTCTGAAGCAAACAATTATTTATACTAATAATCAAAACTATCCTGTGTCTTGGGTTTAGCACAACAAGAACATAGGAAGGCTATTCGCTCACATGGGGATGATGTCATACGTTTTCAATTTGCAGTTTGAAGTGTACTATCACTTTGCATAGAGAGTTTTTACACAGAAATTGCCCATAGACTCTTCCAGTCAGTGGGGACATGTAAGCCAGTATTGACAATGATTGACAAAGCCCATGACAATGATACTATGAGACACAGTGAATAACAACCACAAAACACAAAAATTGGCATATTCACATGGATGAAATATGTTGTTGTTGTTTCCACAGCAGGATACATAGCCTGCCAGATATGTATCCCAGTGTAATTGGGATACTGACATGGATGAAAAAATGTCAGTAATCCTTGTCTTTTCATCTCAATGCAGAGGATAGAAATCAACACATCTGAAGAAATATAAATAAAAATGAAAGATGCCATCTCTTCTAGAAAGAGCCCAGATGTTACATCATCCCGACAACCCTCAGGTAGGTAGCTGCATAATTTGATGGGCTGGATTCATCATCTGTCCCCTCCTATTCTCAATATGGGTAATGCTTCTTAGGTAATCACATATTTATTGTGACATTTTGAGGACAATACACAGGGTCATTGCAGTGACGTATGTCCTTGCATTGGCAACATTTGACAATTTGGAAAAGATTTGTGAAAAGATTGCCTTGGCTTTCAGGACTTTATATGCCTCCTTTCCACAGCCAATTCTAAAGCCCATGTGAATGGATGGTTGGGTGGGTAGTTAGGTGGGTAGTTTGAGAGAGAGAGGTGGATGGATGCCTGCATATTTATGACTTGATGCATGCATAGTTAAATGTATAGTTAGGACTCAATTTGATCAATATGTACCAGAGAGAGTGTTTCTATAAATACATGACCCGTGTCAATTTTTCACTCGTTCTAATGTATTTTATTTGAATTGAATTCATTCAGGGGAGCCCATTGACATCAGGGTCTCATTTACAATGGTTCCCTGAGGACAACAATACAACAAATGGGGGGGAGGGTCACTGAAACTGAATTAGAATTTGCCTAGGTTGGTACGTACTAGTGGAACCTTAAGAGTTAACCATCCCCGTGAAAGTGTTTGCTCTCTGATATTTAGACATTTTAACAGTGAAGTGAGGTAGGTCGAAAGCGTGTGTGGTAGAGCTTTGTAATCAAAAAGGGAGTAATGAAGTGATCTACGGGACTTTAATGAGGACCAGCCAACCTTTTGATTTGCCTCATGCAGCGTGACACATCTCCCTGACTAAGGCCCTTCTCCCCTGATTGGTCAGTTTGGCAAAATGTGGGGGAAAAAATCAAGGGGTCTGAATACTTTTCCGAATACACTGTATATACATAGTAAAGAGGATGGGTCCCAAAATTGACCCCTGCAGAACACCTTTAGTAACATCGAGGTAACTTGACTTGAAATCATCATCAAAAAGCACACATTGTGTCCTGTCTGACATATATTCCCCAAACCACTTCCAAGATGCCTGGTCGAGCCCCATTTGAATGAGTAGGGGATGGTTGACAGTATTAAAGGCCTTGGATAGGTCTATAAATATGGCAGCACAGTGATTCCTGAGATCTAAGCAATTTATAGTCATAGACTGTTCTCTCTGCTACTGCACCGCACGCGGTACCAGAGCACCAAGTCTTGGTCCAAAAGGATCATTAATAGCTTCTACCACCAAGCCATAAGACTGCTAAACAGTACCCAGACTATTTGCATTGACCTCCTTTTTTATGCTGCTGCTACTCGCTGTTTATTATCAATGCATACAGCTTATCAATAAATAACCCTACCCACATTTACATATTACCTCAATTACACTGACTAACCTGTACCCCCTCACATTGACTGCGTACCGGTATCCCCTGTATATAGCCTCATTATTTTATTGTATTCATTTTTTTCTTAATTTTTTTTTAGTTTTGTATTTTTTTAATAAACATGTTCTTACTTTATTTATTTTTTTGCATTGTTGGTTAATTTCTATTCTGTGCTGGAATAATACAATATGGCCTTTCTCTTGCATTTCAAAGATGATGGTACAAGAAAATACAAAACAAAATGTTTTTTTACATTTGTATGATCTTTTACCAGATCTAATAACCTACATTCCTTTCACAGTTCCACAAACTTCAAAGTGTTTCCTTTCAAATGGTAGCAAGAATATGCATATCCTTGCTTCAGGGCCTGAACACAGGCAGTTAGATTTGGGTCATTTGGGTCATATCATTTTAGGTGAAAATTGAAAAAAAGGGGCCAATCCTTAAGAGGTTTTAAGGGTTTGGAAGTAAGCATGTCACGTAAGTTCTATAGCTGTTGTTTTCCGCGACAAATAGAATTTGATTTCTCAAATGTTTGAAGGACTGCCAATCAGAGGTAGAATCAGTCAATCTAGCCTTAGCCTCAACTGCGATTATTTTCATGAAATCTTTCAGACAAATCATGTGTGAAGCATCGGTTAGATCTGTCCTTTACCCTTAATCTCTTATATGGGTCATGCTTAACTGCAATAGAGTTAAACAGAGCGGTAAAACATTTAGGAGCCTGATCCGAATCAGAGATAGAGGACACACCCTCCCAATCATACAGCAAATGTTGCTCATTGAAAGTTTTAAAATGTCTCTGATGATCAGTTGATCTGATACTGGCATCAACCAATTCAGGTTAACCCCCAATATTAGTAATTCAGATTTTGCATGTCAGACAATTTGCAAAGAGCAAATGGGATGACCGAGGGAGGGCAATCCCACTAAAGTTAGTTGGGCATTATTACCTGTCACTCCCTGATCTGTTTCACCTGTGCTTGTCTTCACCCCCCTCCAGATGTCGCCCATCTTCCCCTTTATCCCCTGGGTACTTATACCTGTGTTCTCTGTTTGTCTGTTGCCAGTTCATCTTGTTTGTCAAGTCAACCAGCGTTTTGTGTCTCAGCTCCTGCTTTTCCCCAGTCTTCCTCTTTCTCGCCCTCCTGGTTTTTACCCTTGCCTGTCCTGTCTCTGAGCCCGCCTGCCTGATCACTCTGCCTGACCCTGACCCTGAGCTTGCCTGTCTTCCTGTACCTTTCCCCCACTACTCTGGTTATTGTCCCCTGCCTGCCTTGAACTGTCTATCTCCTGCCCTGTTGCTGTAATAAACATTGTCACTCCAACACAGTCTGCATCTGGGTCTTACCTTCAAACCTGATAATTACCAAGCCTTACATTTAGGACAAGACATTCATATTGCTTGAGGACAGAGGTGGTAATACATACAGCAAATCACACAGTAGTTGTTCTTTATTCATATGGTGACACTCCCACCCCTGCCAGCTCTGTCAGATCTATAAACATTAGAACCATTCAGACACATCAGAGTATGGAACATAATTTTTTAACCAAGTCTGAAATGAAATCAAACTTCTGATATTTACATGAATCAGTCCAAGGCCACAACTTCGGGATATCAGATTGGACATAGTCTCGAACACAAATATGCTATGATCAGTAGGTAACCCTCTATATATCAGTGGTTCCCAGACTTTTTATAGCCCTGTACCCCTTCAAACATTCAACCTCCAGCTGTGTTCCCCCTGTAGCATCAGGGTCAGCGCACTCTCAAATGTTGTTTTATACCATCATTGTAAGCCTGCCACACACACACTATACGATACATGTATTAAACATAAGAATGATTGAGTTTTTGTCACAATCCGGCTCGCAAGAGTCTGTCTTAAATAATTTCCCAGACTAGGTGTAGCAGGTAAGGTGGAGTCAGGCGCAGGACACAGAGATGAGTAATGCACGTAACTTTACTGAAAACAACAAATATTCCAATAAGGAAAATAATCAAGCTCACAAATACAGACAAACTTACAATGAACAAACATGAACAAAACCATGGGGGAACCAGAGGGTTAAATAAGGAACATATAATTATGGGAATGGAAACCGGGTGAGTACAATGAAGACAAAACAAATGGAAAATGAAAAGTGGATCGGTGGCTGCTAGAAAACCGGTGACGTTGACCACCGAACGCCGCCCGAACAAGGAGAGGGACCAACTTTGGCAGAAGTCGTGACAGTACCCACCCCTTGACATTCGGCTCCAGCTGCGTCCCGACACCGGCCTCGGGGAAGACCCGGAGGACGAGGCGCAGGGCGATCCGGGTGGAGACCATGAAACTCCCGCAGCAACGAAGGGTCCAGGATGTCCTCCACCGCACCCAGCATCTCTCCTCTGGACCGTACCCCTCCCACTCCATGAGGTACTGAAGGCCTCTCGCCCGAAGCCTTGAGTCCATGATGGCTCGAACAGCATACGCCGGAGCCCCCTCGATGTCCAGAGGAGGCAGAGAAATCTCCTGTACCTCACAGTGATCTGATTGATACCTCGATAGTCAAGACACGGGCGCAGACCTCTATCCTTCTTCTTCACAAAAAAGAAACTCGAGGAGGCAGGTGAAGTGGAAGGCCGAATGTATCCTGCCCCAGATATTCGGAGACATATGTTTCCATAGCCACCGTCTCCTCCTGTGACAGAGGATACACGTGACTCCTGGGAAGTGCTGTGTCTACCAGGAGATTTATTGCACAATGACCCTGTCGATGGGATGATAGTTGAGTCTTCTTACAGAAGGCGAGAGTCAAATCGGCATATTCTGAGGGGATGTGCACAGTGGAGACCTGGTTTGGACTCTCCACCGTAGTCGCACCGATGGAAACACCTACACACCTCCCTGAGCACTTTCGTGACCATCCCTTGAGAGCCCTCTGTTACCACGAAATAGTGGGGTCATGATAGGCCAACCAGGGTAGGCCCAGCACCATGGGAAACGCAGGAGAATCAATAAGGAAGAGAATAATTCTCTCCTCATGACCCTCCTGCGTAACCATGCATAGTTGAGCGGTGGCCTCCCTAATCAGCCCTGACCCTAATGGTTGACTATCTAAGGTGTGTACAGGGAAGGGCATATCAACAGAAACAATGGGGATCCCTAAACTATGTGCAAATGAACAGTCAATAAAGTTCTCAGCTGCACCTGATTCTACTAGCGCCTTATGCTGGGAATGCGGGGAAAACTCAGGAAATTCTATAAACACGACCGCCAAACGCTGCCCGAACAAGGAGAGGGACCAACTTCGGCAGAAGTCGTGACACTGTGCCTGTATTTAGTTTCCATGCTAGTGTGGGCCGAGAATCCTCTCTCACATAGGTACGTGGTTGCAAAGGGCATCAGTGTCTTAACAGCGCGATTTGCCAAAAACAGGATACTCTGAGCGCAGCCCAATCCAGAAATCTGGCAGTGGCTTCTGATTAAATTAAAATTTCACAGAACCTCTTGTTGCAATTTCAATGAGGCTCTCTTGTTCAGATATCGGTAAGTAGACTGGAGGCAGGGCTAGCAGGGATAACGAATCCAGTTGTTTGTGTCATCTGTTTCGGGAAAGTACCTGTGTAATTGCGCACCCTACTCACATAGGTGCCTCGCTATATCACATTTGACGTTGTCCGTAAGCTTGAGTTAATTTGCACACAAAAAAAACATACAATGATGGAAAGACCTGTGTGTTGTCCTTGTTAATGCAAACAGAGAAGAGCTCCAACTTCTTAATCATAGCCTCAATTTTGTCCCGCACATTGAATACAGTTGTGGAGAGTCCCTGTAATCCTCGATTCAGATCATTCAGGGGAGAAAAAACAACACCAGACGTGTGAGAAACTCGTCATCATGCAAGCGGTCAGACTGATGGTCAGTAAAGAAAACTTTAAGCTCGTCTCTCAATTAAAAAAAAACATGTCAATACTTTGCCCCTAACCAGCACACTTCTGTATGTTGTACAAGCGTTACATGATCGCTGCCCATATCATTGCATAGAGCAGAAAATACACAAGAGTTCAGGGGCCTTGCTTTAACAAAGTTAACCATTTTCACTGTAGTGTCCAAAACGTCTTTCAAGCTGTCAGGCATTCCCTTGGCAGCAAGAGCCTCTCGGTGGATGCTGCGGTGTACCCAAGTGACGTCGGGAGCAACTGCTTGCACCCACTCCACTATGTCTCCCTGTTATGGTATTTGCGCCATCAGTACATCAGTACCAACATGAGCAGCAGCTACGTTTGGCTGCATACAGACCATTAGTGGAATTCCCGTGAGAGAGTAACAGTTCATGTGATTTGGATGTTAATTATTTGACGAGACTACCTGTATTTGACATTGTGTTGTTATTTCGCTGAACACTAGATGGTTTAATTTAATTTTTGGCAGTGGAACAAGGCTACACAGGTGATGAAATATTAATGGACTGTTTGAAAATGTGAAGAAAAAAATGTTTAAAATATATATATTTAAAAAAGGAAATGGGAATCGCGTTTTTAGTTGGCATACTCCCAGTTTGGGAATACCTGCTCTATATGAAATAATCATGGGATTGGCTAAAAATGACCCACAAAAGACATCATGCAAATCACAGGAGGTTGGTGACACCTTCATTTGGGAGGAGGGGCTCAACGTAATGGCTGGAGCTGAATAAGTGAAGTGGTATCAAATACATCCAACACATGGTCTGCATGTGTTTGATGCCATTCCATTTGCTCCGTTCCAGCCTTTATTATGAGCTGTCCTCCCCTTAGCAGCCTCCTGTGATGCAAATATCTCCCTCCAAAACTTCAAAGCTGTTCCCCCTGAGCAAATCACACCTGTCAAACTATATTGTCACTTAACATGAGTTGTGTGAATGCCCCAAATGGAACATATCATTATGGGTCACAGATATGTATCCCGGTGAGAGATAAGAGACAGCGTTCTTCAGAGGTTGTTTACAGGTGCACAACACAGGCATTGATCTCCATAGAGCCAGGAGGAGCTTTGAGGCTTGGTCTCCGTACTGAGACCTGGTGTGTGTGTGTGTGCATATATGAATTTGTGGCTGGGAGGGGTTGGTGTCCAGGGGCTATGCGCCAAAGGGGAGAGGGTGCATCCTACCCGGGGGGCCTTAGAGGTTCATTCATACTGCATAGTGGACCGACCAGTTCAGTTCACCACCTGTATCCGCCCACCTATAATAACCGTTGGAATTTCTACAGCACTTGCTTATGGCAGCCTCCAGGGGCTTAGGCTAAGGATGCATCAATCCGCCAATCCCCAAAATCCTCCAATATCCTGTCATTGTATTAGCTTCAAATGCTAACAACTTCCTCCTGGTTGAGGTTAGAAGCAAGCTGCAGGTGGTTTTATGACTGGGGGTTTGATTGGGAGGGCTGGAGAAGGGCTGTGTCATTTCTTTAGCCCTAGTTGAAGCTGTGACTCGCAGGGTCATGGTTGTAGTGCATAAATGTGGTGCATAAATGTCTTGGTCTTATGCACTTGACAGATGCAGTGTCAAAGTAGTGTTGGGATCAGGGAAAATGTGTGGGATTCCTCTCATTTACAAGAGGGAGAAACCAGATTTTTGCAACTTTGAGTGTGTCTATTTCAGAGCATCTATTATTTAACACAATCTTTGGGGGGGTGACATATTGTGTTTTATTCGGTATGTTTGGGAAATAAAGCATGTGATTGTCATGACCTTTGACATGCAGTGTGTGTGTGCGCGTGAGTGTACGCGTGCCTCTGGTGTGTGTGTGTGTTCTCCATATTATTCATATTTTCTCATGTAGAACTACATGTAAGTCACTCATCCACGGCTGTCAGTTCCTTGCCATGCGTGGGCGATGCCCACCATCTCCAGAGGAATGCACGAACGTTGGTGTTAATGACAAGTGTCTCTAAAGTGTATCCGACAAACCAGTTTCAAAAAGCAAACAAGCCTGCGGGCGGCCAGTACATACGTCCCTTAATCACGGCTCAAGAATGCATAATACGTTAGGAGAACAAGAGGAAAGCTTTATTACTGTCTACATGTCACTCTTTCAGGAAGGCTGGTTAGTTTCTTTTTGAGCAATGAGGTGATACTCCTTTCTGCGGAGAATGTTGTGTCATTATGAGGTTAGGTCATGGCAGAGCAGAGCAGGCGTTTTCTTCAGTCCTCTCTACCTGCCCAGGCTCGTCTCCCTGCACGTTTGGGAACATGGAGGCTTTGATTTATAAAGGTGACGGCGACAGTGACAATGTTAGGAGGAAGTCCAGAAACGTTGGATGAGTGATTTGGGTGGGATTTGATGCATACCTATGACTTGAGTGTGACTTTATTGATTGAATCATTATTTCGTTTTTTTGGGCATGCACCTATCGGGAACATTGGTTTCGGTGGTATGTGCCACTGACTCTTTGAAATGTGTTATTATTATTATTAGACCGCTCAAGTAATTAAATTGGGATTTTTGGGTCTCATAACTTTTACTGGTTGAGGAGTCAAAAGTCCCATTGAGTGGACGTTACACAAGCATTTAGGACAGTTGCTGCTCACTATGCTGCTCACTATCGAACTAGCATATTTTCCTTGATGTCTTGAATGTAGAATTCATTATTACATTCCTTCTACTCCTCAATAGCTGCTATGCCAGTCCAGTACAGTCTATTATAAGTAGAAACGTGCAACCTCAACGCCCCCATATCACTGGCCCTACAATAGAGTACACTACCTATCAAATGCCAGGCCTGCCTCATAATAAAACCCAATTGTCTTGACCGTATTGAGTTACCAAACAAACCCACACAAAACACATATTTCTAAAGGCAGCACAATTCCAGCACCCTGCCACATAGAACATGATATGGATCATTAGTCCCCTAAACTGTAACCATTACGACTTTGACAAAACCACTCAAATTCCTGCTATTGCACTTAGTTAACCTGTCAGGTCCATAAGCCCCACAATGTATTGTTCTGGCGTAGCGATAGTGAGCTCATGCAGCCATACCTGCTCATTAGGAACAGAGGGGTCAACGGGCTGGAGATTCTTAATGGCATAAGTACTATAATTAGGCTGAGTACAAATGTGAGATTTTGGGGTTTAATTAAGGGATGTGTCTTGCGTCTTCTGTGTGTGTGCGTTCTCATGCGTTTGCATGTGTTTGTGCGCGTGTGTGTGTCTGTCCAGATGTCTGTCACAGTAGCAACGGCACGGTGTTGCCATAACTGTACCACTGTAACACTATGACAGTGTTTTGAGGGCCCTGATCCGAAACAATGCACAGATCAAGGATAGGGTTCTCTCTGGGTTCAAGCCATGACAAGAGAAGAGAAACTCGCCGTCTTACCTTTTGACCTTAGCGTAGATGTTAAACACCTGTATGTGGTTCTGGCAGCATCCTCTAAGACATGTTTGGAGTGGAGGTGTTCATACATTGTGGATTGTGTTTAGCCTATCCGTACATACATCCTAATCTGAAAACTCCTATTTTGCCATTTCTTCATAACACTTTCATAATGGGGCAGAAGGTCATTTGTATCAGGGTTTGTGTGTGTAGAGTGTTACTTAGTGCTTGATTTAGTATGGCTGTTTTGAATGTATATACCAAAGTGAGCGAGTGACTGTATATTTAAGTGTAGGTGTTAGGGAGCGGGATTCGGTGGTGTGTGTGTGTGTGTGTGTGTGTGTGTCTGCACGTGCGGATGCCGCCTGCATGCTTGTTGCCCGCTGCCAGTATGGCTGTATAAACTTTGTCAGGGTCGGCCAGTGACACTTTATCCTGTCAATCTGTACTTGTTTCGGGGACTGAAGACACTGCTTCTGGACAGAAAACCTCAGCTGAAACCTGAGAAGAAAGAGAAGAGCGGAGTGAACAAAAGACTGTAAAAAAAAAAAAAAGTTTTTAAAAAGTGTGTTTTGTTTGCTTGTTCCTTCATATTTTCAGCACCTTACAATCCCTGCCTTTTGTTAGTTTTAGATTCAGGTTTAACTTGTTGCAGAGCAAAGGACAAGTGAACACCCCTCTTCCTTCCTCTCCTCCAAGTCTCCCCCACCCTGTCGTCCTCCTCCCATCTCCTCCAAACTTTCATTCAGCCTCCATCTTGATTTGGGGTGTTTTACATAATGACAGGACACATTTGTCTTGAAGGCAGTAGTCCCTCGCTCCCCTCCCTTTTTTTTCTTATTTTTCTCTCCATCCCTCTCCCTCCCTCTCTCCCTGACAGGTGCATTCATTCAGGAGGTACTTGAGTCACACAATAGCAAGTGCATGCCTGATGTCACCCTATGCCAGCTGGTGTTGGCTGCTCCACTCAGGTTACCTACATGCTCCTCACATTATTTACCACACATAAAAACAATTTCTATTAATTAAGTTGTCAAATTCTTACATGTCAGAGTTTTTACATGACATAAAATGTGTACCTCTGGTACGAATAGCGATCCCCAAAAATATTTTCTTACCCCGAAGACACTTCAACAGAAAACAAAGCCTGTTTGTTTGTCCTGTAAATAAATGCAGACACAGCGTGCTCCTTTTTCGTTACTCTTTCCGGGACAGTCACCTGTTGAAATGTCCTGGTGTAAAAAAATAAAACGCTTTTTGAGATAGTCCCCGAGTTGAACATCTGATTCCCTTTTTGTTCAAGCTGAGCTGAGGTGCATGCTTTCATTCCCATAGAGAAATACAGTGGGGCCCGAATTATTGGATCCCTTGATAAAGATGAGCAAAAAAGACATATTGGATCCTCCACCAATTCTTTTTTTTACTATTATTTTATACTAATACAATTGCTTAGAGAAATAGATTTTGTTTTAACAAATTATTTTTTTTTAAAAAAGAAAAAAAGATGGGGGTTAATATTATTGGATCCCGTTTTCAATAATCCAGCACCCACTTTACGAGGATAACGACACTGAGTCTTTTTCTAAAATGTTTGATAAGATTGGAGAACACATTGGGAGGGAACTTCCATACAGAATCTTTCCAGATCCTTGATATCCTTTGTCTGTGCTTATGGACTGCCCTCTGCAATTCAAACCGCAAGTTTTCAATGGGGTTCAAGTCCGCAGACTGCGATGGCCATTGCAAAATGTTGATTTTGTGGTCAATTAACCATTTCTTTGTGGATTTTGATGTGTGCTTGGGGTTACTGTCTTGCTGGAAGATCCACTTGCGGCCAAGTTTCAGCTTCCTGGCAGAGTCAATCAGGTTTTGTTCTAAAATGTCCTGGTTCTTGGTAAAGTTCATGATGCTGTTGACCTTAATAAGGGCCCCAAGACCAGTGGAAGCAAAATAGCCCCATAACATCAAAGATCCACCACCATATTTTACATTAGGGATGAGGTATTTCCTACATATGCCTTGTTCTTTCGAAGGCTTAGAATTGTCTAAGATCCCTCCCAATGTGTTCTCTAATCTCATCCTCGCAAGGAGAGGGTGCTGGAGTATTGAATATAAGGGATCCAATAATTTGACCCCTATCTTTTACTTGTTAAAAAAATCTCTTTCTCTGAGAATTTATATTAGTATAAAATAACATTTTTAAACATTTTTGGAACATACAATATAGCTCAGTATTTGTATTATTTATTTTCTAGTCTCTTTTGCTCCTCTTTATCAAGGGATCCAATAATTCCGGATCCCACTGTATGTACAAGTAACTGCCAAAATAAAGGAAACACTTGAGTAAATGAGGGAAACAAAGTACATTGAAAGTAGGTGATTCCACAAAGGTTTGGTTCCTGAGCAATTCCTAAGCTATTAACAATTCCATAATGCTTAGGGTCATGTATGAAAATGCTGGGCAGGCCCAGTTTCCCATTACTTTGGCTACCATGGCTATGCCTGTGGTATGAACCAACCAAACATAATCTCCATAATGCTGCTGTGTGAACTTTATGAACTACCACTATAAATGTGGGCAGCGAATGCATGGTCATGATTCTGAGGCGTGGCTAGCAACATCGCTCATTCAGAAATCTGCTGGGGAAGTCCTGCTTTATATTGCACTTACAAATGTTTATGATGATATTATTGTACTGTCCTGTTTATATGTGTAACCTCTGCCTGCAGGCTATATGTGTCTGGTAAGACTATTATTTGTGCCTAGTGGGTCTACTCTGTTTTCTTTGTTTATTGAACCAATCCAAAAAAGAAGTTCCCTAATGGGAAAAGTAACAATTGAATCAAAAGAGAGCTTCCTGTGTCAGCCATGCGTTCAGCAGTTGACAAGAGCAGCTTATGGAAACTACTGGTTCCTGTTTGTGACGACTGTGTTTCCATCTGCAGGAGGTCAAAGGTCAAATGTAAGCAGTGGTGGAAAAAGTACACAATTTGTCATACTTAAGTAAAAGTAAAGATACCTTAATAGAAAATGACTCAAATAAAAGTGAAAGTACTACTTGAGTAAAAGTATAAAAGTATTTGGTTTTAAATATACTTAAGTATCAAAAGTAAATGTTATTGCTAAAAATATACTTAAGTATCAAAAATAAAAGTATAAATCATCTCAAATTCCTTATATTAAGCGAACCAGATGTCACAATTTTATTTTTTATTTTTATATTACGGATAGCCATGGGTATACTCCAACTGCCATGGGCATACTATAGACATAATTTACTAACGCAGCATTTGTGTTTAGTGAGTTAGCCAGATTATAGGCAGTAGAGATGACCAGGGATGTTCTCTTGATAACTGTGAATTGAACCATTAACCTGTCCTGCTAAGCATTCAAAAAGGTTTTTGGGGGTGTCAGGGAAAATGTAAGAAGTAAAAAGGGCAATATTTTATTTTGGAATGTAGTAAAGTAAAAGTTGTCAAATATATACAGTTCCAGTCAAAAGTTTGGACACACCTACTCATTCAAGGGATTTTCTTTATTTGACTATTTTCAACATTGTAGAATAATAGTGAAGACATCAAAACTATGACATAACACATATGGAATCATGTATTAACCAAAAAAGTGTTAAACAAATGACAATATATTTGAGATTTTTCAAAGTAGCCACCTTTTGCCTTGATAACAGCTTTGCACACACTTGGCATTCTCTCAACCAGCTTCATGTGGTAGTCACCTGGAATGCATTTTAATTAACAGGTGTGCCTTGTTAAAAGTTCATTTGTGGAATTTTCTCCCTCCTTAATGCATTTGAGCCAGTCAGTTGTGTTGTGACAAGGTAGGGGTGGTATACAGAAGATAACCCTATCTGGGCCAAGTCCATATTATTGCAAGAACAGCTCAAATAAGCAAAGAGAAACAACAGTCCATCATTACTTTAAGAAATGAAGGTCAGTCAATGCGGAACATTTCCAGAAAGTTTTTTCAAGTGCAGTTGCAAAAACCATCAAGCACTATTATGAAACTGTCTCTCATGAGGACTGCTCCTACTTTGAAAGGAAGACCCAGAGTTACCTCTGCTGCAGAGAATAAGTTAATTAGCGTTAACTACACTTCAGATTGCTGCCCAAATAAATGCTTCACAGAGTTCAAGTAACAGAGACATCTCAACATCAACTGTTCAGAGGAGACTGTGAATCGGGCCTTCATGGTTGAATTGCTACAACGAAACCACTACTAAAAGACACCAATAAGAAGAAGGGACTTGCTTTGAACAAGAAACAAGAACAATGGACATTAAACCGGTGGAAAACTGTCCTTTGGTCTGATGAGTCCAAATTTGAGATGTTTGGTTCCAACCGCTGTCTTTGTGAGAGATGCAGAGTAGGTGAACGGATGATCTCCGCATGTGTGGTTCCCACCGTGAAGCATGGAGGAGGTGGTGTTGCTGGTGACACTTTCTGTGATTTATTTAGAATTCAAGGCACACTTAACCAGCATGGCTACCACAGCATTCTGCAGCGATACACCATCCCATATGGTCTGTGCTTAATGGGTATACCATTTGACTACCAATAGCCCTTACACACTTCCAGGCTGTGTAAGGGCTATTTGACCAAGAAGAAGAGTGATGGAGTGCTGCATCAGATGACCTGGCCTCCACAATCACCCGACCTCAACCCAATTGAGATGGTTTGGGATGAGTTGACTGCAGAATAAAGGAAAAGCCGCCAACAAGTGCTCAGCATATGAGGGAACTCCTTCAATACTGTTGGAAAAGCATTTCTCATGAAGCTGGTTGACAGAATGCCAAGAGTGTGCAAAGCTGTTATCAAGGCAATGGGTGGCTACTTTGAAGAATCTATCATCTAAAATATATTTTGACTTGTTTACGCCCCTTTTTCCATTTTCGCCTAAAATGACATACCCAAATCTAACTGCTTGTAGCTCAGGCCCTGAAGCAAGGATATGCATATTCTTGGTGCCATTTGAAAGGAAACACTTTGAAGTTTGTGGAAATGTGAATGGAATGTAGGAGAATATAACACAATAGATCTGGTAAAAGATAATACAAAGGAAAAAAAACGTTATTTTGTATTTTTTTGTTCCATCCTCTTTGAAATGCAAGTGACAGGCCATCATGTATTATTCCAGCCCAGGTGCAATTTAGATTTTGGCCACTATATGGCAGCTGTGTATGTGCAACGTTTTAGACTAATCCAATGAACCGTTGCATTTCTGTTTAAAATATTGTATCAATACTGCCCAAATGTGCATAATTTGTTTATTAATAACTTCATGTTCAAAATTGTGCACTCTCCTCCAACAATAGCATGGCATTATTTCACTGTAATAGCTACTGTAAATTGGACAGTGCAGTTAGATTAACCTCTCTGGGATATGTGGGACGCCACCTGGCCAAAAGCCAGTGAAAATGCAGAGCGCCAAATTCAAATAAATTACTATAAAAATCTAACTTTCATAAAATCGCACATGTAAGATACCAAATTAAAGCTACACGTGTTGTGAATCTAGCCAACGTGTCAGATTTCAAAAAAGCTTTTCCGCGAAAGCAAACGATGCTATTATCTGAGGGTAGCACCTCCGTAAACAAAGAGAAAACATTTCAACCCTGCAGGCGCGACACAAAACGTAGAAATAAAATATAAATCATGCCTTACCTTTGACAAGCTTCTTTTGTTGGCACTCCAATATGTCCCATAAACAACACAAATGGTCTTTTCTTCGATTAATTCCGTCGATATATATCCAAAATGTCCATTTATTTGGCGAGTTTGATCCAGAAATCACCGGTTCCAACTCGCGCAACGTGACTACAAAATATCTCAAAGGTTACCTGTAAACTTTGCCAAAACATTCCAAACTACTTTTGTAATACAACTCTAGGTATTTTTAAAAGTAAATAATCGATCAAATTGAAGACGGGATGATCTGTGTTCAATACAGGAAGAAAACAAACTGACGCTACCTTTCTTGTCACGTGCCTCTATCTAACAGTACACTTGAAGTGACCCTCGTTTTGAACAGGGCTACTTCTTCATTACACAAAGGAAAAACCTCAACCAATTTCTAAAGACTGGTGACATCCAGTGGAAGCGGTAGGAACTGCAAGAAGGTCCCTTAGAAATCTGGATTCCCAATGAAACCCATTGAAAAGAGAGTGACCTATAAAAAAAAATCTGAATGGTTTTTCCTCTGGGTTTCGCCTGCTATATAAGTTCTGTTATACTCACAGACATAATTCAAACAGTTTTAGAAACTTTGGCGTGTTTTCTATCCAAATCTACTAATGATATGCATGTCTTATCTTCTGGGGGTGAGTAGCAGGCAGTTGAATTTGGGCATGCATTTCATCCGGTCGTGAAAATACTGCGCCTTCACCAAAAAGTTAACACAATAATTTAAGCTTTCTGACAATATCAGATATGTCTATGTCCTGGGAAATTGTCTTGTTGTCTTGTACAACCTCGTGCTAATTGCATAAGCCTACGTTAGCTCAACCGTCCCGTGGAAGGAACAGCGATCCCGAAGAAGTTTATCACTTTTTTGGTTACTACATGATTCCATATGTGTTATTTCATAGTGTTGATGTCTTCACTATTATTCTACAATGTAGAAAATAGTAAATAATGACATCAGCTTTTGTGAATGAACAATGAAGATGTCGCGCCCCACTGTGGCCCAGGAGTACGATTAATACGCACACACACGTACACACAGATTTATTTAACAAGATTGAGAAGAAAGGGAGTGTGTTTCTCATTCGACTTCAGGACAAGACGAGACACGTAGACTGAAACTGGGTGCGAGCATCTCGAAAGAAGCCCTCGCGATAGAGCGAAAGAGAGAGAGTATAAAGTGTCTGTTTGAGGAGGAGGAGGGGATCACCTGTGTCCCACGGCCAGGTAAGGGCCCGGTTTCGAGCAGTGATACTGTACTATTCCAGATGGCGAGGTGGTCTGACTGAACATGTTCCCTGCAGGTGATTTGGGATGAGGCAACAACGAGGCCATGGAAAGCCTGGAAAGCACTCTGGCCTCACTATCCCACGGGAATATCGCAAGTCATCCATAAAGAAAGTGGAGGGGTGGAGGGAGGGAAGGGGGGAAGAAGAAGAGAAGGAGGAGGGAGATGGTTATCGTAAGAGGGAGAGAAGGAAGTGCAGAGTACTGCACGCTATGTCTGAATCAGTGGGTCTTGCTTTTGGTCCATTTGACAGTGTGATAAGGAGTTTCACACAGCACTCACACCCACACGCCTGATTTACAGCCATTTCCCAGAAAGATGATTACACTGTCTATTCCATAACACATCTGGTCATTTGTAAAGTTTTTGTTTATCTCCCTTTCTGTGCACAAACATGTAAATACACATGTACTCACACACACAAGGCATGTTTTTTTTAAACTCATAACAGGAAACAAATGCACGGACGATTCATTTCCATATCCTTTAACGCTTCAAACATGCCAACTGTCAAAAAGGTCATTTCACCAAATTCCTGCATGTAGTTGGAATTTTATATTTTTTCTCAGTGGAGTGTGTGTTGAAACACCAGCTGTCCCTCTCACATTTCACTTAGAGAACAATATATTTTAAGTATCTGCTGCTGCAAAACCAAGCAGAAAATTGGTAGTAATTGTTGTAGCTAGTTGTCTGTGCTATCACAGCATTTTGCCCTCAGGGTTGCCAGATTGGGCCTGTGGCTGCAGGCTGCTGACTTGGATCATGTTAACTACTGCAGCCTGGAGCCAAGTTCCTTTAGGGCTGTAATAGGGAGGGCTCTATGGCTCTGCACTGGACTGAAACCAGCCAGAGAGATTAATCAAGCTTCGCTCTCTGGGTGTGACCGACTCAAACGCTCCCGAAGCTGTTAAAAAGTGTGTGTTTTCTGAAATATTCAGAGATTAGGGGTGTTAAGTCTAAATCCCATTGATTAGGTTTGCAGGCGGGTTTGGTAAAGGTCTAATGAATTCACTGGAGAATGTTTACTTTGAACGAGCATGTTGTAATTAATAAAACCAAAAGCTTACCTTGACTTGGAAGAGTTCCAGTGTTGTGTTGAATAGTCATAGCCAGCTAGCTAACATAGCATCCCTCTGTTTGAGCCGGGTGTTTGAGTAGGCTAAACTAGCCAGCTGCATTTGCTAGCTACTGTAAATAAGTGAAAATGAAAGTGCTAATAAAAAATGACACTCTTTTTCTCTCTTGCTTCTCTTTCATTTTTGAAGAAATACATTTTTTGAAAACTGTTCAAATATTGTCTTACTCTCTCTTTGAGTCAACTACTCACTCCATTTTATGCACTGCAGTGCTAGTTAGCTGTAGCTCATGTTTCCCGTACTTGATTCATTGTCTGATCCTTGATTGGGTGGACAACATGTCAGTTCATGCTGCAAAAGCTCTGATAGGTTGGAGGATTTCCTCTGGAAGTTGTCATAATTACTGTGTAAGTCTATGGAAGGGGGTGAGAACCAAGAGCCTCCTAGGTTTTGTAGTGAAGTCAATGTAAGCTAGCTGTCCACTGGCTACACTATGGTGGTACCCTACAGAGTGCTTTTGACGCTACTGTAGACCTTCATTGTAAAACAGTGTGTTTTAATCAATTATTTGGTGACTTGAATATATTTAGTATAGTTTTATCTTTTTCAATGTTTTACCATTTTTATTTTTTATGAAATTCAGTGAGGAGGATGGTCCTCCCCTTCTTCCTCCGAGGAGCCTCCACTGTTGGACATGAAAGACTGTTAGAGCACCAGGAAATCAGCTCAAAGTGATTTTAATTCAGGGAGGCATATGTGATCATATCACAATGTAATTGGGGTTTGAAATTATTCTGTGTTTGTCAAATATTATATCTGTTTGGGGTTCTTGCTTTGTGGCTAATTATCTATTTCTTTGTGGATTTAGGGTTGTGCTTAGGGTTGTCTTGCTGGAAGGTCCACTTGTAGCCAAGTTTCAGCTTCCACTCTTGAGTTGACTTGAGAATACATTCTCATTTACAGCAACAACCTGGGGAAAATTTAAAAATATAGTAAAAGTATATAGTAAGCCTACAAAATACACTACCAGTCAAACGTTTTAGACCACCTACTCATTCAAGGGGTTTTCTTTATTTTTACTATTTTCTACATTGTAGAATAATAGTGAAGACATCAAAACTATGAAATAACACATGTGGAATCATGTAATAACCAAAAATGTGTCAAACAAATCAAAATATATTTTATATTTCAGATATTTCAGATAGCCACCCGTTGCCTTGATGACAGCTTTACAAACACTTGGAATTCTCTCAACCAGCTTCATGAGGTAGTCTCCTGGAATGCATTTCAATTAACAGGTGTGCCTTCTTAAATGTTAATTTGTGGAATTTCTTTCCTTCTTATTTGAGGCAATCAGTTGTGATGTGACAAGGTAGGGGTGGTATACAGAAGATAGCCCTATTTGGTAAAATACCAAGTCCATGGCAAGAACAGCTCAAATAAGCAAAGAGAAACACTTCACAGAGTTCAAGTAACAGACACATCTCAACATCAACTGTTCAGAGGAGACTGTGTGAATCAGACCTTCATGATCGAATTGCTGCAAAGAAACCACTACTGAAGGACACCAGTCGTGAAGAGGGCACGACAAAACCTTATCCCCCTCAGGAGACTGTAAAGATTTGGCATGGGTCCCCAGATCCTCAAATGGCTCTACAGCTGCACCATCGAGAGCATCCTGATCGGTTGCATCACGGCCTGGTATGGCAACTGCTCGGCATCTGACCGTAAGGGTATTGTGAACGGCCCAGTGCATCACAGGGGCCAAGCATCCTGCCATCCAGGACCTATATACTAGGTGGTGTCAGAGGAAAGCCCATAAAATTGTCAGAGACTCCAGTCACCCAAGTTACAGACTGTTTTCTCTGCTACCGCACGGAAAGCGGTACCGGAACGCTAAGTCTAGGACCAAAAGGCTCCTCAACAACTTCTACCCCCAAGCCATAAGACTGCTGAACAATTCATAAAATCACCACCGGACAATTTACATTGACCACCCCCCACCTCCCCCTTTTGTACACTGCTGCTACTCGATGTTTGTTACCTCTGCATAGTCACTTCGCCCCACTCACATGTACAGATTACCTCAACTGGCCTGTACACCCTCACACTGACTCGGTACCGGTGCCCCCTGTATATAGCCTGGTTATTGTTATTCTTGTGTTACTTTTCATTTTGGTCTACTTGGTAAATATTTTCTTCTTCTTGAACTGCACTGTTGGTTAAGGGCTTGTAAGTAAGCATTTCACGGTAAAGTCTACACTTGTTGTATTCGGCGCATGTGACAAATGAAGTGTGATTTGATTTGATTTCAATAAGAAGAAGAGACTTTCTTGGGCCAAGAAACACGAGCAATGGACATTAGACCGGTGGAAATTTGTCCTTTGGTCTGGAGTCCAAATTGGAGATTTTTGGTTCCAATCTCCGTGTCTTTGTGAGATGATCTCCGCATGTGTATTTCCCAACATAAAGCATGGAGGAGGAGGTGTTATAAACAAGGCAATTAACCCACTGTTCCTAGGCCATCATTGAAAATAAGAATTTGTTCTTAAATTATTTGCCTAGTTAAATAAAGGTAAAATAATCTAATCAAATAAAAATATGATGTGGGGGTGCTTTGCTGGTGACACTGTCTGTGATTAATTTAGAATTCAAGGCACACTCAACCAGCATGGCTACCACAGCATTCTGCAGCGATACGCCTTCCCATCTGGTTTGGGTTTAGTGGGACTATAATTTGTTTTTCAACAGGACAATGACCCAACACACCTACAGGCTGTGTAAGGGCTATTTTACCAAAAGGAGGGTGATGGAGTTCTGCATCAGATAACCTGGCCTCCACAATCCCCCGACCTCAACCAAATAGAGATGGTTTGGGATGAGTTGGACCACAGAGTGAAGGAAAAGCTGCCAACGAGTGCTCAGCATATGAGGGAACTCCTTCAAGACTGTTGGAAAAGCATTCCAGGTGAAGGTGGTTGAGAGAATGCAAAGGGTGGCTATTTGAAGAATCTCAAATATAAAATATAGTTTGATTTGTTTAACACTTTTTTGGTTACTACATGATTCCATATGTGTTATTTCATAGTTTTGATGTCTTCACTATTATTCTACAATGTAGAAAATAGTAAAAATAAAGAAAAACCATTGAATGAGTAGGTGTTCTAAAACTTTTGACCGGTAGTGTATATAAGCAGGCAAAACACAGAAACATTATATAAAAAAAACATAATATCAAGCATAGAATAAAAAGAAACAAACAAATAAATTTGTATAACAAAAAAAGTGTATAACGGGTGTGCGTGGCCAAAGTGCTCTATCGTCACGTCATCCAACAAATGTAAATGCCTGGAGTTTGCTAAACGGCATTGGCAATTGGATTGGAACCAGTGCTTTAGTCAGATGACATTAAAATAGTGCTCTGGCCATCCATACCAGTGGTGGGTTTGGCATCGAAAAGAGAATGCATAAGCAGAAAAGAACCTCTTACCTAGTGTAAAAAATGGTGGTGCATCTTTGATGTTATGAGGTTATTTTGCTTCCACTGTTCCTAGAGCCCTTGTTAAAGTCAACGGCATCATTAACTTTATCCAGTACCAGGACATTGTAGCCCAAATCTGGTTGCCTCTGCCAGGAGGCTGAAACTTGACCGCAAATGGATCTTCCAGCAAGACAGCACCAAGCACACATCAAAATCCACAAAGAAATTGTTAATTTGCCACGAAATCAACATTTTGCAATGGCCATCTCAGTCTCCGGACATGAAACCCATTGAAAACCTGTGGTTGAATTGCAGAGGGCAGTCCATAAGCACAGACAAAGGATATCAAGGATCTGGAAGGATTCTGTATGGACGACTGTTCTACGATCCCTCGCAATGTATTCTCCAACTCATAAAACATTTTAGAAAAAGGCTCGGTGCCATAATTTTCACTACCGAGTTCCAAATTGCCTCTGGAAGCCACGTCACAAGAACGGTTCGTCGGAATGGTCTGGGGCTGTTTTTCATGGTTCGGGCTAGGCCCCTTAGTTCTAGTGAAGAGAAATCTTAACGCTACAACATACAATGACATTCTTGACGATTTTGTGCTTCCAACTTTGGGGAAGGCCCTTTCCCCTCTTTCAGCATGACAATGCCCCCATGCACAAGGCGAGGTCCAGACAGAAATGGTTTGTCGAGACTGGTGCGGAAGAACTTGACTTGCCTGCACAGAGCTCTGACCTCAAACCCATCGAACACCTTCTGGATGAATTGGAACGCCAACTGCGAACCAGGCCTAATCACCCAACATCAGTGCCCGACCTCACTAATGCTCTTGTGGCTGAATGGAAGCAAGTCCCTGCAGAAATGTCCCAACATCTAGTGAAAAGCCTTCCCAGAAGAGTGGAGGCTGTTATAGCAGCAAAGGGGGGGACCAACTCCATATTAATGCCCATGATTTTGGAATGAGACGGTCAACGAGCAGGTGTCCACATCCTTTTGGTCATGGACTGTATTTCTAGCACTGTCACAGAATGGTTGGTTCGAGAGGCCTGCGGGGCATGGCTAAGCCTATCCTGTTCTAACGCTAAGGTGAGTCATAGGCCCTTTTCTCCATTGATTTTCAATGAGTCTAATAGAAATGCATGTGGCAGTATTGGGCAACACCAACAACTGTATTTAAACTACATACATTCCCCATGGATACTCAACAGCCATAATGTGTTGCAATGGTTGGGGAGTTGAAGTGGTAAGTGGCAGCCCCCCCCCCCCAAATATCCATCCATCCATCCATCCATCCTTCATCCTTCCCCCAACTCTCTGGAGCCCATGTGGGGTTGCTGGGAGCCTGGGAGGGAGAGCAGGGGTTGGAGAGGGGTGCTAGTAGGGTCTGTCGTGTCTTCTCTCTCAGGACTCTGTGCTTGGCTAAAGCAAATACATTGACAAGACAGCTCTCTACCTGAGAGTGCATGCACACAATCACACACACCGTAGTGCCAAAAGCACCTGCCAGGGGTCACGATAGCAGACCCCCTGTCTTCTCCATACACACACACACCCCCGTGGGTGGCCCCAAGGGGTGCAGCGGGGTCCAGCATTCAGGGCGGTGGCGTTTTTTGGATTACCACTGTCTTGTAAGCGAGGGTCGAATAGATACAGGGACTGATAACCACAGATCTGCTGATAACTAAGAAAAGGGCAGAGAAGAAAGGAGAGAGGGAAAGAAGGAGTTTTGGTATTCAGGTCAATTCCTTTAGCTTAAGGTAACAGGTGCACACATTGTCCTCACCAGAGGGAATGACATGCTCCAGGGTTCTAGCGTCGTACACCACTATCTGCACAAATGCCTCCTTGACAAGCTACCCTTTAAAATTGATTGAGAGGTAGGGTTGGATTCAATCCGTATCGCAGAAGTGTTGTTGAAGATCTGCGTTATAGCTGGATTGAAATTGAAAGGCAATGTTCCCGTGTTCGATGAGACCGCATTCACGCTAAACGGTGCATATGTCGGCTTAAAAGGAAATGACCTTTACATTTTAACACAGATCTTACGCGATACGGATTGAATCCAGCCCCTTAGATAGCTTAATATGCCACATGTGAATGTCGCTCTTTTAACCTTTGCAAAGGTTTTTCTTTCAGTTATTTGTATATTATTGTGTTTCATATTCGCATATACAATACCTAATTTGTTAGAAAAATATATGAGTTCTGTTCTAAAAGAAGTTATAGGCCTCTGTACAGCTTTCCACAAAATATCATAAAATGTTAAAAAATACTCAAAACTAAACTAAAGTAAAAAATGTCATTCATAATAAATAGTACAGGGTTAGAGGTTAGCTCTACATTTCAGACAAGGCTTAGTGGGAGAGTGGGTGCTTGTTGTCTTTAGCAGTGGAAGGACTGAAGAAAGGAAGAGAAAGGAAGAGTTACTGAGAGAGGGGAAGATAGAGCGGGAGGGAAAGGCGATGAGAGAGCCCCTTCTCAGCGGAAGTGGGGCGTAGAGACACCCCCTGACATGTCTGTTTGCTTGTACTCATGCATGACTGCACTCACACACACACACACACACATAAATACGCATGTGTGCGCACACATACGCCAGACAGACACACAGACAGGCAAGTAAAGCAGGCAGGTCGGACAGACGGATAGACAGATGGCGCCGAACAGTTGGTAGTGCAGTTTCAAGGCGTGAAAGGGGAGCACACCTTTTCTATTCACACCCTGTAGTGGAGCTGAGCTGCAGACTTGATCTGTGTCTTGATTGGGGCCGTTAACACCTCCACACTCTCAGAGAATAACACCACCACTCATTCGTTTTTTTTACCAGGGTTGGGATGATGGACAGTCACTGTGGAGCACTTTCAAATGTTCCTACCGCTTTATCTCAGAGCACTCAAGTCTCCTAAGATTCTTCTCAACTCTAATCTTCATCGAACAGAGTGTGTAACAGGTTGAATTGTTGAACAAATATCTGTAGGTCCGCCAGAGGCCTGTTCAACACCTCAACCTGTAACAAGAGAAAGGGAACACTCTCTCTCTATTCAATTCAAGGGCTGTATTGGCATGGGAAACATATTTTAACATCGCCAAAGCAAGTCAAATAAATAATAAACAAAAGTGAAATAAACAATAACAAATGAACAGTAAACATTAAAGTCACAGAAGTTCCAAAAGAATATTATGTCTGTATACAGTGTTGTAGCGATGTGCAAATAGTTAAAGTACAAAAGGGGAAATAAATAAACATAAATATGGGTTGTATTTACAATTGTTCTTCACTGGTTGCCCTCGTGGCAACAGGTCACAAATCTTGCTGCTGTGATGGCACACTGTGGTATTTCACCCAGTAGATATGGAAGTTTGTCAAAATTGGGTTTGTTTTCAAATTCTTTGTGGATCTGTGTAATCTGAGGGAAATGTGTGTCTCTAATATGGTCATACATTTGGCAGGAGGTTAGGAAGTGCATCTCAGTTTCCACCTCATTTTGTGGGCAGTGTGCACATAGCCTGTCTTCTCTTGAGAGCCAGGTCTGACTACGGCGGCCTTTCTCAATAGCAAGGCTATGCTCACTGAGTCTGTACATAGTCAAAGTTTTCCTTAAGTTTGGGTCAGTCACACTGGTCAGGTATTCTGCCACTGTGTACTCTCTGTTTAAGGCCAAATAGCATTCTAGATTGCTCAGTTTCCTTCCAATGTGTCAAGTAATTATCTTTTTGTTTCTAATGATTTGGTTGGGTCTAAATGTGTTGCTGTCCTGGGGCTCTGTGTGTCTGTTTGTGTTTGTGAACAGAGCTTGCTTAGGGGACTCTTCTCCAGGTTCATCTCTCTGTAGGTGATGGCTTGGTTATCGAAGGTTTGGGAAGCGCGTCCTTTTAGGTGATTGTAGAATTTAACGTATTTTTTCTGGATTTTGATCATTAGCGGGTATCGGCCTAATTCTGCTCTGCATGCATTATTTGGTGTTTTACGTTGTACACAGGATATTTTTGCAGAATTCTGCATGCAGAGTATCAATTTGGTGTTTGTCCCATTTTGTGATTTATTGGTTGGTGAGCGAACCCCAGACCTCACAAACCCCAAAGGCAATTGGTTCTATAACAGATTCAAGTATTTTTTAGTCAGATTTATGTCGAAGTTTATGTTCCTGTTGATTGCATAGAAGGCCCTTCTTGCCTTGTCTCTCAGCTCGTTCAGAGCTTTGTGGAAGTTACCTGTGGCGCTGATGTTTAGGCCGAGTTATGTGTAGTTTTGTGTGTGCTCTAGGGCAACGGTGTCTAGATGGAATTTGTATTTGTGGTCCTGGCGACTGGACCTTTTTTGAACACCATTATTTTTGTCTTACTGAGATTTACTGTCAGGGCCCAGGTCTGGCTGAATCTGTGCAGAAGATCTATGCGCTGCTGTAGGCCCTCTTTGGTTGGTGACAGAAGCACCAGATCATCAGCAAACAGTAGACATTTTACAACAGATTCTAGTAGGGTGAGGCCGGGTGCTGCGGACTGTTCTGGTGCCCTCCCAAATTTGTTGATATATATGGTGAAGAGGATGGGGCTTAGTCCAAATCCCTGTCACACCCCACGACCCTGTGGAAAGAAATGTGTGTGTTTTTTGCCAATTTTAACAGCACACTTGTTGTTTGTGTACATGGATTTTATAATGTTGTATGTTTTTCTCCCAACACCACTTTCCATCAATTTGTATGGCAGACCCTCATGCCAAATTGGGTCAAAGTCTTTTTTGAAATCAACAAAGCATGAGAAGACTTTAGCTTTGTTTCAAATCAAATCAAATTGTATTTGTCACATACACATGGTTAGCAGATGTTAATGCGAGTGTAGCGAAATGCTTGTGCTTCTAGTTCCGACAATGCAGTGATAACCAACAAGTAATCTAACTAACAATTCCAAAACTACTGTCTTATACACAGTGTAAGGGGATAAGGAATATGTACATAAGGATATATGAATGAGTGATGGTACAGAGCAGCATACAGTAGATGGTATCGAGTACAGTATATACATATGAGATGAGTATGTAGACAAAGTAAACAAAGTGGCATAGTTAAAGTGGCTAGTGACATAAGAATGCAGTCGATGATCTAGAGTACAGTATATACATATGCATATGAGATGAATAATGTAGGGTAAGTAACATTATATAAGGTAGCATTGTTTAAAGTGGCTAGTGATATATTTACATCATTTCCCATCAATTCCCATTATTAAAGTGGCTGGAGTTGGGTCAGTGTCAATGACAGTGTGTTGGCAGCAGCCACTCAATGTTAGTGATTGCTGTTTAACAGTCTGATGGCCTTGAGATAGAAGCTGTTTTTCAGTCTCTCGGTCCCAGCTTTGATGCACCAGTACTGACCTCGCCTTCTGGATGATAGCGGGGTGAACAGGCAGTGGTTCGGGTGGTTGATGTCCTTGATGATCTTTATGGCCTTCCTGTAACATCGGGTGGTGTAGGTGTCCTGGAGGGCAGGTAGTTTGCCCCCGGTGATGCGTTGTGCAGACCTCACTACCCTCTGGAGAGCCTTACGGTTGAGGGCGGAGCCGTTGCCGTACCAGGCGGTGATACAGCCCGCCAGGATGCTCTCGATTGTGCATCTGTAGAAGTTTGTGAGTGCTTTTGGTGACAAGCCGAATTTCTTCAGCCTCCTGAGGTTGAAGAGGCGCTGCTGCGCCTTCTTCACGACGCTGTCAGTGTGAGTGGACCAATTCAGTTTGTCTGTGATGTGTATGCCGAGGAACTTAAAACTTGCTACCCTCTCCACTACTGATCCATCGATGTGGATAGGGGGTGTTCCCTCTGCTGTTTCCTGAAGTCCACAATCATCTCCTTAGTTTTGTTGACGTTGAGTGTGAGGTTATTTTCCTGACACCACACTCCGAGGGCCCTCACCTCCTCCCTGTAGGCCGTCTCGTCGTTGTTGGTAATCAAGCCTACCACTGTTGTGTCGTCCGCAAACTTGATGATTGAGTTGGAGGCGTGCATGGCCACGCAGTCGTGGGTGAACAGGGAGTACAGGAGAGGGCTCAGAACGCACCCTTGTGGGGCCCCGTGTTGAGGATCAGCGGGGAGGAGATGTTGTTGCCTACCCTCACCACCTGTGGGCGGCCCGTCAGGAAGTCCAGTACCCAGTTGCACAGGGCGGGGTCGAGACCCAGGGTCTCGAGCTTGATGACGAGCTTGGAGGGTACTATGGTATTGAATGCCGAGCTGTAGTCGATGAACAGCATTCTCACATAGGTATTCCTCTTGTCCAGGTGGGTTAGGGCAGTGTGCAGTGTGGTTGAGATTGCATCGTCTGTGGACCTATTTGGGCGGTAAGCAAATTGGAGTGGGTCTAGGGTGTCAGGTAGGGTGGAGGTGATATGGTCCTTGACTAGTCTCTCAAAGCACTTCATGATGACGGAAGTGAGTGCTACGGGCGGTAGTCGTTTAGCTCAGTTACCTTAGCTTTCTTGGGAACAGGAACAATGGTGGCCCTCTTGAAGCATGTGGGAACAGCAGACTGGTATAGGGATTGATTGAATATGTCCGTAAACACACCGGCCAGCTGGTCTGCGCATGCTCTGAGGCGCGGCTGGGGATGCCGTCTGGGCCTGCAGCCTTGCGAGGGTTAACACATTTAAATGTCTTACTCACCTCGGCTGCAGTGAAGGAGAGACCGCATGTTTTCGTTGCAGGCCGTGTCAGTGGCACTGTATTGTCCTCAAAGCGGGCAAAAAGTGATTTAGTCTGCCTGGGAGCAAGACATCCTGGTCCGTGACTGGGCTGGGTTTCTTCTTGTAGTCCGTGATTGACTGTAGACCCTGCCACATGCCTCTTGTGTCTGAGCCATTGAATTGAGATTCCACTTTGTCTCTGTACTGACGCTTAGCTTGTTTAATAGCCTTGCGGAGGGAATAGCTGCATTGTTTATATTCGGACATATTACCAGACACCTTGCCCTGATTAAAAGCAGTGGTTCGCGCTTTCAGTTTCACGCGAATGCTGCCATCAATCCACGGTTTCTGGTTTGGGAATGTTTTTATCGTTGCTATGGGAACGACATCTTCGACGCACGTTCTAATGAACTCGCACACCGAATCAGCGTATTCGTCAATATTTCCATCTGACGCAATACGAAACATGTCCCAGTCCACGTGATGGAAGCAGTCTTGGAGTGTGGAGTCAGCTTGGTCTGACCAGCGTTGGACAGACCTCAGCGTGGGAGCCTCTTGTTTTAGTTTCTGCCTGTAGGCAGGGATCAGCAAAATGGAGTCGTGGTCAGCTTTTCCGAAAGGGGCGGGGCAGGGCCTTATATGCGTCGCGGAAGTTAGAGTAACAATGATCCAAGGTTTTACCACCCCTGGTTGCGCAATCGATATGCTGGTAAAATTTAGGGAGTCTTGTTTTCAGATTAGCTTTGTTAAAATCCCCAGCTACAATGAATGCAGCCTCCGGATAAATGGTTTCCAGTTTGCAAAGAGTTAAATAAAGTTCGTTCAGAGCCATCGATGTGTCTGCTTGGGGGGATATATACGGCTGTGATTATAATCGAGGAGAATTCTCTTGGAAGATAATGCGGTCTACATTTGATTGTGAGGAATTCTAAATCAGGTGAACAGAAGGATTTGAGTTCCTGTATGTTTCCTTCATCACACCATGTCTCGTTAGTCATGAGGCATACGCCCCCGCCACTCTTCTTACCAGAAAGATGTTTGTTTCTGTCGGCGCGATGCGTGGAGAAACCCGTTGGCTGCACCGCCTCGGATAGCGTCTTCCCAGTAAGCCATGTTTCTGTGAAGCAGAGAACGTTGCAGTCTCTGATGTCCCTCTGGAATGCTACCCTTGCTCGGATTTCGTCAACCTTGTTGTCAAGAGACTGGACATTGGCAAGAAGAATGCTGGGGAGTGGTGCGCGATGTGCCCTTTTTCGGAGTCTGACCAGAACACCGCCTCGTTTCCCTCTTTTTCGGAGTCGTTTCCTTGGGTCGCTGCATGCGATCCATTCCGTTGTCCTGTTTGTAAGGCAGAACACCGGATCCGCGTCGCGGAAAACATATTCTTGGTCGTACTGATGGTGAGTTGGCGCTGATCTTATATTCAGTAGTTCTTCTCGACTGTATGTAATGAAACCTAAGATGACCTGGGGTACTAATGTAAGAAATAACACGTAAAAAAACAAAAAACTGCATAGTTTCCTAGGAACGCGAAGCGAGGCGGCCATCTCAGTCGGCGCCACGAGTAGATGGCCACGAGTAGGTGGTTTGTTTGTTTGTCAACTAGGGTGTGCAGGGTGAATACGTGGTCTGTCGTACGGTAATTTGGAAAAAACACAATTAGACATTTGCTCAGTACATTGTTTTTACTGAGGAAATGTACGAGTCTGCTGTTAATGATAATGCAGAGGATTTTCCCAGGGTTGCTGTTGACACATATCCCACGGTAGTTATTGGGGTCAAATTTGTCTCCACTTGTCACGTCTACTCCTGCTCCTCAGTATAAGTATAAGTATAAGTAATGAACGGCACCTCAGTACCTCCAGGCTCTGATCAGGCCCTACACCCAAACAAGGGCACTGCGTTCATCCACCTCTGGCCTGCTCGCCTCCCTACCACTGAGGAAGTACAGTTCCCGCTCAGCCCAGTCAAAACTGTTCGCTGCTCTGGCCCCCCAATGGTGGAACAAACTCCCTCACGACGCCAGGACAGCGGAGTCAATCACCACCTTCCGGAGACACCTGAAACCCCACCTCTTTCAGGAATACCTAGGATAGGATAAAGTAATCCTTCTCACCCCCCCCCTTAAAAGATTTAGATGCACTATTGTAAAGTGGCTGTTCCACTGGATGTCTTAAGGTGAACGCACCAATTTGTAAGTCGCTCTGGATAAGAGCGTCTGCTAAATGACTTAAATGTAAATGTAAATGCTCCTCCCCTCCGGCGTTCGACGTTGCCGGAGTTCTAACCACCGGCTAACCACTAACCACGCACACCTGGCATCCATCATTACGCGCACCTGCAGATCATTAGGATACTCACCTGGACTCTATTACCTCTCTGATTACCTTCCCTTTACCTATCACTCCCTTGGGTTCCTTCCTCAGTCGGTACTGTTCCTGTGTTCATGCTATATCGCCACTGTTACGCTGTCTCATTTTCATGTTTGTTGTTTTATTAAACGTTTTTTTGCCCTTTTTCTCCCCAATTTCGTGATATCCAATTGGTAGTTACAGTCTTGTCTCATCGCTGCAACTTCCGTACAGACTCGGTAGATGCGAAGGCCGAGAGCCGTGCGTCCTCCTAAACGCAACTCAACCAAGCCGCACTGCTCCTAAACATAATGCTCGCTTAACCCGGAAGCCAGCCACACCAATGTCTCGGAGGAAACACCGTACACCTGGCGACCGTGTCACCGTGCATGGGCCTGGCCTGCCACAGGAGTCGCTAGTGCGCGAATGGACAAGGACATCCCTGCCGGCCAAATCTTCCCCTAATCCGGACGACGCTGGGCCAATTGTACGCCACCCCATGGGTCTCCCGGTCATGGCCAGCTGCAACAGAGCCTGGACTCCAACCAGGACCTCACAGCTAGCACTACGATGCAGTGCCTTAGACCACTGCGCCACTCGGGAGGCCCCACAGCGTCAGTGTTATACCACTTTTGTTGATTGGGGTGATCAGTCTTTGCTTCCAAATATTGGGGAAGATGCCAGAGCTAAGGATGATGTTAAAGAGTTTAAGTATAGCCAATTGGAATTTGTTGTCTGAATATTTTATGATTTTATGAGGATACCATCAACACCACAGGCCTTTTTTGGGTTGGAGGGTTTGTATTTGGTTCTGTAGTTCATTCAATGTAATTGGAGAATCCAGTGGGTTCTGGTAGTCTTTAATAGTTGATTCTAAGACTTGTATTTGATCATGTTTTTGCTGTTTGTTCCTTGTTATAGGGCAAAAAGATTGGAGATGTGGTTTTACCCATACATCTCCATTTTGGATAGATTACTCTTTGTGTTGTTTGTTTTCCAATTTTCCCAGAAGTGGTTAGTCTATGGATTCTTCAATTACTGAAGAATTTCTCATTTCTGACGTGCTGTTCCTCCTTTTTCCGTAGCGTATTTCTGTATTGTTTTAGTGATTCACAATAGTGAAAGGAGTAGACTTCTCTATGTTTCAATGTTTTTGATTGGATAGGTTTCTCAATTTCTTTCTTAAGATTTTTACATTCTTCATCAAACCATTTGTCATTGTTAATTTTTTTTTGGTTTTCTGTTTGACATTTTTAGAATTTGATAGGGAAGCTGTTGAGATTTTCTACTGCCAAGTCTACACCTTCACTATTACAGTGGAATCTTTTGTCCAGGAAGTTGTCTAAAAGGGATTGAATTTGTTGTTGACTAATTGTTTTTTGGTAGGTTTCCACACTACATTCCTTCCATCTATAGCATTTCTTAATATTTTTCAGTTCCTTTGGCTTTGATGCCTCATGATTGAGTAATGCTCTGTTCAAGTAGACTGTGATTTTGCTGTGATTTGATAGGGGTGTCAGTGGGCTGACTGTGAACGCTCTGAGAGACTCTGGGTTGGTGTCAATGATAAAGTAGTCTACAGTTCTACTACCAAGAGATGAGCTATAGGTGTACCTACCATAGGAGTCCCCTCAAAGCCTACCATTGACTATGTACATACCCAGCGTGCGACAGAGCTGCAGGAGTTTTTGTTGGTTATGTTGTCGTAGTTGTGCCTAGAGGGGCATATGGGGGAGGGAATGCTGTCACCTCCAGGCAGGTGTTTTCCCCCCTGTGTGCTGAGGGTGTCAGGTTCTTTATCTGGTTCTGGCATTTAGGTCGCCACAGACTAGTACATGTCCATGGGCCTGGAAATGATTGATTTCCTCCTACCGGATTGAGAAGCTGTCTTCATTAAAGTATGGAGATTCTAGTGAGAGGATATAGGTAGCACACAGGAGGATATTTTTCTCTGTTAAGATAATTTCCTTTTGAATGTCTAGCCAAATGTAAAAGGTTCCTGTTTTGATTAATTTAATAGAGTGAGTTAGGTCGGCTCCAAAATTAGCATACCCCCTGAGTCCCTTCCCTGTTTCACACCTGGTAGTTTGGTGGATAGGACTACCAGCTCTCTGTAACCTAATAACTAATATGTTAATATCACTTCCATAAATAGAGAGAGAGAGGGACAGAGCGAGAGAGAGAGTCCCACACCTGAAAGGAGAGGCCGCTCACGCCCAGGGAGAGGTGATGAAAGGTGAACGAATAGCTGCCAGGGGCTGTATTGTGCAAAGGCCCTCTCTTTCAACCCCTCATTCTTTTTGGTACTATCTCCCTTTGTCTCTCCCTTTGTCTCTCCCATTCTCCATCATCCCATTCCCTCTCTCTTGCTCTTTTGTTCTACTTCGCCCACTTGACTCTCTCCTTCCTCTCTCTTTCTCTCTCTGAGGTTGTTGCAGATGCCAACACTCCTATATTTGTTTCTATTTCCTGGAAAAGCTTCTTACTTCTCTCCTCACTCTAGATGATCTTCCCTGTACTGCTTCAACACTAAACGGGCAGGTTTAATTTACATTTATTTGCTTCTCAAATCAATCTAACCATCGGAAGAAGAGAAAATGTCAAACTCGCCATCTCTTCTCATCAGAAGTTTCAAAAAATGATTTAGGATTGAGACAACAGTGGGAAAGTGTTGAGGCTAAAGGGTGATGGGTGTCTGACAGTATGCAAGGTTGTATTGACAGTAAGTTGTTTTTCTCTTTGACTCGTTCCAGCTTGCATACCTGATTTCATATTTTATGCTTCATCTCCACTACTCCTTTGGACAAGTAACTGTAAAGGATCCTGCTAACATCCCATAATGTTTTTTGACATTTTTAATTGTATTATTATTTACATATTTTTTTTTACCCCTTCTTCTCCCCCAATTTCGTGGTATCCAATTGATTGTTACAGTCTTGTCCCATCGCTGCAACTCCCGTACGGACTCGGGAGAGGCAAAGGTCAAGAGCCGTGTGTCCCCCGAAACACAACCCAGCCAAGCCGCACGGCTTCTTGACAATGCCTGCTTAACCCGGAAGCCAGCCGCACCAATGTGTCGGAGGAAACACCGTACACCTGGCGACTGTGTCAGCGTGCATTGTGCCCGGCCCGCCACAGGAGTCAATAGTGCGCAGTTGGACAAAAACATCACTGCCGGCCAAACCCTCCCCCTAAGACAGACGACGCTGGGCCAATTGTGCACCGCCCCACGAGTCTCCCGGTCGTGGCCGGCTGCGACAGAGCCTGGACTCGAACCAGGATCTCTAGTTGCAGGATCTTTAGACCACTGCGCCACTTGGGAGACCCAACATCCCATAATTAAGGAAAACGGCTTAGTGAAAGATAGACACACCGTACAATAATGTTTAGCTCAATAACAGGCCCTGTAGAAACATCAATTCAGAAGTAGGCAAAGTGATTGAATGGAAACCAGATCACTAGTTGGCTGAATAATTGCACACAGATCTGTGGAGAATTCTCCATGAACAATCTACCACTAGCAAATATTCTGCTATATAGAGAGCCCTGTCGCGCCATACATTTAAAGATGCTACAGTATCTAATTCAAATCAGTGTCTGCAAACAAATAGAAGATGCATTTAATGATCCTACAGTGCAGTGGAGACTGGTGACTTGGAAAATTGAGGAGGATGGGAGACCTACGGTATAGGTGCGGACCACCTAGACAACAAAGCGTGTTTCAAAAATCGCCAAAGACGAATTATCTTAACCTAAATAATTGAATAAAGACATTAGTAGTACAATATTATGGGGAATGGGAATGAGAGGGCTTCTTACACAGTGTTGGGAAGGGATCACAGCAGTGATTGAATGAGGGTATGAGGCATGAGTTGAGGTGTTCACAGGCTTGACTTCAATGCAGGACCGGGTTTGAGGTGTTCATTGGCTTCAGTGCAGGACAGGCTCATCATGGATGGATGGTGTTGAAGAAGAGCTCAACTTCCACCGAGGGCAGGACAGGATTTGACTGGGAAGACAAAAAAAACAATAACACAACACACTACACAGTTAGACAAAAGAGCTAAGAATTAGTTAGTCCAAGCAAGGAGTAAAATCATTGATGTGTAATAATGTGATTGTGTTTGTGAATGTGATTGACTACATACAGTAATGAGAGGAAATTGACAGGTCTACTCACATTCAATGTGCCAGTGGATGAGCAGGTACATGAGACATGGCTTCAGTTCATGTCAGGAGAGAGTTGACAATGGTAGTGGAGTGGAGTGGTCTTAAATCAGGAAACAGGAGGAGACTTAGCTTTCAATACAAATAGCAGATACATTCCATTAAAGCAAATCAAATCAGTACCCTAATAGGTTTGGGCAACAAGTTTCTCCATGAGGTTAAACTCAGACATCTCAGATTTCACAACGTCAAATACAGACTGCACAGCTCACCCACTTGACAGATCAAAGTAGCCCAAGAATCGTTCCTGAATAAAGCCATGATCATCCACATACCTGACAATAACTGACAACTGTGAGCAGACTGGTGGCACCATTGGTCCCAGAGCGGTAGGGCAATTTTTTCCCCCCTTTTTCTTTATCTGGTAACCTAACCAGGAAAACTCTGGACCCTATAGGGTATTACATTGATTAATTTGTTGTTAAAAGGTTTTATATGTGTGATGATAGGACCAGTTTTTCTAAATCAGGTCACATGGTTTAAAAAACTCCTGGGAAAAACTACTGGCCCTGGGGAGGATGAAAACCTTGTCAAACTGCAGCAACCTTATACTTGTTCATATAAATTATATTTAGACAAGACTAAGAGGGGGTTTCCTCTACCCAGACAGAGAGACAACAACGGATAGACATTTTAACTCACAGGGCTGAGCTTGCTTTATGCATGTTTGCATCATGCCGGCCTATGCAATAACACAAACTCACTATTATCACTATTATGTTGATTAATTCCAGGTAATCATTTTGGATTGAAAAGGTATAGGTAGCCTAGGCAGCCCAAGTTTAAATGTAAACCTAAATGTATCACATTCACATTTTCTCCTGACAAATAAATGGACTATAAATACATAGGGTTACCAATTTGTTTACTCTGACCAGATGGACAGGGTGCATAGGCTGTATGCATCTGCTCTTATTAGTAGCCTATAATTGATCAGACTGAACAATTGTCTTGTTTTCATCCAACACAGCATGTCAGATCTCTATTGTTTAAGTGTAGCCTCGGCTGCTGCAACATTTATGAGATTAGTTTTTTGCTTGTGTCCGTCTGGAGTGATTATGCGCTGTCACCTTTGCTAAATAAATACCAGAGGAAAGTGGAAAGCCCACGCGCTGCGTCAACCTCTCGCTTTAATTGCACTTTTAATGGATGATGCAATGAAATCATTCTGAATTGATTTCACCGTCCCAAAAGAAGACAGGAGAAATGTCCATATGCTCAGCATGTAAAGCATGGTAAAACGCAATTACATCTGCAAGTTCCTTGGAGTTGCCCTTGTTAGCGGAACTTTCCCTCTCGTTGTGCCCCTAAGTAAAAGCCAACTCTTGCCGATAAGCTGCTTGTGACCGTTTCTTCTTACCTTCTCGTTGTGTTGCGCAGTTTGAATATGCAGACATTCGTCCATTACATGATCGATGCAGCTTTTTCCAAGAAGCTTGAATCTGACGTGGGCAATGAATGGGGTTCTTCAACAAGAAAATCCCCTACATTGTTCTTAGCGTTAGATAGCCATTCTGGCGGAGAAAACTGCACTCTGGTAGCTAGCTAACATTAGCAATTGCTACTAAAGTTAGCAAGGCAACTTGAAATAAATGGCACTAAAAATAAAAGTTCTAAAATCAAGAAAACAACATATAATCTACCTCCTACATCTCCTGTAGTTTGAAAAAACTAATTTGAATTGAATAATGTCCTAAAAATGCTAAACTATCACTCTTCATTCTCTATCCAATATGTCACCAACTCACAAAGCTTCTCAACACATATAACCCCCATAATGCTCTGTGGTACAACCCCAATACACCACACTAGGTGCGTTCATCCAATCCCATGACAAAATATTTGATTGGTTGGAGGATGTCCTCCGAAAGTGGTCATAATTACCATGTAGGTCTATGGAAGGGGGTAAGGCTTACGAGCCTCCTAGGTTTTGTATTGAAGTCAATGTAGCCGGAGGAGGATAGGGAATAGCTGTCCTCCGGCTACACCATGTTGCTAGCCTAAAGTGGTTTGTTGAGACTACTGTAGACCTTCATTGCAAAACAGTGTTTTAATCAGGCATTTGGTGAAATGTGAATATATTGAGTATAGTTTTATCTTAAAAGGATAACTTTTTAAAATGTTTAATAATTTTTTATTTTACTGAAATTCACTGAGGTAGATGGTCCTCTCCTTCCTCCTCTGAGGAGCCTCCATTAATACAGTGAGAATTTCAATTAGTACAGAAACCTCACATAAGTCACTTCTAAAAATCGTACCGTTATTAGTCAGTGCTTCGACGTCATTACACAGTCGGTTACTGTATTTTATTTGCCTGTTGCTATGACCATGATATAATTATGATATTGTTTGTTACTCATTGGGCTGTAGCTCAAGTGATCAAAACCAAACTTGGCTGAAATCTAATCTAATACAAACAACGAGAGTGATTAAAAAGTATGACCTCACTGAGTTCAACTAATAACACTTCCTGAGGATTACATTAATATAGGGAAAGTAGATACCTAGTCAGTTGCAGATCTGAATGCATTCAACCGAAATGTGTCTTCCGTATTTAACCCAGAGGTGTGTCACTCAGTGCATTTTCTCTCTTTCTCTTTTTATCTGATTTACATCCAACTTGCCCTCAGGCCTCGGTGTGTGTGAGGGTGTGTGTCTCTGTGTGTGAGAGGGTTTGTGTGTATGGGGGGTGGGGGGGAGGCACAAGTGTCAGAGCACACACCCTTATGTGTCTCCACGCCAGATGCCCTGAGGTCCCAGGAACAGAAAACACACACGTATACACCACACACACACACACACACACACACACACACACACACACACACACACACACACACAATAGATCAATGGATCAATTCCATTTTAATTCCATCCATCCATCCATTAATCATATTTATTATGATCTAAAAGGCACAACTGATCCTAAATCTCTAATCTGAGATGCCCATGTGTTGTTGTTTTTGGTTCTTCAGAAAAGAACGGAAAATGTGTGGGTGGATGAGGCCAGTGCACGTTTGCCTGGAGGAGCGTTATCATTGTAACAATCTAAGAAGATCCTTATAGGAACACAGATTTCTGTTGGTAACTCAATTCATAATTCATTGTGAAATAATTGTGAAGAAAGTAAGGTATCATGTAATTTGTATATTGTGGTCTGTGCTTGATGGGCTGACCCCCCTTTCCTATTCATCTGTCATTTAGTTTCCTCTGTAATCACATGGTAATAAGCCTAAAGAAATAAACTACATTCAAAATACAATAATATACAGTACCAGTCAAAAGTTTGGACACGTACACATTCAATTTTTTTTTTTTTTTTTTTTTTTACTGTTTTCTACATTGTAGAATAATAGTGAAGACATCAAAACTATGAAATAACACACATGGAAACATGTATTAATCAAAAAAGTGTTAAACAAATCAAAATATATTTTTGATTTTAGATTCTTCAATGTAGCCACCATTTTTTGGTTACTACATGATTCCATATGTGTTATTTCATAGTTTTGATGTCGTGACTATTATTCTACAATGTAGAAACTGGTACTGTTTGTGATATTTGTGATGTTTGTGATATTTCCTTTTATATGTGAAATATTTTTTATTTGGATTTATTTCACCTTTATTTAACCAGGTAGGCAAGTTGAGAACAAGTTCTCATTTACAATTGCGACCTGGCCAAGATAAAGCAAAGATGTAATTCTTTTGAGAGTTATGATCTCTCAACTCGGATTTCTTTCCAGATTTGAAATAATACGTATTTCCGGTTTATTGAAATGCAAAATTCAAACCAGAAAAAATCCTAAACCTAATTCAAAAAAATGTAAATCAGCAAATGTTTTTTCTAAACTATTGCAGAAATTCACTAAGCACATGAAAAGGAGTTTCTTTATAGGGAACATATTCTAATGTTTATCATGTGCCTCTTGTGGATAATTCAATATGCAATGTAACACATCCTTACAAATCCTACCCAAATATAATGTATTGAACCACTACTCCCAACTACTCCCATCAAATAGTTTTGCCAATGATAATTACAAACACAAGGGCACCAAAACCACCAGTTGAAATTTCACAACACCGTAGACTCAGAGAGAGAAAGTAATGATACTGAATTAACGTTACCATTTTAAAGCCTAGTTCCTGCAAAAACTCTTTGGTTTACCACTCTAAATAAGAAGCAATTCACACCTTGGAGAAGCCAATCTCACTATTTTCTTTAACTCTCAATGAGATGCGTGAAACGCTGCCCAGCATTGTCCTGCTAAGTACCCACCACTCACACCTGGTTTCTCACCAGCACTGAAACAGTTAACCTATCTACACCTGTCCTATCAGGCACCTGTCTCCAGAGCCCTCGGCCAATCAGGAGTGAGTGAGGAAAGCTACCTGTCGGCATGAAATAAATGTTGGGAGCCAATGTGGACAGGAATCAAACAAGCTCACTCAGCGGGACAAGTCTGCTTCTCTCTGCTAAGACTGACTGACAGCCTTTCACAAGAACACACAAACACATACACACTAGAGGAGACTTTACCTAAAGAAGCCTGAGATCTACTGTCTTGGAAAGGAGTCATGACCAAAGAGATTGAGTAAGTTGACAATTGTTTCTGTGACATGCTATGTTTCATGGGGTTGGAGTTGGTGTTTCATGCTAGAATGTGTTATTTAAGGGAAATGTGTTTGGACTTGTAATAATTCATTTTATTTAAACGCTTTTAACAAAACCCAAAGTCACTTTATATACACAAGAAAATCAGCAGGATAAAAATAGTTAAAATCACACGTTAAAATAAGTAAGTATATAAAAGAACACTAAACATGATGACAGACTAACCAGGGAGAGCACTAAACATGATGACAGACTAACCAGGGAGAGCACTAAACATGATGACAGACTAACCAGGGAGAACACTAAACATGATGACCGACTAACCAGGGAGAACACAAAACATGATGACAGACTAACCAGGGAGAACACAAAACATGATGACAGACTAACCAGGGAGAACACTAAACATGATGACAGACTAACCAGGGAGAACACTAAACATGATGACAGACTAACCATGGAGAGCACTAAACATGATGACAGACTAACCAGGGAGAACACTAAACATGATGACAGACTAACCATGGAGAACACTAAACATGATGACAGACTAACCATGGAGAACACTAAATAGGATGGCAGACTAACCAGGGAGAACACTAAATAGGATGGCAGACTAACCAGGGAGAACACAAAACATGATGACAGACTAACCAGGGAGAACACTAAACATGATGACAGACTAACCAGGGAGAACACTAAACATGATTACAGACTAACCATGGAGAACACTAAATAGGATGACAGACTAACCAGGGAGAACACTAAACAGGATGACAGACTAACCAGGGAGAACACGAAACATGATGACAGAAAGTGAACTAGATAGAGGATGTGTGAAGAGCTGTGTCTTTTAGTGTGGACTTGAATTTATGTATGCATTGCGAGGTTCTGACATGGAGAGGGAGGGACTTCCAGAGTTGCACTGCTAAAAGCCCAGTCTTCCATGGAGCGGAGACTGGCGCGAGGGATGGTGACAAGGCCAGTGTCAGAGGAGCGCAGTGAACAGGTGGTAGTGTAGGGGTGCAGGAGGTCAGTAAGGTATGTGGGCGCCAGTCCATTAAGTGCTTTGTAGGTGAGCATGAGCAATTTGTTGAGGGCGATGTGGTCCCAAGGTTTGGTTTTGTGTGAGGACCCGTGCAGCGGAATTTTGATATGTTGAAGTCTGTCCCGTGTTTTGGCGGGGAGCCTGTAGAGAATGGCGTGGCAGGAATCCAAGTGTGATTTAAAAAAACAAAAGCGTGAATGAAGGTTTCAACAATGGGGTCAGTGAGAGAGGGTCTGAGTCGTGAGATGTTATTGAGTTGGAAGAAGTCTGATGTTGGTGATGTTCCCGGATGTGGGGTTGAATAAAACACTGAGGTTCCTGACTGTGGAGTTGGAGTGGATGGTGCAGCCATCGATTCTCATGTTGACCCCGTTTCCTGATGAGGGAGTTGGGGGCCCATGAGCTTGACCTCTTTTTTTGTCGTCGTTTAATTTTAAAAACCATCCACATTTTCCTTTCAGATAGTCCCCAAGAGAGGGGGAGATGTAGTGGAGTTAGTTTTTCATCTGGCCCCAATCTGACTTGTGTCTTGTGGTTTAACTTCCAAGGTGAAATGCAACCAGTCGTATAGTCAAGTGTATTGGTTGGTTAGAATGACAGATGTAAGGCCTTTGGCTGAAACTGCTGTTGATTCTGCAACATTCTCCCCTCCTCTTATAATTTTCATCTAAACTTTTCTGCCGAGGGCCAGAATAGAAAATTATGCAAGCGTTGACTTGTTCATTCATCTTCTGTTGTACAGTAGTTTGAGCCACTTAGACTTCCAGAGACAGGGTGAGAAATCAGGCACTCGGGCCCCCCTTCTCTTTCTCTCTTTACATTGTGTAATGAGACCCCCATGTGAAAGGTGTGTTTTTAGAAAAGTGTGTGTCAGGTTTCTCCATTTTATATTTGACATTCTCTCTCTCCCCGCTATGTTGTGAATTTAAGCCGGCTCATGATTTAAACTGGCCTGTCCATAAGCCGTGTTGACACTAACCCAGGGGGTACAACACACAATGGGGGAGAGAGAAACGGGTATCCCCCGAATGTGTTAGAGGGGCTGTGTAATGACAATGTGTAATGAGTTGAATTACATAACAGTGTAGTAGTGAAACTCTAGACCGGGATTCTCTATTGTAACATCTGTATTGAGCATTATTTAGGGAAAGGAGAGTAGCTAATGAGATATTGTGGTGTTATAGTGTACTGAGGTGAGTGAGCGTACAGGGAGAGACAGGTGTGTCTTAGAACAGTGGTGGGATGAAGCATTTTAGTAAACAGTTGTATGGAATTATATAAGACGTATAGGTGATCACACAGTCTTATTTGATGCTAATATACCTTATTGTGACAGTCATTAAAGAGTTTGGGTTGGAATCGTAACAGCTTAGGTATTTTTCTTGCCATTCTCCCTCTCTCCTAATCAAACATAGTCGGCTGTCAATGCCTGGAGTCTTCCTCTGTTGTTAGCACATGATGTGGTAGCCCATAGGTAAATCTGCACTGTTTGCATGCTGGCCATTTCAGGACCACTTTACAGGAGAAGGCTTATTCCCATTCCCAGTAGCCAGGAAATTCCCAAAACAAATCCTGCTTTTCTCTCTGTTTATCCTGGTCTGAGGAGTAACTCATCCTTCCCCCAAATCCCTTGTTTTGTTTCTGGCCTTTTGGCAATATTGAAACCCAGGGACTCCCAGGTGAGCGCTCCGGTCCGTAAATGTTTACTTTAGAAATCGTTATATGTTTCTTTCTTTCCTAAAAAAAAAAAAACACCATACAGTTCTGAGGTAACTTGATCATTTTGAGGTCATTGAAGGCATGTTTGTGTGTACATGAGCTCTTGGCCCCTGGCATGTTGAACTTCTCTGACACTTGCAGCCAAATATGATTAAGATCTGTGGTTTTGCAATCGAAACCCTCCAGAGGCAGGTATGTGCAGTGCCTAAGGTTGTTATTAGCATGCAGATGATCACACCATAAAGCCCTTGCATTTCTAATACACCGGTAAAGAGGCACTTCTATGGCCAAAACATGCTCATTGTTGCCTTTCTAATATATTATTGTATTATTTAAAAAAAGAAGAGGAATTTAATAACTAAATCCTTCACTGTAATGCCACATTCTGAATGGGAAGCCTACCATTTTGACCTGTAATAAAACTATAATGTAAGTTTATTCATGTGATGTTTCTCCTGGCCTGTTTGCTGCAGGACTCTGGGACTGGTCCTTCAGAACGAGAGCTTCAACTACCAGCGCTACAATAACTACAGCATGGACTCCTGGGCCTACACAGACGGCCTACTCGCATACGACCAGTGCAAGGTAACTGTGTGTCTGTGTGTTATACCACTTGTTCAACTTTGAGTCCGGTGTATAGATATTGTGCTGTATCAGTACTCACGGTTGTTGTTTCACTTTCACAGACACCCAAAGAGCAGAAGATGGTTGCATGCAGCCGAGGCAGTAGTATGTACAAGCCATCAGAGAGGTAAGATTGACTTCTGAGCAATTATTAACACTACCAAGAGTATGGACTTGATTGAGAGAGCCACCTGTCAATCTAGGGAGAGAGGCACTAAAGGGGTGTGCTTATGGCACAGATAAGGGGGTAAAGGGATTTTAAGTGGTTGCCGGGTGGTATTAGGAGTTCCCATGTCATGAAGTCAAGCCCATTGACACGGAGTCAAGCGGTAGAGGCAGGGCAGGGCTTTGGTGAGGTTAGAGTTGGGTGAGCTGGTGGCTAATCCCCATGTCAAACAGAGCCCCAAGGGATTATGGGCCGTGGTACACCTCCTTCTCATCATTCTCCTCCCTCCCCCGAACAACACTCTGACTCACAAAGGAGGAGAAGCAGCCCCAGCTCTGCAGCTCTCTCACCCTCTTTTGTCTGGGTTGAAAAATGGCCATCGGTGGGGCACGCTGTTGTCCCGTCAAACACACCCGTCAGTCCCACAGAGAAACTTATAGAAAGAGAGAAAACATTCCAGGATTAGGCCGTAAACAGTTCCTGCCCAGCTCTGTTTAGTTCACTTTCAGTAGCATTGTGTGCTTAGTGGACTCTGAGAACTAAACTGGCTTTATTCATGTTTTATTGACTTTGACGCCTATTTTTACAGTCTGTAATTGTGTGCATGTGTGCTGTGTATCTGCTACTGTATAAAAGAGCTGGAGTTTATTCGAAGGAAGGAAGTACTTTTGACAATCAGTGTTTTGCGCGAGAGTACTATTTGTAAAACAACCCCATTGATTTCATTGAGTGTCAATCGAAGGGGTGGCGAATTGGGTTGGTCCTGTATCTAAACTCCTCCCCCTTCCACCAATCCAGGACTATGACTGGCTCCTCCCCCGAGCTGGTCTCCCTGGAGACGCCAGCAAACATTATGAAGCTGCTGTCCGAGAACATTTCCTCCAACCATCCCCAGGAGGCGCTGGAGCTGAACAGCAAGCTGTCACCCCTCTGTCCCCCCTCTGTCCCCCAAAACCCTCTCCCTCTCACTCCCAGTGCCGACACCTACCACAAGCAGGTCATCAACAACATCTTCGACTCCTTGCTCTCCCAGAAGTGGCCCACAGAGACAGCCTTCCCTGAGGCCACCACTGAGGTAAGCTTACAGCACCAACAAGAGTAGCCATCTTGTTTTTTTGTCTAAATCACAACTGGTGTTGTCCTTTGTACATTTTCATCTCTGGCAATGTCTCATCTTCCCCTTCACTTCTAGTTACCCTCCCTCCATCTCTCTCTTTCTTTTTGTCCTTTTCATATTCCCTCTTCTCACATTTTGTCTTGTGTCGCCCTGAAGCAGACTCTACCCTACAGCGATCCCTTTGCCGAGCAGCACAGCCCAGTTTACTCTGACTCTTACAGCAAATCCCCTCCAGAGAGATACAGGTAGCTATTTGCCCCCCGAGAATCAGATCAAATTATGACACCTGTGTGATGACTTCAAAGTCATCACGTCAGCTTGAACACTGAACTATTGTACGCCCAGTATCGCTAATACTTATTAGGCTAAAGATCATTAATATAATTGAGCTGTGTATAAATGATAAAGCAATCAGGGGGGTAAAATTCCAATAGCAAAGCATAATGCTGTGCACTAACATTCTTCTCTGTTCTTTTCTGTCTCCAGGAACACTTTCCAGTTCATTCTGGGAGCCCCTCAAGCCATGCAGCACAAGTCGTCCGAGCTGCCCATGGTTTACCTCAACAAGGGCCAGTTCTACCCCATCTCCCTTCAGGGGGTGGACAGCTCAGCCAGTCTGATCCCCAACAAAGTCAAGGTGAGTCGAGCTTTGATGACATCACCCAGGAACATTTCCTCTATCCATAGGATGTTCTGTCTGACACAACCCCAGTGAAAGTATGTTCCTTAGGAATCTCCTGAGAGAAAAAAAAAATATATATATAGGTTCAACATTGTTGACTGTCTGAACCAAGTCGTGGTGAATTGGGGTGGGAAACCTTTTTCTCTCTTTCTGTGATGAGTGATTTCGGGTTTGGAGTTCCGCCAGGCACAGTACTCGGGCCATTGCATATTTCGTCTGGCGGGGCCAAACCCAATGCATGTCAGCCAGTTAGTCAGGCCCTGAGTTCTTTGTGACTAAGTCAGAAGGAGAACAGGGGGAGAGGTGTGGTGCCAACAGCCTGGGTGACAACCCTCTCTTTTGTCAAGTAAAAAGAGAGCACACACAAGCCCTGCTAATAGTTGGTGACAATACCAGGAGAGAATTGAGGATTTTGAATTATGATAACAGGGCCTGATGTCTGAATAAAACGTGCCCAGTTGTGCCTTTCTCAAAGTCGACGACGCACCAACAAAGACGTATAACCTACACAAAATGTACCTTGTCTGATGGCTCTCTCTCTCTCTCTCTCTCTCTTTCTCTCGGTCTTTCCCTATTTTCTCTTCTTTCTCTCTCTTTGTTTGTGCCTCTCTTTCTCCAGACGGTGGTCATGGCGGTGTTTGAGAACGACAAGAGCGCAGAGATTCAGCTGAGGTGCTGGAATCACTGGCACGCACGGCAGCCGACCGTTAAGCAGAGAGTCATTGACATCGGTATGGCACTGCAACTTTGACCGTCCACACACAAACACATGTATAGTATAGGAACAGACAGTTACAAGGCTTTCCCCGTTGTCTTCTCTGAAGAATGTCATGGATAAATGCCATAGGTCAACATCTACAACAACAAATGCCACTGACTGGAAGATTTTTGCATGTTGTTTTTGTTGTTGCTTTTTGTAAAGCCTGTATCTATTCTGAGCAGATAACCACTTCAATGAAAGACAATAACAATTCCAATGGTTCCAGAAATTTCTCTGAACTAAATCAATATCTTTCTATTTATCTTCTAGCTGACTACAAAGAGGTATTCAGTGGCATCAGCCACGTGGAAGAGGTGGCCTTCAACGCTTTGTCCTTCATCTGGAACCCCAATGAGGAAGCTAAGGTAAAAGCAGCGAGGAAACTGGAGCAACAGTGGAAAACGCGCACACTGGCACTCACACAGCTGATGTCGTAACGCTTGGCGCACCCCTATTATGTACCTAGCCACGCTACCCATTGAGCTGAAATGGGGCGATGAAGGAGCGCTGAGGGTTGGGAGGGGAGGAATCCCTGGCATGCGGCTGCCCCGGTGCAAGGGAAGAGCGTCACGTCGAGCGCTTACTGCAATCTGCTCACTGCCCCCCAGGGCATAAGGGTGGGGCAATAAAACTCACTGCAGGTGAAGGAGAGAGAATGAGAATGAGAAAGAGAAGGGAAAGGACTGGTTGGAAGGAATGAGAGAGAAAAACTCATTTTAATAAACACGGAAGGCACTTGTTGTCACAACCATCCCTTTCCACTCCTGGCCCCTCACAATAGTATGTTCAAATCAATGCCTCTCATATCCTAAAACCTTACCAAGACCCAACCAGTGTGGAAACATTCTAGACTTTTCTGCTATACTGTACCTCTGTACATTTGTCCACATTGGAGGGGGTTTACAATCCAAAAAGGTGTCATTACACCATGTGTCCATAGACTTCTAGTGTTTGTTTTGTAAAAAAAAAAATAAGCAAATTGTGTCCGCCACCAATGTTCCTCATAAGAAACATTGCTGCACTCTATACTCCTCTGTAAACTGGTTATCTCTGTATACCCGTCGCAAGACCCACTGGTTGATGCTTATTTACATTTTAGGCCTCACTCCCCCCTATCTGAGATATCTACTGCAGCCCTCATCCTCCACATACAACACCCGTTCTGCCAGTCACATTCTGTTAAAGGTCCCCAAAGCACACACATCCCTGGGTCGCTCCTTCGCTGCAGCTAGCGACTGGAACGAGCTGCAACAAACACTCAAACTGGACAGTTTTATCTTAATCTCTTCATTCAAAGACTCAATCATGGACACTCTTACTGACAGTTGTGGCTGCTTTGTGTGACATATTGTTGTCTCTGACTTCTTGCCCTTTGTGCTGTTGTTCGTGCCCAATAATGTTTGTACCATGTTTTGTGCTGCTACCATATTGAGTTGCTACCATGTTGTTGTTATGTTGTGTTGCTACCATGCTGTGTTGTCATGTGTCGCTGCCTTGCTATGTTGTTGTCTCTTGTCGTGATGTGTGTTTTGTCCTATATTTTATTTATTTTATTTTTAATCCCAGCCCCCGTCCCCGCAGATGGCTTTTTGCCTTTTGGTAGGCAGTCACTGTAAATAAGAATTTGTTCTTAACTGACTTGCTTAGTTAAATGAAGGTAAAAATGTTTTTAAATGCTTTAATGATTTTTAAGGTTCCAATTGCTGTGCAAGGACCTTTAACCTTTTACGGCAGTGGGCTAAATCAGGGTCACACAGTGTTTCTTGGTAGTCTTAAACAAATATACAGTGAAACAAAATGTACACCTCTCACATATGGTTATGGGCCTACAAAAAAGAAGACAACTGTACCATGTCAGATATAGAGTTGAAATGTATTCAATGTTGAGTTTGCATCCCAATAATACACTTTACACACATCAGAGAAGACTGAAATATAGCAAAACCGTTTGACATCGATACACCGTATTTTCTGCGGCTTTTAAAAAATAATCGTCATTCATTATGAATAACATTTCACCCAGGAGGGCACTAGGTCATTTGACGACAGGAAAGTGCTACAGGGCAGCAAAACTGTTCTAGAAAGTTCCAATTCAACTGTTGTCTGATATCCTGTGTAACCCTCTTCTTCTCTCTCCTCCAGGTGTACATTGGCATTAACTCTCTGAGCACAGACTTCTCCTCTCAGAAGGGAGTGAAGGGGCTTCCTCTCAACCTCCAGATCGACACATATGACTTCAGCAGCGGCACCAACCGCCTTATCCACAGAGCAGCCTGCCAGGTCAAAATCTTCTGCGATAAGGTCAGTGAAGATCTCTTTCCACTGTGCTAGCTATGCTCATCCATGACATACATTTTTTTTTGTGTGTTTTGTTGTTGTTTGTTTTTAAAGAAATGCACCTGTTGTACGGCTGACTCATTTGTTAAATGAGGAGTAAAAGTGTCAGAGTGGAGCTTTGACCGTCTGTCTTTTTTCTCAGGGTGCAGAGAGGAAGATGAGGGATGAAGAGAGGAAAAGGAGCAAGAGGAGGGTCAAGACAATCATTGACTCAAGCAACAACAGTAAGTCTACCTCAGGCTCTTATTACTAATATAATGACAGCCTACTACATCCACCAACAAAATGATCCACCTATACATCATGTTGTGTGCCAGAACATGCAAATAAGGAATTTAATTACAGTTTGGGTATCTTTCATCAGTTTGTTTTTATCGTGAAGCTTGGCCTTCCCAAGTCCAATTCAACTCCATTGCGTGATTGAAAATGTACTCTGACTAGATCAGCAGTGGAGCAAGACACCAACCCAAGCAAGAAATACATCCTGTATTTTAAGTCTGTGATTGTAATTTAACACCTCATGGGTTTCTAACTAAATTTAGAATTTGGGGATTTAGCCCCATTTGTATGAATAGCATCCAACTCTTTCTTAAAGAGAATAACTAGTGGTGCATTACAATATCATAGAGCCAGTTTCCGACACTCAGGTAAACCTTACTCATAGACTAAAGAGCACCGGGTAAACCAGTCCTTTATACCTTAGGCCAGTCTGTAACGCCAATTCTAAACCAGTGTTCTCCTCTCCCTCCTTAGCCAACAAGTCAGTAGTGTCCAGCTCAATGGGAAGTGGCAGCACCTTCTTCAAGACCCTGGAGGACCATGTCACCAACCCTGTCCTCTTCATCCCAGAGATGCACCTCTCCAACATGCAGCGCTGCGGCCTGGTAGGTTCCCTCCCCCCATCCCTTATCCACTCCCCCTTTATTTTCCTGTCTTCTCCTTTCTCTCTCTCTCTCTCTCTTTCTGGGATTGAGGGATCTTGGAGTTCACCACCACAAGAGTGAGTTGAGTCATGTTCCCTGCTATCCCTGGACTGTAGCTCCAGGCTGACGGCGCACAGAGGGGGGAGGAGGAGGGATAGTGTGGGAAAAAAAATGTTGTGGGAAAAGTGGGTTGGGAAGGGAGAGTGAGGAGAGACAGACGCCGAGATCAGACGATCTAATTGGTGGGTCGTTCAGTTTCCTCGACTCGAAACTCGACTCAAGTGTGACTGAAACACGGATTAACCTGCGGGGGCTTAGACAAAGACGCACACACACACACAAGTCCCCCTTTTCAGTGTTGTTGACACAAGCCAGTGGAGGTGGTAAAGGCTGCTGTCCTGACAGGCCTTTAGTTCCCACAGTCTGAGCTTTAGAGAGTGGGAAAGGAGAGTGTGTATGTGCTCAGTATGCCTAGTAAGGTCTGCATGCCAGCCCCTTTCCAGCATTACTTCCCTAGTGTTAATGAACACACACTTATTAGACAGTACGTAGATTATATACATCTTCACAGCTTTAAGAGAGGAAAGCAAGGTAGAGATGTGACCTAATTCAGGCTAAAGGTGAAGGGGGTACCTTGCATTTTGGAGGTGAGGGGGGGGGGGTTTCAAGACTTGAGTATCGTAAATCATTCCATCGCTCAAAGAAAATGTCTTCGATAACTTTCTTAGAAAAGGTCAGCTTCTTTAGAGGGGAGCGACATCAACATGACTGGTAAAAGAGTCTGGAAATGTTCTGTTCTATAATATACAATGTGACTCGCTGACCGGTTGTGAGACAAACATCTCTGAACGTCAGACAAACGGCTTGTCTGGAACCTTTTATCTGTCTGCATCTGCGTCACCATTCATGTGCACATCGACAGATTCGTGATAATAACATTCATACTCGTGACTGTTACAACCATGCAATATTCTACGGAGGAGTTGTACCTAATCGTTTTACACATCTCCTATTTCTCCGTGTAGGCACCCCCCACAACACTGGAGGAGGTTGAAAAGAGCTCACTGAAGAGACTTTACCCTAATCGACTGGAACAAAGCAATGGTAGCCCACCACCAAGCAAGCAGGCCAGATGCGAGGAGCAGCAGCGAGGTAAAGAAGAATTTCTGAATTGAAAATAATGTACTTCCTGTATTGAAATGGAATTGGCTCAAACCCAAACCTGTTGTACAGACAATACATATAGTATGAGGCAAAGAATAAGTGGTCAATATGCAAAGCAAAGCCCTGCTGTGGTCCTTGTCTGGCACACACAACCTGAAGTATTTCTGTTACCTTGTTTTTGCAGTACTCCTGTACGTGAGAACCGAGTCAGAGGAAGTGTTCGATGCTCTCATGCTCAGCAGCCCAACCCTGAAAGGCCTAAGACAAGCGGTAGGTAGTACACTCATGATACTTGTTCCTTCCTTACCCAACCTTGTTGTCATGCTCCAAGCATCTCATCCAGCAACCAGGAGAAGATACCGTGGGAGTTGACCGTGACACTCATCTTTCGTTTGTTCCTTTCTCAGATTTCTGAAAAGTACGCCATGCAACAGGAGACCATTGGGAACATCTACAAGAAATGCAAAAGAGGGTAAGTTACTTTTTAAACCAAGGCCCTGCATTGATCCTTGTTTTTATTTTATTTTTGGGGGGGGGGTTTACATCAGGAGGAGTAAGTGTTAGCATTAGCTATGCTACATAATTACCAATAGTATTAGCATGTAACATTAGCAAGATACAGTAAGTTGAAGGGAAATTGTTCCACCCAAAAATAATTAGTCTATTGTTGAAACGTTTTACTTGTCAGCAATCATGTTTTCAAGATGCACTATACATACAAAAGTATGTGGACACCCCTTCAAATTAGTGGATTTGGTTTTTTCAGCCACACCTGTTGCTGACAGGTGTATAAAATCGAGCACACAGCCATACAATCTCCATAGACAAATATTGGCAGTAAAATGGCCTTACTGAAGAGCTCAGTGACTTTCAATGTGGCACCGTCATAGGATGCCACATTTCCAATGTCAGTTAATCAAATTTCTGCCCTGCTAGAGCTTCCTCGGTCAACTGTAAGTGCTGTTATTGGGAAGTGGAAACGTCTAAGAGCAACAACGTTTCAGCCGCGAATTGGTAGGCCGCACAAGCTCACAGTACGGGACTGCCGTGTGCTGAAGCGCGTAAAAATCGCCTGTCCTTGGTTGCAACACCTCAGTCCCGAGTTCCCAACTGCCTCTGGAAGTGACATCAGCACAAGAACTGTTCTTCAGGAGCTTCATGAAATGGGTTTCCATAAGATCACCATGCGTAATGCCACGCGTTGGCTTGAGTGGTGTAAAGCTTGCGACCATTAGACTCTGGAGCAGTGGAAACGCGCTCTCTAGAGGGATAAATCACGCTTCACCATCTGGCAGTCTGAAGGACGAATCTGGGTTTGGCGGATGCCAGGAGAACGCTACCTGCCCGACTGCATAGTGCCAACTGTAAAGTTTGGTGGAGGAGGAATAATCATCTGGGGCTGTTTTTCAATGTTTGGGCTTAGTTCCAGTGAATGGAAATCTTAATGCTACAGCATACAATGACATTCTAGATGATTTTGTGCTTTCAACTTTGGCAACAGTTTGAGGAAATCGCTTTCCTGTTTCAGCATGACAATGACCCCCTTGCACAAAGTGAGATCCATAGAGAAATGGTTTGTCGAGACTGGTGTGGAAGAACTTGACTGGCCTGCACAGAACCCTGACCTCAACCCCATCGAACACCTTTGGGATGAATTGGAACACCGACTCCGAGCCAGACCAACATCCCGACCTCACTGATGCTCTTGTGGTTGAATGGAAGCAAGTCCCCGCAGCAATGTTCCAACATCTAGTGGACAGCCTTCCCAGAAGAATGGAGGCTGTTATAGCAGCAAAGGGGGACCAACTCCATATTAATGCCTATAATTTTGGAATGAGATGTTCGAGGAGCATACTTTTGGTCATGCAGCATATAACTTTCAAAATACTGAAATCATCCCTGTATAATGCTGCAAAATGCATCATACGGGATGATTTCTGTATTTTGAAAGTTACATATCTTGGTAGGTTGAATCTAAGTTGAATCTTGCTTGAATTTTGGTCTTTCCTCAGTAAGGAAGGCAACTAAAGTTGACAGACCGGCTAGGTGAGCTAGCTAGCTCTGTCTCCTGGAATGTGATAATTGCAGCTCTTCCAAAAAACACAGGATGGAAAGATTTTAAAACTAGGCTGGATGAGTCACCCTATTCTTTTACTTTACAGTATTTATGTTCCTCTAATCTGATCTAACCATCCCATAGCTACACCAAGAAGTGTTCTGGTCTATTTACTTCAGAGAGTGAAAAGAGGGTGGCACCTTATTGAGCAACAATGTGGAGGCCAGGTGGTTGACATTAAATAGGACTAGCCATTGAAAAAGAGCTGGTCTCCCTATTGGCAGTATGTCATCCATGAAATTAAATAATGGTGGCCATTTTGTTTTCTATGCTTGCGCCAAAGGCTGTGTCCGAAATCGGTCTTGCCAAATACTTACTAAAATGTCCTACTATGTACTAACTCTACTACATACTATTTAGAACATACTGTTTAGTAAAAACGAATGCAGTTATCAACAAATATCAACATACTAGGCTCACCCATCCTGAGAACCTGTCATCTAGTGTGCAATTGATTCCCATCATTCATTCATTTGGTCACAGCGTGTCCGCTTATTTCGTTATTGAAGGTCTTTATCAAACACATGCAAGTCTGGAAAGACAATTCTCTTCCTTAATAGTCTGCAGCAAGTTCTACTAGATGAAAAGCAGTAATGAGTATAGCATCCTGGCATTTAAATCTGCAATATGTAACTTTTTGGGCAACCTGATCAAATTCACATAGAAATGTGAGGTATATTGATCTGTCATTCTGATTGAAAGCAAGTCTAAGAAGTGGTAGATCTGTTCTATGTGCACTATTTCTATGGTTCCCGTTCTTAAGTTTAGTTTTTGCATCTTTTATATTTGGTTTTGTACACCAGCTTCAAAAAGCTGAAAATACAATATTTTGGGTTGTTGAAAAAAATATATTTCACAGCACTTTAGATGGTACAATGATTCTCTACACTTGCTTGTTTTGTCACATTAACTATTTGAATTTTAGCAACCAGAAAATGGCAGAACTGTTTGTGCATATTGCACCTTTAAACCATACTCGATTTTAGACATTTCACATACTATAAAACTTACTCTTTTCGCATATCTAAAATGCCTTCTATTTAGAATGCAAGTATATGTATGCGTATTTGGATGTCACCATAGTCTCTGGGGAAAAATTCTGTACTATTCTAATTTTACAGTGTACATCGAAGGTCTTTATGTTTACTGAATAGGTGACATTTCCCTAAGCTTCAGATCTACCACTAGTAGTAAAGTAGGCCTGTTGTAGGTGTCTTCACACAAGCATTCATACCAATGAAGATGTGTAACTAACATGTTCCGAGGCAGTAATCTGATGAAGCTGACTTGATGGAGTAGATCACTGTCACCTAGAATGTTGTGTGGTTATTCTGTCACACTGCCTGAAAGGCTTTAATAACTTTGATTGAAGTTGAGTTTGCCCTGGGGTTTGAATGGAGAACCCAACAGGTTATGTCTCATTCCGCTTATAGTGTTCTATCAGTCCCTTCCCTCCGGGTAGCGTGAGCAGGCAGTTCGCTTGATTATCAGCAGAGCTTTACTTACCGTAAAGACGGGTTGCCATATGGGAAAAGGAGTCTGGCCTGATAAATTGTCTGCAGTGTTGAGGGAATTGTAGGCTTCTCACTCTTTTGTTTCGTGACTACAAAATGTATCAGCCAGACAGCAGAAAACTGGTCATTTACATGTTCCCCCCTACAAAGACATTAATCTGTTATTTGTCTGTTTATTTTTCAGGATTTTCGTCAACATGGATGACAACATCATTGAACACTACAGCAACCACTCAGCATTCCTCATAGAGATCTCTGAAATCATGTGCGGTCAGTTCCAGGTCACTCTCATGGAGTTATGAAGAGAGGGGGCGGACATTTTTGATGTTCGGCCCACCCCATTGCAAAGTGTGGCCAATCAAACTGCCTGCCGATTTCAACTTTTTAAGCACTACTCTGTGAGAGACTCTATTGGCTAGCCCAAGATGGCAAAGACCAATGAGGCCAAAGAAGACAAGCTACACCCACCATCAGTTCAACCATCGAACCGACTTCAGACCAAGAGCTTTATACCAATGCCAGTCACTGCCTTTGTAAATACAATTGAACACCCTTATGACTTTTTACTGTAGTATATATTTTATAACAAAGCGATTCTGATGAATTATGCTGTAAATATTTTATGTAAATAGAAATTAATATGACATATGAGTGATAGTATAACCCATTTTCCACAAACATCCAAAGCTATGTATTTCCATTTCAGGAGACATACCGTCCATGTATGTTGTCAACTTTTCCAAAGACTGCCATTCTTGCTGCTTTTCATGTACTTATAATTTCTTCCAAGGGATCTCAAGTAATGGGAATGATGCCATTGTGTTGGATTATATATGTTTTTCACTATATTACAGATGTGGGATCTTAATATGTGCCAGTTTGCTACAGCAGGAAAATAATCCTGCAGCAATAGGGAATGTGAAGTATTATGTGGATTATAATAAATGGACATTTTTGTAGGGGTTGATATATTTTGCATAAGGGAAAATCAAGTGACATTTCTAAGTGGAAGCAAACTTTAAAACCCCTTTTTAAAGGAAAATTCTCCTGCAATAGGGTGATCAATTAAGATCCTACATCTGTGTATTTCTCTGACCATAATGTTTGCTATTATAGTGCTACCAATAGTATAATGCTGTAGCCTGTTAGTTTCACACCCCAGAATTCTCCAACCAGGGACTTTTTTTTAGAACCAAAGTCACACATTTCCCACTTCGGCGAGTATTGCCTTCACAAAAACCTGAGTGGCCTTCTTTCATAGAGGACTGTACACATTTCTAGGTTGTATTGTAACCATCACATTTTTCCCCTAAGGACCTGTGCCTGAACCACTTGATACCTTATCAACCCCTGTCAAAATCTTTCAGTTGAGTTTACTTGTATGTTTTTGCAACATTTCAATTCTCTATCTATATCCCTGTAATGTAATATTATGATTTTAGCATGGCAATCCTTTTGTATTGATACTCTTCTTAGTTTCTTTGTTTTTGAAAGAATATAAAAAATATACGAAATAAAAGATGTCTTTTAGTGGTTTTAGTATGCTAAAGTTTGAAGATGACTTAAAATTAATTAACTTCAACTCAAATCTTACTGAATGATGACATGATAAGAATACCCTAGACCAGTACAGGCCTATAGCCTATAGCACAGGCCCTTTCCATCTAGCACGTAACGTTCTGAGAACTATATGTTTCTTCCAGGTTGGTGAGAGCGTGGTTGTCCTATGTTTATTTTGAATACAACCTTCCCACAACATTCTGGGAACCATATGTTTCTTCGGTGGAAATTTCAGTTAGCAGTGTTAACGTTCTGAGAACATGTTTCAAGAAGACTTATTTAATTACCTTCAAATAACCAATCATATCTGTTCTCAGAACCTCCCTGCAACCAAAAAATGAACGTTCCCAGAACAGGCAGAATTTTCACTTATGGTCTCAGAAAATTTAAAAAAAACTTTCAATTTTGCCGGTCAGGAAATGTATCACTTAGTTCCCAGAACCAATGGGAAACCAAAAACATACGTCCCCACAACTTCCAATGAACCAAATGTGCTAGCTGGGTTAATACCAGACAGATTGCTCAAAAGTGACTTAAAAATTGGATATCTATCCATGTCCTCAGGACGTTGGGAATGCCTTTAAAACCGGCTACTAGGGGCAACAGTGAGCTCTATTGCCATCAAGTAGGCTTGGGTTTTGCCAATAATCCCATGACTCTCGATCAGAAGGTTGAGTGTTCACTCACTCCATGCTTTTTTGTTTTAGACCTATCTCAAACATTGACCTTTAACCTTACAAATTTGACATTTGGAGCAGCTTCAAAATTGGATGTTTTGAGAAACGGAATGATACTGAGCAGGAGGACTCTGAAGGAGTCAACTCAGAGTGTCAAATACTCTTCGAAATTTGACGTTTGGAGAAACATCTTATTCTGCAGTGAGACTGTGAGAGCTTGTTGCTTAATTCATGTACACGTGTGTGTCTAGTCCTGTCTGCTTATTTTATATCAGACATCACAAACCAAATTCTTATTCTGTTAACAATAAGGTTAAGTATCTCTATCATCTTGAGTGTGTGTGTGTATACATGAGTGTACTGTATGCATGAGTCTGTGTCTAAGTGCACGTGTGTGCCTGTCTGTCTGTTTAGCCAGTTTATTGGATGAACCCTCTTGCCTCTTCCTTATCCTTACCCGTTTGTTCCAGCATGCGAGCTGCTTCTAGTGCGGACACAACTTATATAGCAGGCAGCACACGTACCTATGTGGAGTGTTTGGGCATCCTTCACTGGGTACCAAAGAGGAGACAGAGAGCGGGAGAGGGGGAGAGAGAGGGAGATGGAGAGAAAGTGAAGAGAGAAGAATAAAAGAGAAGCGAAAGACAGCAAGAGAGGGTTTGTGAATCCAGTGGGTACCAGAGATGAGAGAGACAGAAGGAAAGAGAGAGCGAGAGAAATAGAAGTGAGAGAGAGAGAGAGAGAGAGAGAGAGTGAGAGAAGCTGAATGCACACTCGGCTACATCTGAAATCTAACACAGCCATCCTCCCGTGACCCGTGATCGAGACAAGAGAAAGAGGGGAGGAGAGAGAAAGGGTAAGAGATGCATAGGGCAAGCATAGGATCCTACTAGAAGGAATAACGTAAGGAGTACAGACGGACAGAGGATGAGCAGGCAAGACGTGGAGCCCGCTACTACCTCACCTGAATGGTACGTGTGTCCTTCTAATTCGGTTTGGCTTACAGTGCAATCAATATGACAGCTAATGAGGGAAAGAGTGTGTGTGGATGTAGGATGTCTGTGAATCATAGAAAATGTTGTGAGAAACTAAACACGCTTAGAGAGAGTATTGAGTCGTCACAATGATACGTATATAATGACGAGATGGTCAAGTCTCATGTCTAACAATGGGATTCGCTGTCCTCGGAGAGGAAGAGGCAGGAGAGACGAAGTGAATACCATGTGGGACCATTCTAGCCAATGAGAAGGAAGATAGTGTGAAAAACAGGCACAACACCATATAAAATAGTTTTTCTAAAAGTTGCCGGTATGCCACGCGTGTGTACTTATATTAGTACATTCGTAACAACCTACACATCACGACACTTCTATTCAATCAAATAAGCCTCACATAGCAAATAAGCTATTACAGTTTCTGGGGACCAAATTCGACATTCTCTCATGGACCTCCATACAAAAACGACTAGCTTGGTGGGCAATTTTCTTTTTTTAAATGCCACCTTCTGGAGGAGACCGATTGTGGACCGAGTTACCCTTTTAGCTTCACCTCTTCCTCTCTGGTCCTCATCTTTCAATTCAAACCTTAATCGCATTTCTAATAGTTTCCCCTGATTATTATTCTGAAAGTTGCTATGCCAACTTCTGTATCTTATGTAAAATGTGTCCTGCTTGCACAATGTCTTAGGCTGCATTAACACAGACAGCATTTACACAGACAGCCCAACTCTGAATATCCGAATGGGGCTGCCTGTTTAAACACAGCCTTAGAGACACAGGTGTCATCAGGGGCCGCATTTGCTCATTTGTACTTGATCATCTTTGGGTGGCCATGAAGGTGAGCATGTCAAAAGAATGAGAGGGAAAATGATAGAAATTACTTTTAAAAGTTTGGAACTTTCTATGATTCAAAATAGTAAATTACAGTGCCTTGCAAAAGTTTTCAGCCTCCTTGGCATTTTTCCAATTTTGTGGCATTACAACCTGTAATTTAAATGGATTTTTATTTGGATTTCATGTAATGGACAAAATAACTAAATACGATCTGGTGCGACCAATTACCTTCAGAAGTCATGTAATTAGTTAAATGAAGTCCACCTGTGTGCAATCTAAGTGTCACATGATCTGTCACGTGATCTCAGTATATGTACACCTGTTCTGAAAGGCCCCAGAATCTGCAACACCACTAAGCAAGGGGCACCACCAAGCAAGTGGCATCATGAAGACCAAGGAGCTCTCCAAACAGGTCAGGGATAAAGTTGTGGAGAAGTACAGATCAGTGTTGGGTTATAAAAAAATATCTGAAACTTTGAAGTTTCCCATCCATTATTAAAAAATTGTAAGAATATGGCACCACAACAAACCTGCCAAGAGAGGGCCGCACACCAAAACTCACGGACCAGGCAAGGAGGGAATTATTCTGAGAGGCAACAAAGAGATCAAAGATAACCCTGAAGGAGCTGCATAGCTCCACAGTGGAGATTGGAGTATCTGTCCATAGGACCACTTTAAGCCGGACACTCCAGAGTTGGGCTTCACGGAAGAGTGGCCAGAAAAATGCCATTGCTTAAAGAAAAAAATAAGCAAACACGTTTGGTGTTCACCAAAAGGCATGTTGACAGACAACAGACAATAGGCAAGCAGCTTGGTGAGAAGGCAACAAATGTTAGCACAATTATTAGAAAATGGAAGAAATTCAAGATGACGGTCAATCACCCTCGGTCTGGGGCTCCATGCAAGATCTCACCTCGTGTGGCATCAATGATCATGAGGAAGGTGAGGGATCAGCCTAGAACTACACGGCAGGACCTGGTCAATGACCTGAAGAGAGCTGGGACCACATTCTCAAAGAAAACCATTAGTAACACACTACGCCGTCATGGATTAAAATCCTGCAGCGCACGCAAGGTCCCCCTGCTCAAGCCAGCGCATGTCCAGGCCCGTCTGAAGTTTTCCAATGACCATCTGGATGATCCAGAGGAGGAATGGGAGAAGGTGATGTGGTCTGATGAGACAAAAATAGAGCTTTTTGGTCTGAACTCCACTCGCCGTGTTTGGAGGAAGAAGAAGGATGAGTACAACCCCAAGAACACCATCCCAACCGTGAAGCATGGAGGTGGAAACATCATTCTTTGGGGATGCTTTTCTGCAAAGGGGACAGGACGACTGCACCGTATTGAGGGGAGGATGGATGGGGCCATGTATCGTGAGATCTTGGCCAACAACCTCCTTCCCTCAGTAAGAGCATTGAAGATGGGTCGTGGCTGGGTCTTCCAGCATGACAACGACCCAAAACACACAGCCAGGGCAACTAAGGAGTGGCTCCGTAAGAAGCATCTCAAGGTCCTGGAGTGGCCTAGCCAGTCTCCAGACCTGAACCCAATAGAACATCTTTGGAGGGGCTGAAAGTCCGTTTTGCCCAGCGACAGCCCCGAAACCTGAAGGTCTGTATGGAGGAGTGGGCCAAAATCCCTGCTGCAGTGTGTGCAAACCTGGTCAAGAACTACACAGGAAACGTATGATCTCTGTAATTGCAAACAAAGGTTTCTGTACCAAATATTAAGTTCTGCTTTTCTGATGTATCAAATAGTTGTCATGCAATAAAATGCTAATTAATTACTTAAAAATCATACAATGTGATTTTCTGGATTTTTGTTTTAGATTCCGTCTCTCACAGTTGAAGTTTACCTATGATGAAAATTACAGACCTCTACATGCTTTGTAAGTAGGAAAACAAGTCAAATACTTGTTTTCCCCATTGTATTTCAATCTTACCCTGCCTTTCTAAGGTCTTCGAAAGCCAAATCAACAAAAACATTACCGACCATTTCGAATCCCACCGCACCTTCTCCGCTATGCAATCTGGTTTCAGAGCTGGTCATTGGTGCACCTCAGCCACGCTCAAGGTCCTAAACGATATCTTAACCGCCATCGATAAGAAACAATACTGTGCAGCCGTATTCATTGACCTGGCCAAGGCTTTCGACTCTGTCAATCACCACATTCTCATCGGAAAACTTGATAGCCTTGGTTTCTCAAATGATTGGCTCGCCTGGTAGACCAACTACTTCTCTGATAGAGTTCAGTGTGTCAAATTGGAGGGCCTGTTGTCCGGGCCTCTGGAAGTCTCTATGGGGGTGCCACAGGGTTCAATTCTTGGGCTGACTCTCTTCTCTGTATACACCAATGATGTCGCTCTTGCTGCTGGTGAGTCTCTGATCCACCTCTATGCAGACGACACCATTCTGTATACTTCTGGCCCTTCTTTGGACACTGTGTTAACAACCCTCCAGATGAGCTTCAATACCATACAACTCTCCTTCCGTGGCCTCCAACTGCTCTTAAATCCAAGTAAAACTAAATGCATGCTCTTCAACCGATCGCTGTCTGCACCTGCTTGCCCGTCCAGCATCACTACTCTGGACGGTTCTGACTTAGAATATGTGGACAACTACAAATACCTAGGTGTCTGGTTAGACTGTAAACTCTCCTTCCAGACTCACATCAAACATCTCCAATCCAAAGTTAAATCTAGAATTGGCTTCCTATTTCGCAACAAAGCATCCTTCACTCATGCTGCCAAACATACCCTCGTAAAACTGACCATCCTACCGATCCTCGACTTCGGCGATGTCATTTACAAAATAGCCTCCAATATCCTACTGAATAAACTGGATGCAGTCTATCACAGTGTCATCTGTTTTGTCACCAAAGCCCCATATACTACCCACCACTGCGAACTGTACGCTCTCGTTTGCTGGCCGTTGGCTTTATACTCGTATCTCAGCTCGCTGGTCACCATAGCAGCACCCACCTGTAGCACGCGCTCCAGCAGGTGTATATCTCTCTGGTCACCCCCAAAACAAAGTCTTCCTCTCCTTCCAGTTCTCTGCTGCCAATGACTGGAACGAACTACAATAATCTCTGAAACTGGAAACACTTATCTAGCTCACTAGCTTTGAGCACAAGCTGTCAGAGCAGCTCACAAATTACTGCACCTGTACATAGCTCATCTATAATTTCGCCCAAACAACTACCTCTTCCCCTACTGTATTTATTTATTTTGCTCCTTTGCACTCCATTATTTCTATCTCTACTTTGCACATTCTTCTACTGCAAATCTACCATTCCAGTGTTTTACTTGCTATATTGTATTTACTTTGCCACCATGTCCTTTTTTTGCCTTTACCTCCCTTATCTCACCTCATTTGCTCACATTGTATATAGACTTATTTGTCTACTGTAATATTGACTGTATGTTTGTTTTACTCCATGTGTAACTCTGTGTTGTTTTATGTGTCGACCTGCTTTGCTTTATCTTGGCCAGGTCGCAATTGAAAATGAGAACTTGTTCTCAACTTGCCTACCTCGTTAAATAAAGTTGAAAAAAAAGAAAGTTTTGAGACTGGGATGAGGTTCACCTTCCAGCAGGACAATGACCCTAAGAATACTGCTAAAGCAACACTCGAGTGGTTTAAGGGGAAAACATTTAAATGTCTTGCAATGGCCTAGTCAAAGCCCAGACCTCAATCCAATTGAGAATCTGTGGTATGACTTAAAGATTGCAGTACACCAGTGGAACCCATCCAACTTGAAGGAGCTGGAGCAGTTTTGCCTTGAAGAATGGGCAAAAATCCCAGTGGCTAGATGTGCCAAGCTTATAGAGACATACCCCAAGAGACTTGCAGCTGTAATTGCTGCAAAAGGTGGCTCTACAAATTATTGACTTTGGGGGGGTGAATAGTTATGCATGCTCATGTTCTGTTTTTTTGTCTTATTTCTTGTTTGTTTCACAATAAAAACTATTTTGCATCTTAAAAGTGGTGGGCATGTTGTTTAAATCAAATGATACAAACCCCTTAAAAAAATATTTTAATTCCAGGTTGTAAGGCAACAAAATAGGAAAAATACTTTCGCAAGCCATTGTAATAACATTTCTGGTGAATATGTCACAGTTTCCAATACCTGCCAGAGTGAAAGTGTAAAGTAGGTTAAAGTAACTGTCCCAGGAAATCTAATTTTTAAAAGCTCATTCTGTTAACTCATACCCAAAAAAGTTGCTGACTCGTCCTTTACTTTGCAGAAAAAACACTGTTTCAAAAAATGCTTGAAATCTGCTTGCAACATGACATCATGTTCTTTGTTTAGAAGCAGTTAGCTAGAATGGTGGCAAACTTAGCTATACCGAACAAAAATATAAATGCAACATGTAAAGTGTTGGTGCCATGTTCAATGAGCTGAACAAAAATAAATAAATGTTTTTTTTCTTATGCACTAAAAGCTTATTTCTCTCAAATGTTGAGCACAAATTTGTTTACATCCCCGTTAGTTAGCATTTCTCCACGTGTAACCACACCAGCCCAGAACCTCCACATCCAGCATCTTCACATGGCAAAGACCAGCCACCTGGACAGCTGATGAAAGTGTGGGTTTGCACAATCGAAGAATTTCTGCACAAACTGTCAGAAACTGTCTCAGGGAAGCTTATCTGCGTGCTCGTTGTCCTCACCAGGGTCATGGCCTGACTGCAGTTCAGCGACGTAACCGACTTCAGTGGGCAAATGCTCACCTTTGATGCCCACTGGCACGCTGGAAACGTGTGCTCTTCACGAATGAATCCCGGTTTCAACTGTATCGGGCAGATGGCAGACGTATGGCGTGGTGTCGGCGAGCGGTTTGCTCGTGTCAACGTTGTGAACACAGTACCCCATGGTGGCAGTGGGGTTATGACATGGGCAGGCATAAGCTACGGCCAATGAACAAAATGGCATTTTATCGATGGCAATTTGAATGCACAGAGATACTGTGATGAGATCCTGAGGCCCATTGTTGTGCCATTCATCTCATGTTTCAGCATGATAATGCAAGGCCCCATGTTGCAAGGATCTGTACACAATTCCTGGAAGCTGAAAATGTCCCAGTTCTTCCATGGCCTGTATACCAGACATGTCACCCATTGGGCACGTTTGGGATGCTCTGGATCAATGTGTACAACAATGTGTTCCAGTTCCCGTCAATATCCAGCAACTTCGCACAGCCATTGAAGAGGAGTGGTACAACATTCCACAGGCCACAATCAATAGTCTGATGAAGCCCATGCGAAGGAAATGTGTCATTCTGCATGAGGCAGATAATGACAGGTTTTCTGATCCACGCCCCTACCTTTTTTTTTAGGTATCTGTGACCAACAGATGCATATCTGTATTCCCACTCATGTGATATCTATATATTAGGGCCTAATGAATTTATTTAAATTGACAGATTTCCTTGCATGACTCACTAAAATATTTTTAATTGTCGCATGTTGAGTTGATATTTTTGTTCAGTGTAGCTGGCTAGCCAACAAGAAAGCAAGTCAAGGCATATCCTCCACACAGCCATCTCGCCATTCCCTTCTATTTCAAATCCTGTGGTTTGTAGCTAAAAGTTGGATGTCAAGATGAAACCTATTTAGCTGTTGTTGACTGCCAAAATAAAAGAAACACTTGAGTAAGTGAGGGATACAAAGTCTATTGAAAGCAGCTGCTTCCACACAGGTGTGGTTCCTGAGTTAATTTAGAAATTCAAACAAACCATCATGCTTAGGGTCATGTATAATCATGCCCAGTTGCCCATTATTTTGGATGGCATGGCTAGCAGAAGAGATCTCAGTGACTTTTAAAGAGGGATCTCAAAGGAGCATAGGGGATTTAAAGGGTGTGTGTGTGTCTCACTCACCAGATCTCAATCCAATTGAATACCGAGACGTGTTTTCCACCACCATCAACAAAACACCCATAGATTTCCAGACACTTGTAGAATTTATGCCAAGGCGCATTGAAGCTGTTCTGGAAAATCGACTTAATTAATATTGTAATTCATTTTAAAGACCCAGTGCAGTCAAAATTCAATTCCCTGTGTTTTGTATCATATTGTACAAAAGCTGATGATACGAACACTGTAAACGTCCGATGTTTTTTAAGAGTGATATTTCCTGATAGTTGCTCATTGAAAATACAATCTACACAAGACATTCTAATCGGCAGTTTCGGTTTTTGTGAGATTATCATGCGGTAAATAGACCACTAACAAAGAGATTTCCAACTCTCTCTGCCAATAACAGCTAGTTTCACATTTCCCCCTCCCCACCACTCCCAAACAGTCCTAGCAAAATTCTTGATACATTTTAGCAAAAAAAATAGTTTTTATTGGAAATATATTATTCCATTGTTACCCAGAAATTATTTGATGTTGATATAAAAACCGCTGCATTGGGCCTTTAAGTCATATTTCACAGGTATCTGGAACACTGGACAGCTACTTTAATTGGTCAACAGCGGTCATACTGTATGTGCTGAATTTGTGGTATATTATCCATTATTCAGTGATAATGCCAGGATCAAAAAATAAACGACAACGATAAAGCCAGATGCTGATAGTGAAAATGTCACTGCCCAAGTGCCCATGTTCACTCAGGGCTAGATTCTATCAGATCCGGGCTAGCCGACACCCGCGTAGGGGTTGTTTTGGCCATGTCTGAGTTGGACCTAGATTTAGAGCTGTCAAATCCACAAGCGGCTCCTTACGCTAGTTTACCGCGGAAACGGCTATTGGATGCAACAAAACCACCGACTTTATAATCCGACAAATCTCATGCAGCCTCATTAGAATCTCATGCAGCCTCATTAGAATCTCATGCAGCCTCATTAGAATCTTATGCAGCCTCATTAGAATCTCATGCAGCCTCATTAGAATCTCATGCAGCTGCGCTACAAGTTCAAACACTTACAAGCGCAATGCTCTATTGTTTAAGACAGATAAGACTGATAGGCTGTAAATCCCCCATCAACTAAACATGAAAACATGCATTAGCCTACACTTTCTATCGCCATTTCAAACTTCTAACTTTGTAGGAATAATAAGGGAGTGTCTTGACACGAGAGCAGCCGCTCACCTATTTGTCTGCTCATACCACAGTTACACCTCCAACCCCACCAAAACATCCACTATGCAGACGAATGCCAATGCAGATTAACGCTCAATCTGATGGAATCGAAGCCAGTCACAAGTAGGCTAAAAATTAATATTTTTCATTGGTATCACTGGTGCTCCGCATTTAAAGTTTGGAGCACTCATAAGAGTTATGAACACCACAAAATATTTAAGTGCCTTTGAACGGGGGTATGGTAGTATGTGCCTGTCCAGAACTGCAATTCTGCTGGGGTTTTCCACACTTAACAGTTTCCCATGTGTATCAAGAATGGTCCACCACCCAAGGACATCCAGCCAACTTGAACACAACTGTAGGAAGCATTGGAGTCAACATGGGCCAGCATCCCTGTGGAATGCTTTCGACACCTCATAGAGTCCATACTGACAAATTTAGTCTTCTCTGAGGGCAACAGGGAGTGCAACGCAATATTAGTAATGTTTTGTACACTCAGTGTAGAGCAACACACTTCGGTCAAAAGTTGGAATCTGTAACAGAGATGCTGGGAAACGAGAAGCAGGTGCGTAATAATACAAGAAACATGTAACGATACAAAACAAGAGTAGCGTCTGGACATGACACACAACCAATACTCC